>NC_141107.1:21848145-22385645 GCF_041138505.1 Cibotium barometz | reverse complement strand
CCGACTGCGTGACTTCGCTCACGGTGCCTCTCTTAGCCATGGCGAGAACAAGGCAAGCGTGCAAGTTGCGGAGGCTACTGCAGCTTACCTTCACACGAGATCAAAGGGGCCTTTGGGCCTGCGCACCGTGGAGGACAAGAGTGAAGAGAGGGCTGAAGGCTGAGGGCACTTGAGGCTTGAGCGGTGAGCCTTGGGCACTCGGGAGGAGAAGGCTTGAGCCTTGGGCAGTATGGAGGACACAAACCGGGCAGCAAGCAAGCAAGGGAGGAGCGGCGAACAGGCGGCGGCAGAATGGCGGGCTGCGCAGAAAAAAGAAGGTATATCAAGGTTCGCAGGCTGAAACGGGCCGTTTCGCCTCCGGGGAAACGTTTCGGACAGGTTTGAAACGGGGAAACGTGCCGTTTCCCCCCCAAGGGAAACGTTTCCCCCAAAAATGGCGTTTCTGTCCTGAAACTGTCCCGAAACGGCGTTTCTGCTGTTTTTTCTCCTGAAACGTACGTTTCCCGTAACTATGCTTCGTACTGAGTTTCTGTCAAACCTCCGGAGATGCATGGCAGACTCAACCATAATGAAGCCTAGCACTAAGGGAAGTAGCAAATAGAAAGAATTAGTTTAGTACAGCAAATAAGTAGTTGATAGGGCAAATGCACTGCTAAAGATAGAGAGAATAAGCACAATATCAACTAGCCGCAACTCGGACGAAAACTTCACAATGTGAAATCTGCATGTTCGCTAATACGGCTGAATTATATACCTAGAGGAACATGCCTAAATTCACCTTTTAGGAACGTGCATGTTATATACTCATGGTAGTCAACCCACAAGACTATATAACTATCAACTCCATTATGCATAGTATGGACTAGATAGTATGACATCCCCACTAACGTCATCAGTGCCCAATACATAGTCACAAGGGACGGGGGACGGTGACGGGATGGGGGACGGCCATAAGTAGGGAACGGGGACGGGGGAGGGAACGACACTCAAAAAATACTTTTTTTTTAATTTTTCT
Organism: Cibotium barometz; assembly: GCF_041138505.1. Taxonomy (NCBI): domain Eukaryota; kingdom Viridiplantae; phylum Streptophyta; class Polypodiopsida; order Cyatheales; family Cibotiaceae; genus Cibotium; species Cibotium barometz. The sequence goes on along the minus strand of NC_141107.1, from coordinate 22,384,630 downwards.
ACTCTACACTTATTCTACTTTGGAAGTACATCAAAATGAGCACAAATTTACACTAAAATGGTAAGCTTTTGAGTCATATTAATAATTAAGTAGATACAAAATGAGTCATGATTCAAGAGTCAGGAGTCAGGACTAAGCCTTAAGGAGGCAGAATACATGGACGGACTCAAATGAGTCAATGACAAAAAAGTGCTGAAGACTAGAGGCTAGAGGCTAGAGCTAAGTAGTAAGGCCCATGAATCATGATCCATGAATGATCATCCACGTGAAGTGCTCGCCTCATGGTCATGGGTAGCTTGTGCCAAAGAAGCATCAAGCTCATCCTCAGTCTCATCCTCACTGGCATGCTGCTCCTGCACCTCATCCTCTTGTAACTTGTTGCTCTTCTTGTTGACTCATCTCCCACTCGGTGAAGAAATCTGCCTTCTTGGTCACGCTCTTGCAAAGCATTTGCAAGTTCGCGCTGACGAAGACAAGGTCATTGGCACGCTCTACCCCGAGTCGGTTTCTCTTCCTAGAGGCAATGTGGTTGTAGGTACTCCAAAGTTGCTCCAAGCAAGAGGGGCTGACGGGCTGGCTAAGTATGCGGATGGCAAGCTGCTGCAGCTCCGGTCCATCTGAACCAAAGTCCTCCCACCATAGAGCAGCACCAACCTTGGAGCGATCAACCTGTGCATCATGACAGCCATAGGAGCCATGAAATGACCTGTATATCGAAAGCCGATCCCTGATCTTGCGCCTAACCGATGCATCAGGCACAAGACGATCCAAGATGATCCTCCATCCAGCGCTCACCTCCTGGTCGCTCTCCTGCTTGTTGCCTTGGAATTCTGGGTTCACCACATAAGCTGCTGCATGCAATGGAGAGTAAAAGGAATTCCACCTTCCTAGACACAAGGCATGGATCTCCTCATATCTGTCTTCGTCAGGCACGAAGTCTTTCAACTTCTCTATCATGCGATCCATGGCCTCGTAGACCTTGCCTATGCATGGTTGCATAGCGTCTACAATCCTCAATAGGTGGACTATGGGCCTCACCATAGCATCTGTGGTCTTCACACACTCCCACCAAGAGGCGTCATCCGCCCGTAGCCTACACTCTTGGCCACTGTTTGTATGGGACTCTTGCATGGCGACAAACTCGTCGCTAAGGAAAAGCCCCCTCAAAGCACCGCTACAATCCTTCAACCGGCCCAACATGAGAAAGTTGTAGGCAAACCGGGTTTCGGAATATTTGAGGAGAGAGAGACAGGACCTCTTGTTGAACTCATGCCGAAGTCTTTGGTGGTTGAGGACAAAGGAGACCATGGTGTTGGCCTCCTCAATGAGCGGGCTGATCCATGGTAATGCCCCGATGTCCTTGAGGAGGTTGTTTAGGCAATGAGCCATACAAAAGGACACCGTGACATGTCCATACATACCTTGGAGAATAGCTCTCGCCGCCCTTTTGGAAGGCTCCCCATCCACAACAAAGCCCACTACATGCTCGGGGCCAACGATCTCCAAGCGCATTCTAGAGCAAGCGGCCGACAACACAAAGCGGCAATGGGAGAGGAACGGAGTCTCCCTCATTGTGGATGGATGGAGTGACACCCGCAAGAGGAGTATTCACGGCATGGTTGCATATTCCCGCGGAGAGACGTACTTCATCTCATCTCATGATGCATCCGGCACTGGGAAGAGCGCGGATGTGCTTGCGGCGGAGTGGGCTACCGGTATGCTCTGATACCACTGTCAAATCCCCACGGATCTTCCCTTGTGATCGATCTTGGTTCGAAACTCGAATCCTGCAAACAAACGAACAAACAAACAAGCAAGGGGGTGCAGGCCTGACTCACCTCCCAACCATGACAGCCGTGGGCAAGCCCACAGACTTGGTTGTCCCCACCGAGCCACGAGCTGAGCTAACTAGGTTGACGTACCGACCAATCCCCTCCTCGCGACGTCCCATACCGCCACGAAGCTACCCTCGCGGGCCTCGAGGCTGCTGTCGGCCTCGGCTGCATAAAGCAGGTGCACGTCTGCACTAGATCCAGGCTCCAAGACCATAGAGCTCTCACAAACTCGCGAGACTCTCTATCTTACAATAACTAACCTTGGAACCCTTTTATAGGCTCTTGGCCGGTCATCGGGCGTCCACACTTGGCCGCCCGCCCGTCCATACTTGGGTGTCCGCCCGTTAGTATTTTCCTAACTCAGCTCGTCAATCAGCCTGCCTAGTTCCAAGCTTCCCCAAGCCTCGAAACTAGTCTTGCATGCGTATAGCACACGGTAGATACCCACTGTGCACATGACAGGGGGATTAAAGTGAATATTTCTATTCTAATTATCCTTTATTTCATGCCAACGTCTAGTACAAATGATGATGCGCACTTACTATTAAGAAATTACTCCATATCCTAGTGTAGCAGTGAGGCTCAAAATTAAGTTTGAGCCTAATAAAAATGATGATGCACACTTACTATTAAGAAATTACACTTACTCCATATCCTAGTGTAGCGGTGAGGCTCAAACTTAAGTTTGAGCCGTACCTCCACTTATGTCCAACCTTGGGGATGTCTTCTAACACAAGGCACAATCTCAAGTTGAGCGATCTTTACTTTGCCCTTGTAAGTGAGGCTTAAACTCAAGTTTGACCCTTATGTGAAAGTCTTGGCAGGTAATATAGTTCCAATCATTGGTGACTCATGTACCTAGAAGAAAAAGAGTTCCACCACCCCCAGATACAATAAGGAAACAAAGAAGAGTATTAATACTTGAACTCAATGGTGTTTTACTTAAGACCATTGAGATGCAACATGGTGATGTATGTCCAGACTGGGCCAAACATATGCATCTTGTGCAAGAGAATACAAGTGTTTGGCATTTGATTCGCAACAAAGATGTATTCACTTTCCTTGATTTTTGTATGCAATGGTTTGAGGTATGGATCTGGAGTACTAATAGACTACAAAGGACTCGACGCATTCTTGAGTTGTGCTTTCCTCGGCACCATCAAAAGTTTAAGGTCATAGCAGGGCAGGCAGCATGTCAAAAGACAGATCTTCTAATTGGATATCGATTTGTATACCACAAAAACTTGGATGTAGCATGGAGAATTTTTCATGACCTGGATGGAAATAACATGCTAATTTTTTATGATACCCTCTACAATGTAATGTGGAATATGCCCGGAACCTACTTGATTTTTCCAAAGATGTGGAATCAAAATATAGAGGAGCTTCAAAGTTTTTTGGAGACAACAATCAGCGCATGGTTACTTGGTTGGATTTATGCAAAGAACAAACGGGAGTATACTTGCAACACTTTAGTAAATGAAGCAGCTTATGATAGAGAAACTTTGTATGTATTGGAGCAATACATGAGAAAACGCTATGTTTGAGATACAATTTGTACTCAATTATTATCTTGACATAGTGTCTACGAAGGGTTTTTGTCTTCAGATGAATTGTAAACTTGAATGTAACAATATCATTGAAATTTGATTGCTTCTGGTGTTTCTAAACACCAAAGACCGTATTAGGTATTATGGAAAAAATCTCGCATTATGAGAATTTTGAAATTGAGAGGTTTCATATATTATGGAAATTTTCCACTTAATGTGGGAAAAGTTATTGTGGAATTTCTTAATATAGAACGGAGGAAGGTCTAAGTGTTGATAATCACCGTTCAAACCAAAAAAGTGGTATTAGTATTTGTGCATAAACATATTTGAAAGGAGTTTGATAATCATGTAGGAAGGTGGTGTTGATAAACACCATTAATAAGAAAGTGGTATTTGTTTCTTTGCAAGGACCTGCACCAATTGAGTTGTACACTACACAAAATTTATGAAACAATTGAACAAATAAGATAGAAACATTATTATGTCAAAAAAATGTAGGAGGCACAAAGAAAAATTTCATTCAATAAGTGAAAATAAAAAATAAAGAAGATAGTACCAAAGTAGAGTTATAACCTAAAAATCCACATTGTCAATATTGCATCTTCTTGAGCAATGTAGTGCGCAAGCTCTCGGATGAGGGGGGCGTATAGGTTGAGCCATACTCCCCAATCTTCTTAACCATGACCTTGAAGTATTCCGACCTATTCAAGAAAGTAATTTACTAATGAGAAGGGGACTAGGATGATGAAAACATGAATGATGAATTGGCAATGATCGATTGCACTTACCTAGCCGCTTGAAAGGCAATGTGGTCGTGGAAGAAGAAGCGGGCCACCGCCATATCCACCTCCTCCTTCAACTTGGGGTTCCAATTCTCCCCAAGTGTAGATTGTCGCCGTGGGCCACGTAATGATTGAGAGGCCGTGGAGATGGAGGGTGCCGGCGTCGTGGATGGAGTAACATTCCGACTTGATGGTGAAGGTGATGGTGTGCATGATTCCGACCACCACATGACTCCATTGTAGAGGCTTGAGTTCCTCTCCCCATCGTCGCGGGATCCACGGCCCCTCGTGGTGTCCTTCTTGTCGCTTCGACCGCTTCGTAGACGCTAAGCTTGTCAAGAAGTTCCCGTCTCTTCTCGGGCGTGACATTCGTGCAAAACCTCACCTCATGCCCACTGTCATGCAAGAGGTGGGCTCGCACTTTGTCGGCGCCACCCGTTCGCCGGTACGGGCAAAGCTTGCATACCCATGGCCGAGAACCGCCTCCATGAACGGATGGGGTGTAGTTAACCTCCTCCCACCATGTCCATCCCGTTGTCCTGCTATGAGAAGCCCCGACACGTGAGGAGGATGCCATGGTTGAAGATGGCTTGACTCTTGAGCCTTGAGGAATGAGAGAGAGAGAGCCTAGAGGCCTAGAGGCTAGAGCCTAGACTCTAGAGGCTTGGAAGTTGGAAGACTCAAGAGGGTTGAAAGTTGAGGGAGAGGTGAGAGAGAGAGAGAGAGAGAGGCCTAGAGCCTAGAGGCTTGGAAGTTGGAAGACTCAAGAGGGTTGAAAGTTGAGGGAGAGGTGAGAGAGAGAGAGAGAGAGAGAGAGAGCCTAGAGGCCTAGAGGCTAGAGCCTAGACTCTAGAGGCTTGGAAGTTGGAAGACTCAAGAGGGTTGAAAGTTGAGGGAGAGGTGAGAGAGAGAGAGAGAGAGGCCTAGAGCCTAGAGGCTTGGAAGTTGGAAGACTCAAGAGGCTTGAGGGAGAGAGAGAGAGAGAGAGAGAGAGAGAGAGTCTAGATTCTAGAATCTAGATAGTAGGGCGGCGGCCCGCAAGCCTTGTGTGAGAGCCTAGAGGCTTGGAACTTGAAAGTTGGAAGCTAGAAGAAGCTTGAGCCTTGAAAGCTTGAGCCTTGAAAGCTAGAAGAAGCTTGAGCCTTAAAAGCTTGAGCGACAGCTTGAGCCTTGAGAGTTGTGTGTGCTTGTAGCCTTGTAGAGGTATATAGATAGGCAAGAGAGAGAGAGGAAAGCCTCAAGGGCAAGAGAGAGAGAGAGGGCCAAGCCTCAAAGGCTCAAGGCTCAAGGGCCAAGGCTCAAGGCCAAGCCAACAGCCATAAACGGCTAGAAACGGCAAGCGCAACGGCCAAAAACGGCGAGCAACGGCTCTCTGCCGTGCCCTCACAAAGCCGTCCCCGACTGGCGTCCCCGTTCCTGTGGCGTCCCCGTCGTCGTCCCTTGTGAGAAACGCGCCGTGGGGGAAGTCCGTCCATCCACGTCGCTGTTCCGTCCCGATTCGCCGTCCTCGCGTTCCAAGCAGCCGTCCCCTCTGTCCCCTGTGACTATGGCCCAATAGGGCATTACCACAAATTCATAGTGGCCGCACTCGGTTCTAAAGGCGGTTTTTGAAATGTCTGCCTCAAAGATCCGAACTTGATGGTAGCCACTCTTAAGATCTATCTTAGAGAAAATTTTTGCACTATTGAGTCGTTCTAGGATATACTCTATTCTGGGCATGGGGAATCTATTAATCTATTCTTAAATGTTTTTTTACTAAGCACCCTATAATCCACACATAAGCGTGCAGACTTATCCTTCTTTTGGAAAAACAGAATGGGAGCGGCAAAAGGAGAGGAGGATGGTCGGATAAATCCAGACTAGAGTAGTTGGGCTAAGTGTTGCTCCAGCTTGCTCTCCAATGCCTTGGAAATGTTAGAAGTCATCTCCTGTCTTTATCAGACACCAGGGCCTCTGTTGTGGGTGTGCCCGCCCTGTATAGGTGTTTTATCATTTTTCCTACTCCCCGTATTTTTTCTCCATTTTTTCCCATTTTTCCATGGTGTGGGTGGCTGCCCCACAGGCTGGCAGGAGCTTCTGATGCTGGCCGACTACACCCTGTTCACCTGGAGCTGGCCGACTTGATAAGGAGGAGTCGTGGTTTTTTTCTCTGCTGGCCGACTGTCGTGAGGGCTGGTGGGGCATGATGCGCTGGCCGACTGCACTCATGGGGCCATATAAATAGGCCCCATAGCCCCCACATCGTATTCATTCAGTTTTTCCTCGGGATCTTGTGTATAGAGAAGAGTTATACGCCTACCTTTCTCCTTCTCTTGTGCTGTCTATTTTCTGCACTCTACTTGCTCCTGTGATCTCAGATTTGGTTATCATTTCCACTGCATATTTTGACATGGTATTAGAGCCCTAGGCTCTTGAAAGATCTTGGGAGTTTTCTAAGCAAGAGGGGGAAAGTTACGTTGCTGATTGGTGGACTGTTTGGACTGTTCGGGAAGAGAAGTTGCAAGAGGAAGGCGGGCTAAGGTGCTGGACAGCCACTTGCAGGTTTAAAGTTTTTTTTTTCCCACCCACCCACCCTTTTCAGTTACATCCCCGTGATGGCAGATGACTGAGAAGCATGTGAAGATCCCGACTCTCCCCACATTTCCAGTGGACCGTCAGTTGGACGGGAACAATTACGGCATATGGAAGGTTATGATGGAGTCTGTGCTGGAGTCATATGACCTTGCTGATTTCATTGTTATTGGGGTTCCTAGGCCGGAAGCAGAGGAAGGGGAGTTACTGTCGATGAAGAAGGACCGAGAGGCACAGGCACAGATGTGGGATCGTGTGTCAACGCTAGGGTCCGGTTGTTTGTTTTCCTCAATTGCACACCACAAGTAATCAATCACGTAAAGCACATGACGCTGGCCAGAGGCATATGGCAGCAGTTGGCTTCTCTTTATAACAGGGTATCACCCATGAAGAGAATCTCCTTGGAAGTGCAGATGCGGGTTATGAACCTTGCAAAGTCGTCGACGATGCGGGAACACATTAACAAGCTGCAAGCCCTTCAGCAGGAAGTCCTCCAGGCTGGGAAGGAGATATCATCTGAAGACATGGCCATTACTTTGCTGTCCCACTTGCCTGCTCAGTATTCTGCTTTCTACTCCTCTTTGATTACGAGTGGCAGGCTCAGCACCATTACCTGGGAGAAGCTTGTGCCCATGGTCTTGGACCAGGAGGAACGTTTCACGAACCCTCCTCGAAGCGGAGGTTCGGAGGCCTTAACTGGCCAACGGTCGAAAGGCCGGAATAACAACAAGGGCAAAGGGAAGACTTCACCGGAGAAGTCTTCTGAGAAGAAGTCCGACACAGAACGAGAGAAGCTGAAGGCCGAACGATCCTGCAATGATTGTGGCGAGAAAGGCCACTATTGAAGGAAGTGTCCTAAGCAGACTGGGAAGAGTGCTGATTCTTCAGCCTCAGCTGCAAAGACTCCTGCATTTGTGCACTTAGAGATTGTCACCAATTGGCCGACCATTTGGTCCATCTCCAGATTTGTGTCTCGTTCACTTGAGGCCAAGCCGGTGTCTCATGTGAAGGGGCCAGTATTTTTGCATAACATGGACGGGAGCCAAACTGGTGCCACCCGTGTATGACCTGGACTGTGTTCTATCCATGGGATTGTCACGCCATGGAAGAGCCAGTATTTGTGCCGTGTCTTGCCTATGGGACTGTCACTCCATAGGGAGGCTCGTGCCTAGATTTGTGTCGTACCTATGGGACTGTCACTCCATAGGAAGACCGGGATTTATGTTTTTTGTCGTGCCATCATTGTGCCCGACAGAAATGTTTAGTACTTGTTCCATGAACGGGAGATATGTCCATGATACTGTTTGCACATGCATTCATGTTTTGCATGTTTGGAATTGTTTTCGCATGACTTGTATTTTTGTGTTTGCCTGTTTGACGTGCCACTTACTGAGCGGGGACGCCTGCCAGTGTGAGTGGTGAAGTTTGCTCTGTCTTCTGACGAGTTTTGTTGCGTGTGAACAGGTGGTAAGTGTATTGCAATTGTTTATTTTATAGCTTTCTTTCTAACCTTTATTTTTTATAAGGTTGCAAGTTCACATTCATTAAAGAGTGGGCACCCTCCCAAATATTTCATGATGTCCTTGGTAGGGTGGGCACCCATTACCCACGTATGGGTCAAGGTGGGGAGGGAAACCCCTCACTTAATTTTATGTATTCTTAGAGAACTCCTCATACACCTTAGTAGCTTCGAGATATCTCAGCCACTGGGCGTCCATGGGTTTACTTCGTAATAGGGCATTTTGTCGAGCGATATACCTCTTCTGTGTTTTAGCCATCTTCTAAGGCGTTGGGCATTGGTGCGGCCTTGTGATCCAGTCCCTTCTATGTTGGAGACTTCATCCTCCGTATCCTCTTCTCTTGGTTGCACATTTACTATGTACACTGAGGTGGTCGAGATGTTTCCTGATTCAACATATTGGGTTCCTTTGGGCTGCAAAACATCTATAGTGGCCAGCACATGCATCCAGTTTTCATTGAAGTCTGGAGGGGGGAGTGACGCATACATTGTAGCTTCTTCCTCCTCTGAAAATTCTACCATTGGTTGCATGGTTGTCACGGTACGAAAATACGATACCGTACGATACGATACCGTACGAGAATTGTTGGTACGATATGAAATTTTCGGATACCGTACGATAAAATACGGTTTTTATTTTTTACACTTACAACCTATGGAGCTTCAAGCTTGAATGTGAGGGAAGGTTGGGAGGGGAGAAGTCTATAGTGCTTGAGGAACCAGAACATGGATATGTGTCTCTCCCGGTTGGATCTCCCGATTGTCTCCAAAAAAGAACCTGGATGGGTAATGCAATACCAAAGGTCTCCCAGTGTAGCGTTTATGACTAAGGGACTGTCCTTGCACAAATACGAGGAGTGCATCTAGGGTGATAAGTTTAGGGACTCCTCTCTAGATCAAAATGGCCATGTCCAAATCTTCTCCCTCGTGCATAACTTGAGAATCTAATTGTCTAGCCTACCTATACCAGGGATCCCCAAGTGATGTAGCAAGATTCTCTCCTCCTACCAATCAAGTGTACACTACCAGTCTACCTCGCCAGATTTTTTAGGTCTCTCAACAACCCCATATGAAATACTGAGTGGACACGAAAGTTGCAAAGTATTGCGAGCATTTGGGATCTTCGTAAAGCAGGGTTTCTATATTTTTTTTAGCATTTGGAATTTCTTTTTCCAAGGAAAAAAAGTTTTGAAAATAAAAATAAAAATCGCACCGTACGATATCGTACGAATTCGTACGGTATCGTACCGTACGAACCGCACCGTACGAACTTGTTCGTACGCGTACGAGAAACAACTATGATTGGTTGGCAGGCTTGTAAGGACGTGGTTCGCTCAGTGGTGACCGAATCGTTGCCAAACAATTGACCTTCCATTGGATGTGCTTTCCACGTTTGTAGATCTATCTTTAGGATTTGCGAGTCCCTTCGAACATACATGTAATCTAATGCCCAATCATGCACCAATTTGGATTCGTTTGTGAAAGGTCTATCCAAGATAATGTCGTATGAGTTCGGTTGGCACAGAAAGTCCATTACAACAAATGTATGATGGTAGCGGGACGAAAAGAATTTGAGTCGTACATTCTTCACCCCATGGGTCTTGACGATGTTCCGTTTGCCATTTTGGCAATTAGATCTGCTCTTTCCAGATCTGGTTTTCCCCAATTCTCCCAACATCATTTTATAATGATACTCACCTTCGCTCCATCTAGGATAGCCAATGCTTGGTACCAGTTATGATGAATTGGGATTGTAGCATTTGTGTCATCACTCTCATAATATCGGCCGAGTTGATTGACCGGTATTTTGACGAATCTGGGGATTCTCACCTCTGCATGTTTAAGGTCTTTTTTTGCTAGAGGTGACCGGGTCTCCTCTGCAGTGGACATTGGTTTAATCTTCCTTCTACCCAATCTTTTATATCTGCTCACAACGCCGGTGAATTGTGTAACAATGGTCCTAAAAGCATTTGAATAGTGGTTGACAGTACGACTGCGAGACTGCCTATGTCTCTTGGCTCCCTGGCGAATGAGGGCTACTTCCATGTGTTTGTCTCATATTCACCCCTAGGGAATGAATGAATGGTCATATCTTGCTCTGTCTCCTCAAACCTTCTTGCCATGAGGTCATTGTGTGTCTCTTCATCAGACTCTTCTAGAATTGGAGTAGGCACATCGAATTTCCTTTCCCTTATCGGCTTGTTTCTTGGATACATTGTATCCCTTGCCTTGTTAGACCTTAATTTGACTTCATGAATTCGTTGGCACCCCTCCACTAGGGCCTTAGCTTCTTCAAGCTTTCTTATCTCTTCCTTAGCATTTGGGTATTCGTCAGTGCCCTTAGGGGTTGCTGGTCTCTCTGTTTGTACTCATCTGATTTTGGCACTTGTTCGCTTCCTTCCTTTGATTGGGTGGATCTGGTGTCAATAGTATCTTCTTCGGATCCATCCTGGATTGTGACCATGTAGTCGCTCTTACCTACTTTTTTCACCCTCCTCCTTTTGCCAGTTCTAGAGGTTGTAGCAACTGCTGGGTTCTTCCCTTTGTCCTCTTGTTTAGCTTGAGCGTGTGTTAGGACATTCAGGGGCGTGATGTTTCCAAGTTGCATACTTATGGTCTTGATAGTGGCCTACTTAGAAGTGGAAACGGAACAACTAGTGCAATATGGACAGTCTTTGATCAAATGATCAATCCCACACTTAACACAAGTGTTGGCATGTCATTAGGCGGTGCTTCCATTGACTGAGTTTGATGTGCATGAACCACATTCTTGTTAGGACAGTCTGCTATTCGATGAGGTCCACTGCAACCAAAACATTGTAGTGGCTTCCTTCTCATATCTGAGTTCACATCTTTACCTTTCCATTGTACCGTGGTTTGGAACACTAGTATTGGCGTGTTATTTTGCAAGACCTAAAACTCTGGCACAATCTCTGCAGCCTCCTCATAATAATCATTATTGATTTCTACCTCACGCACAATCTCACCCTCGTCCAATGGCTCCTCCATCAATACTTGGTTGATTTTGGCCTGTGGTGGTTGTGGCGGTAGAACAGGTGGCGGCAGGGGCGATGTGTCCTATATCCGGAACATCCCTCTTGGTAAGTAGGATGGGTTTGGCTGCCCTGCAGCCGTAGAGGTTTGCACGGGGGTACCGGCAGTTGTGCTACTGTTTGGAACCTCAGATACTTGCACATAGAAGTGTCATGGTTTCCTAATTTCACACAATGAGCACAATAGAGTAGCGGCCTTACTCTTAATTGAGAGCATTCGGTAGTGGTGTGATTCATTCTGCAAAGGGAGCACCATACCAGATCCCTCGAAGGGTAGAGTTGAGCATGCCCATGCCCTGATGCTTCTCTTCCATCCTTGACTTTTAATTTGTCCAGTATAGCATCATTGAGCTCGTCCACAGTCATGTTTCCAACTTGTTTGCTTCGGGTTCTTGTGTCTTGGTGACTTAAGACTCGCGATATTGTTGCTACTGAAGCTACCTTGACATCTTCAGGTTGTGGCAATTTAAGCATGTTGTCTTCATATTCTATTGCTAACTTACAGCATGCATCTAAGGTAGCCGGTCAGGCTAATACTAGAAAATCATGCATTTTATGATCTCGGACCCCTCTGCGGAAGTAAGGCAATAACTGATCATCCGTTAGGCTCTCCCATAGCTTATATCTTGAATTTAAGTGCTTGAGCCGGGATACATAATCTCGCATAGACTCATTATCTTTCTGCTTACTATTGTGAAGCTGAGCCACAGGACTCCATCTGTCACCACCTCAAGCGAAGCTTGGTATGAACACATTCTTGAGCTGAGTGAAGTTGATTTTATCTTTTGGCTTCAAGGTTCGATACCATTGATGAGCCTTTTCTTCTAGGGTCAGTGAGAAGGCATGGATCATGCTCACATCACTTATTGGCCCATAGGTTTCACATGTTTACTCAAAGATCTAAACATGTTGGATTGGGTCCCTATCCCTTGAGAACTTTTGTATAAGCTTGGAAATGATATGTGGCTTCATTTGGGATGGCCTGGATTCTAGAGCAGTGCCTAGTTCCCTATGAAAGAATGTGCACAAGCAGAAGCAAATAAACATGAGAGAAAGATTGCAAGCAAGAACAAGAGCTTTATTAGCTTGAGGTTGCAGAGTACAAGAGCTAGCAAATAGGGCAATGTAAGATGATTGAATGAATAAAAGAGAGCAACTCTTATATACTTGTGCATGAAGCAAGTCGGCTGTAGAAAACAGGCCGACAGGACCTCCACGACAGCATTAAGGAAGATGCAATATTTTAACACCCCCTCTGCATCTTGAAGTGTGTAAAAAAGTCAGAAGAAAACTGATGACGAAGGTGCAACCATGGACACCTCAGCATGGCCAGTACTAAGTACACCTCAGAAAATGAACATGTCAGCTTGTTGTCTTCAGAAAACATAATGCCACTATAAAGAGCAAAAGAAAATCTGCTTGGCTCCAAACTCAAAGTAGAACTGTGAACACATCACATCTAATAACCTCGAACAAATGAACATGGAACACATCCTATCCATAGTCTCTGCTGACCATTAGTTATGGAACTCATCCGAACCGTGAAGGAAACTTGGTTGATCCTGGAACTCATCCGGACCATCAAGTGAACTTGCCTGTCTTTATACTTGGAACTCCGACACACGGGTCCCATGCTCCAGATTTAATATAAGAGAGCTTTTGAAAGCCCCCTCTCCCGCCCACAAGCCGTTTCTGGAAGACAGCACGCGGGAGGATGCCCTTAGGATTAGAGCAGGACACCAGTCATGTTCTCTCCAGTTTGAAAGGCCTTGGGAGAGCTGGGGTTATCACTAGACGAGTCTGTGTCAGTGTCATGTGGCTTGTCTTTGCCCTTCTTTGAAGGATTGTCCTTTGACTAACAATCCTTTGACAGGTGGCCTTTCTTCCCACACTTGTAACAGCGACTCCGAACTTTCTTCTGCACCGTCGAGAGTGCCTGATCAGGTCCAATAGACGATGAAACTTTCAATTTTCCCTGTGAAACTAGGATGGATTCCTCTTCCAAGAGGAGAGTACACAGATCATCAAACTCAAGGGAACGTGTTGTGATCTGAACCCGCAAAGCTCGGGAAACCATGTCATAATTTGCAGGAAGCCTGATGAGGAGGAGAGCAGCTAACTGAGAAGAGGTCAGGGCAGTACCCATTGCCACTAATTGGTCATGAATTACCTTAACCTTCATCACAAACAACTGCATGGAAGTCCCTGTTGTAAACTCCAGGGAAAAGAGTTGACCAAATAGGTTGACAGACCGCATTGTAGAGTCCCGTGCATATAGATCTGTCAGCTTTCTCCAAACAGAAGTAGCACAATCCAATGTTTGCACGGCGGGGGAGACCTCTGGTGAGATGGCTCGTACAAGTGCAGAGTGAGCTTTTGAGTCTTGATTCTCCCAAGCTGAAAGTTCGGCGAGAAAGGCATCCTCTTGGTCCTGAGTCCACTTTCTAGAGCTGGTAGGGCGTTCGGGCTTTCGTTCGTGGCCCTGAACAATCTCTCAGAGTCCCTTGTGTGTGAACCAGACCTTCATTTGTAGCTTCCAGTGATCATAGTTTGAACAACTGAGCTTGTCCTCCTTGTTCGTGCAGGGGGGGACCCATGTCTGCCTCAAAGAAGCTATGTCTCAAACAACCTCTGTAGCTAAGCAATCCACGTGCTCTCTCAAGCACCTTTCCACAGGATCCAACTAGGGACTAGTAGCCCCCTCTGAAGATGCAGGCTGGACAGCAGCAAAAGAAACCCAAAAACACACCACCGGGAACCTCCTACCGGAAGGGGGAGGGGATCTTGGAGGGAGAAGAGCTGATGTGCCACTTGTCAGGCAAAAAATATCCTTCAAGAACCTGCCACAAAATTGATGCCCTTACTGAATTTGCAGAGAACTCCTCCACTTACCTTTGTAGAAGAAAACACAGCCTCGGGCCAGGAGAATCTAGGGAAGCAAAAAATGCAAGGCATAGTTGAAGAAGGAGAGAGACATAGAGCAGATTTTTGTGCAACAGCCGGAGCCTAAGCGTATGATACCATGAAAGAATGTGCACAGGCGGAAGCAAATAAACATGAGGGAGAGAAAGATTGCAAGCAAGAACAAGAGCTTTATTAGCTTGAGGTTACAGAGTACAAGAGCCAGCAAATAGGGCAATGCAAGATGATTGAATGAATAAAAGAGAGCAACTCTTATATACTTGTGCATGAAGCAAGTCGGCTGTAGAAAATAGGCCGACAGGACATCCACGACAGCATTAAGGAAGATGCAATATTTTAACACCCTAAGTATTCCTTGGCCCATTTCCGAAGCCATATTGAGCAAATTTGTCCTTGTGACCGTGTTAAGATCTGCATTTGGATCCACCATTGGTCTTTGAGGAGCTACTCCCCCCTTACCTAGACCTCGTCCTCTTCCTGCATAGGCTCTTCTAGGCAATTCGGATCTATGGGTAGGTCCGGCCAACTCATTATGGCCTGGCTCATTATTAGCAGCCTCCACCCGCGCTTGTTGAATTAAGAGCTCCATGTCCTGCAAGAACGTGCAATCATTGATCATTTGCTCTATGTCTTCTTTTGTATAAAGGCGATCCTCACCTTCAGCAGTTTCCCTAGGTAAATTGTCTCCTTCATTGTGTGTATTAATGCCTTCCTTCTCCCTTGGATCTTCATTGATGGGTTCTAAATGTAGGGTTTCTCCTTCAGTCATACCCAATTCCATACCATCAGTGGTGTTTTGTGATTGAAATGGATTTACATTCTCCATTTCCTTTTGTTCAGCCGCTGTTCTTCAAGTGTCGAGCTCTTGTTTCCTTAAGCTCAATAATCTCAATTGTCACTTTACTTCAGTCCTCTTCAAGTCTAATTCTATTTCTTCTGATGTTGATGTTGGGAAGAAAACTTGACCAGTCCTAGCCGCACTTTCCTTGTCTCTCCTAACCCTGGGGGTTCCACTGATCCTCACAGTGTTGGACAGTGTGGTACTCGAAGGCTGGGTTAGTACTTCTGGTCTTAGACCTTGTCCAGCGCTGGTTGACGGGCTTGTACCCGCAGATTGTGTTTCTTCTTCTGTGCTGGTTTGGAGACCAAAAAGTCCCCTTGGCTATATCAAAGACACCACTGGATCTTGTAGAGGAAGATGGTTTTTCTTACTCTCCAAACCTAGAGAATCGTAGCCCTTCTTCCATGGACTCTTCACTATTTGTATCAATGGTGGTTAAATTTCTTTGAGCCGAAACACTCAATTGAGTGCTCGCCGAGTGGCTTGAACTAACACTCTTTTGATAGGAAGATCCTGGGTGGTTGGCTGCACTATCGTTGGGAGTAAGGTCATCTCCAATGAGTTTACCAGACCTCAAGTGCATGAGAATGTGATTCGATAGGCTAAAAATCACTACCCCGATTTAGATTTTCATAGGGTACTGTTGATATGAATTTTTAGGTCGTAAAACTGTAGATTGCAGTTCACGTAGTGAGATAGCAAGGAATTGTTCACGCTATGAAACCGTAAATGGTTCACATTGAGAATAATTTTCTGCACTTTCACATGTTTAATAGTCACTTCGAATTTTAGGTCCGCGTTGCCCTGATCTGAGTTGGTTGGTCTCAATTTGCGCAATAGAGACACTTTTCTAACTTTGACCTGACAATCCTTGGTTCGCGAACTTGATCCGTCACTCACAGTTCAGGCCATGAAATCATAAAAGATAGTTCACGTTGTGAAGTAGTAAGCAAGGGTTCACACCGTGAAACAGGGAATGTTTCACATCGTGAAGTATGAAATGGGTCACGCCATGAAACAGTGGATGTTTTACATGGTGAAGTACTTTTCTCCTAATTCATGGAATAAGATTCCTTAGGATCCGTTGTGTTAGTGGTGTCAAGATAAGGTACACTGTTTTTAGCAAGGTAATCCCGAAAATTACGGCGCTAATTGTGAAAGGCAGTTTACGCTGTGAAGTAGCAAGAAAGGGTTCACGCCATGAACCGTTTTTTTGCACTTCCACGTGTTTTGGCTCCCGCGTTGACAGAATGAAATTTAGGTGTAATTTACCTATCCAAATGTTCCAGGATGGTTGTGCTAGTAGTAAGGAATGTAATGCAAGTTATAAGCACAGCCATTGACCCCTTATTTTTGTAATTTTTATGATTTAAAAAAAAAAACATAAAACAAAGTATCACACCTGCTCGTTCACAGTAGCAAGTTTGGTGATACAAACATCAAAATTAAAAGAAAAAATGATGCAGCTTTCCTCTAGGATAACCCAAGTACTCACCCACACACCAAAAACAAACAATTTCTAATAACTCTTCACTTCCAATCAAACCTTATCCATTCATTCTCATCACAATTCACTTTCTGAATGCAAAGGCAATCATGAATCTTGCATAGTGGGAGCTGAAGCTCAAAGAGGATGGAAGAAACAATGGTATTCCCCGGCAGTGGCGCCAAAAATATTAATGGCTATCGCTCCTCCCAAGAGAGAACTCTAAACATTCACCATTGAAAGAAGCAATAGATAACAACCATCATTGGATACTTACCAATGCTTCGAGCTCACGTCCCTTGAGATCCACAAGCTCACTTCCGGAAGCTCCAATCCTCCAAGCTCCACCACGCTATCACCGCAGAGTTACTCCCACCACAACACAAGGCAATCTCTCTCTCACTTCTCTACACATACATGCATAGAGAAGGAACATGCACTAGAGTACACTCTCACACTCTCTCTCTCTCATGTATCCATGTACTCATGTACCCCATTTTCACTAGTAGCATTAGCTTCCCACTCTCCCTAGTTGCTGCTTCCGGATGCTCCCTACTGATGTATTGTAGGGCTAGATACTTACCTTCAGTCCTTTCTTTTCTTTTCCAGATAGTGTATCAGATGTCACATGGTTGTAACTTTGGTCTCATAGGTCACTTTGGCCTTTTGAAGACATTAATATAACATTTCATTTCATTTCATTTCTCACGCAAGACAAGGCAAGAGCTATAGTAGAAAGGGAGATTGTGTCACCAATTGGCCGACCATTTGGTCCATCTCCAGTTTTTGTGCCTCGTTCACTTGAGGCCAGGCCAGTGTCTCATGTGAAGAGGCCAGTACTTTGCTGACATGGACGGGAGCCAGACTGGTGCCACCCGTGTGTTAGCAGGATGGTGTCGTATGGATGGGAGCTAGACTGGTGCCACCCGTGTATGACCTGGACTGTGTTCAATCCCATGCAGTTTTTGTGCCTCGTTCACTTGAGGCCAGGCCAGTGTCTCATGTGAAAAGGCCAGTATTTTGCTGACATGGACGGGAGCCAGACTGGTGTCACCCGTGTGTTAGCAAGATGGTGTCGTATGGACGGGAGCCAGACTGTGCCACCCGTGTATGACCTGGACTGTGTTCGACCCATGGGATTGTCACGCCAGGGAAGAACCAGTATTCGTGCCGTGTCTTACCTATGGGACTGTCACTCCATAGGGAGGCTCGTGCTTGGAATTGTGTCTTACCTATGGGACTGTCACTCCATTTATGTTTTACGTCGTGCCATTTTTGTGCCGACAGATATTTTATACTTGTTCCATGAACGGGAGATATGTCCATGATACTATTTGCACATGCACACATGTTTTGCATGTTTGAAACTGTTTTCGCATGACTTGTATTTTTGTGTTTGCCTGCTTGACGTGTCACTTACTGAGCGGGGATGCCTGCGAGTGAGTCGTGAAGTCTGCTCTGTCTTCTGACGAGTTTTGGTGCATGTGAATAGGTGGTAAGTATATTGCACATGTTGTTTTAATATTTCATATTTTAACCCTTTGTTTTATAAGGTCATTTGTTCACACTCACTTAAAAGTGGGCACCCCCTTTGGGCACCCACTTAGGGGCCAAGGTGGGGAGCCCCACTTAAGTGTGTGTGTGGGGGTGGGTGCATGATCACCTACCCACACCCCCAAAGAACTGGCTGCCCACATGCATACGTGGGGAGCCAGCCAAATCAATTGGTTATCTCCACTTTAATTTTTATAAAAGAAGCGAGCTCCATCGTGGACACAAAAAAAAACGGGCGAACTCTTCCACCATCTTTCGTAAGAGAAAACAATCCGGCGACCACCTCTTGCGCATACTTTCTGACAGGCGGCTGCCATCTCCCACTGAATTGCAGCGCATACTCCCCCAGGCGGCTGCATTCCCCTGCACAGCATCTGCTCTTCTTCCCATACAGGTGGCTGCGCCTGTTTTACCTGCAGGCTGCTCTGCCCATTCAACAGGCGGCTGCCCCCACCTGAAGCAGCCAGGCGATTCTTACCTCCAGCAAGCACTGCGCTCCTTCTTCAGCAAGCTGCGCCAGGCTGCCCACTGCACAGTAGGCGGCTGCGCACAGGTGGCTGTGCACAGCAGCCAGGCACCCCTTTATCCTGTAGCCTGATGTAAGTTCATCACGGGCAGGCTGTGTATTCATCTCCTCCAGGCTGCCTTTCCTCTACTGCAGTCAGTGAGGCATTACCTCTCCTAAGGCGGCTACTCCATCTTCTTTTTGGCAAGAGGTTGTCTTCTTTTCATTGGCGGTCTCTCTCTCTCTTCTTCAGGAGGCTATACTTTTCTCCAGGCCGCTACTCCTCTCGACATGCTGTGTCTCGGTGTCTCTCTCAAGTAACTACACACAGACACCATAAGTGTTGGTCTTCCATCTGCCTTCCTCAAGAAAGTGAATTTTTTTCAGATTTAAGTAAAGTATTTTGTGATAAATCTGTTAAGGAACTCTCTCCACGGCAACACCCGTTCGGTGCCGGGTAGTCCAAGCTATTGGAGAACCACGGTCCAAAGGTGCTGAGATCGGGAGAGCCAGGCGTTAGTACGGGAGCGCCTGTTTGTGCGTGGTCCTGGAACACCAGTTGGGCGCTCTCCGCGGAGTCCAGTGAAAGCATAGGACCGTAGAGATTGGACCACGCTAGTGGTCGTTCTGCTTCGAGCATCTGCTTCGAGCATCTACTTCGAGCCTATTTGTTTGGTACTGTATTCATATGTACATGGACATCATCTGGTTCTTGGAACCCATGGAGCATTGTATTTGTTAAATACTCCCGATAAATATATCATATATTGAGGGGGGGGTCGGCCCGTTCCGGCCCCAGTGCTGATGTCCATCTATCCATTTCATTTCATTTCAATTTCAAGTTGTAATTAAGTTGTCCATTTCAAATTGTGGTATTAAGTTGTGCTATTACGCGTGTAGGTGTCGAACGGAGTCTTTCCCACTTGACGGGATCGGTTTCATTGGTATCAGAGCACGGTTGTTTCCCTCTTCCTAGTGGGGAAACGAACCTGTGTACTGGACACCCCGCTTTTAGCACACTTAAACACAGTGGACAGCCAAGGCAACCCTTTGGAAGTGCCTATTTCGAGGGGTCCATCTAGTGTCTCTCGTGGCTCTGATGCTCTGCGAGGAAGGCACAAGCCCCTTGAAAGGGTTAATGATAGTGAATCAAAGGGTCAACTGTCTCCAGGAAAGACAGTCATGCTTGAACAAGAGCGTGATGCAATGAGGGCTGAAATGGAACATATGAGAAAACTTTTGCAGGCACAAGAGCAAGAGTTAAAATTTTTGCATGAAGATCCCCGTGTGCAAAGTGCCATTGAAGCTAGGAAGGCTGATGCAATGGTAGATGTAACTTTTGAGTCTATGGCACGGGAAGTGGGCAAGAAGCCAAGGGAGTTGGCACTTGCCTACCTCCTCCGCAAAGGTGACATCAAAGAGGGGGACGACGGAGAGCTGAAATTCAGAAATCCACCTCGCTTGAAGCATGGAGATCCCGCATCTCAAAGGCTGAGGTCTTTTATGCAAAAGGAAGAGGTGACAGTCACCTCTCGTCATGCATCTTCTCCACAAGGCACAAAACCTGACAGTATATGTATGCTAGTGCTCATGGAGGGCATGAAGGTCACATGCATGCAAGACATGTATCCCATGGTAAGGGTGACAGGTCTACTTCTAGAAGAATTTTGCCTTCTGAGCTGTCTCATGGAGAGACAATGCCTTATGCAGGTAAGTCACATGCATCAGAGTTTCAAGTTCATGGAGCACATGCTACCGTGCCTAATGAAACTTCTATGACGGCCCATGGAGCCCATGCAGATAGGGTTGCCCCGTTGGATAAGGGGAAAAGAAAAAGAGAAGACCACGAGCCTCATGCCAGAAAGCTCAAGGAATTCAAAGCAAGTGACAAATCTGTCAAGTTTGATGTTTTTCATGGAGAGCATCATGCTTCTAAAGTGTTAGCATTTGTGGCATAGTTTGACATTACTTTTAACGATGAGGACTTCACTGAAAAGTCTAAAATATGCCATGCTAGCATGTTTTGAAAGGGACTGCTGCTCATTGGTGGATCACTGAAAAGATCACCAAAGATCCCATTTGCACCTGGAAGGAATTTAAAGACAGATTCTATGCTCAGTTCTTGCCACCAAATGCGGAGCAAACTCTCACTCAAAAGTGGGACAGGCTGGAGCAAAGAGATAATGAAAGCGTGCAACAGTATGTTAACAAGTTCTGGAAAGTGTTGCTGGAAGTAACTCCCTTTATGCAAATCACTGAGGATGAAAGAAAGAGGAAGTTTCGTTCTGGACTGCAACCAGCATATCGTTCGGGCATTGAATTGCACCCAAAACATACTTTGCAACAGCTCAGAGCTTCTACTCTTGCTACGGAGCAATTGGTGCTCAAGATTAAACTGGATCAAGGAGGTTCAAGGGGGAAAGACAAGGCTGTTCCAAATGTGCAAAAGGGTGGATAGCCACCTAAAAAGAACTTCCGGGAGACCTACAAGGGTGGTAAAGCTGAAAATAACACATCTAAAGATCAGGGCCCAAGGAAGAACAAATTCGGCTTAACCCCAGAGCAAAGAGAGCAATATGCCAAGGATGGAAAATGCTTTTCTTGTGGTAGCAAAGACCACATGTTTCGACAATGCCCAAATCGCAAACCTAAGCACGAGAACAAGCAGACCAAGGCTAATGTACATACAGTTCCTGATGTGCAAGGAAATACAAGTCATGATGTAAAAGAGCAAATGGTTTGCAAGGCTTGGGGGCAAATCAAGGATCAGCCCGCCTTATTCATGTTTGATGACTGTGCAACCGATAACTTCATCTCTATGCAAACAGCAGCTGCATTGGATATTGAGGTTGAGAACATGGGACCTCAGATTGAAGCCGAAGCTGCATTTATTGGTAAAGAGGTGCAGGTTACCCCATTGATAGGGAAGTTGCGCATACATATCCAGGGCTACCTTGATAATGAACATTTCTTAGTTGCTCCACTAAATGGATGTGATGTATTGTTGGGCAAGCCATGGCACCATAGGCTTGAGCCCCGCAAAGACTACAAGTCCAATATGATTTCTTTTATGCATAAAGGCCGCATGCATTTTATTGATGCTGGCAAAGAAGGGGATTCCATCCCACTTGTATCACACATCCAAATTAATAAAACAATGAAAAAGAGTCTTTCTGCGTACTTGGTTTTTGTTCGTGATAGCCTTGTGCCAAATCATCAAAATGTGGATGCTATGACTAATGATAGGCTGAATTTTCTTCATGCATTCAACGACTGTTTTGCTGATTCATTGCCAGGTGAATTACCTCCCCAAAGGCCCGAAGATCATCGTATAGATCTTGTGCCAGGTAGTTCTCGAGCTAACAAACCCGCATACCGAGTGAAAGCTGCACAATAAGAAGAGATCATGAAGCAGGTAAACGAGCTTTTAGAGAAAGGTTTGGTTCAGCACAGTTCCTCACCTTATTGCTCTCCTGTGCTTCTTGTTCAAAAGAAGGACGGATCATTCTGTATGTGTGTGGACTATAGAGCTTTGAACAAGCTTACCATCAAGAACAGATTCCCAATTTCGTGTATCGATGATATTTTGGATAAGCTTGATGGTTCGGCTTGTTTCAGCCGACTTGACTTGAAGAGTGGTTATCACCAAATACGAGTGGTTCCACAAGATGTCCATAAGACTGCATTCAGGATAGCCTTTGGATTATATGAATTTTTTGTAATGCCTTTTGGTCTCACCAATGCTCCTGCTACGTTTAATCGTATGATGAATAGGATATTCCGATCCCATCGCAAATTCACAGGAGTCTTGATGATATCTTGGTTTTCTCCAAGAATGAGCAGGAACACAGAACTCATTTGGTCACAGTGTTCGAAGAGTTGCGGAAGCATAAACTTTTTATTAATGCCAAGAAAAGTGAGTTTTTCCTTTCAGAGATTCATTATTTAGGTCATATTGTGTCCAAAGATGGAGTTACAATGGATCCTGCAAAGATAGAGACCATTCGGAATTGGCCCGAATTGCAAAACGTACATCAAGTACGTAGTTTTCTGGAATTATGTTCGTATTACAGGCGTTTCATAAGGCATTTTGCTATGATAGCCACTCCTTTACATGATCTCACAAAGAAGAAAATCACTTTCAAATGGACTTCAAAGGAACAGGATGCTTTCTTGCAGCTCAAGCATGCTATCATATGTGGTCCAGTATTGATTGTTCCTGACTTGCACAAGTCATTCGTAGTTGAAGATGCTTGTGGTGATTGCATAGGAGCTGTCCTAAATCAAGAAGGGTATGCAGTTGCATACGAGAGCCGTCGTTTGCATGATGCTGAGCTTCATATGGATATTTATGAGAAAGAGCTCTTGGCTGTAATTCACGCCTTAAAGATATGGAAACATTTTCTTCTTGGGGCCGAATTTGTAGTCAAGACAGATCATCAAAGCTTGAGATATTTTCTATCTCAAACAAAGCTTTCGGAGAAGCAGATGATAATGGCAAACTTTCTTTCCATGTTTCATTTTCAGATTGTGCATACTCCAAGAAAGAAAAATGTGGTGGGGCTGATGCATTATCCAGGAGGCCTTATGTAGCTGCAGTCTCAGTGGCCTCTCATGGAGACTTATCTGCTATGAGAGATTTGTATCATTTGGATGCTGATTTTTGCCATATATGGACTGATTTGATGGCTGGTCATTCACATGCCTCTTATGTTATCAACGAGGGTTATCTTATGAAGGATAATTGCCTATGTGGTGAAGGATTTGCGTCCAAAGGTTATGGACGAATGTCACGCTCCACCTTATGCTGGTCATAGAGGTATTATGCCTACTATACGCATGATTCAGAGATATTTCTTTTGGTCGAGCATGCGTAAAGACATTGAGGCTTATGTACGTGCATGTATTACTTGCCAAAATTTGATAGGCAAAAACCTCCAAGTTTGCTTCAGCCATTGCCTATTCCCTCGTAACCTTCGGAAAGTATTACTATGGATTTTATTATGGATTTGCCTAGATCCCAGCATGGGAATGATGCTATTTGGACCATTGTGGACAGGTTTAGCAAGCAAGCTCATTTCTTGCCCGTCAAGAAAACCATTAAAGCTGATCATATGGTAAAGCTTTTTCTTGCTAATATTTTCAAGCATCATGGTATGCCTAAATCCATTGTTGGGGATAGAGATCCCAGGACTACAAGCCTCTTTTGGAGGGCTTTATTTGATAATATGGGTACTAAACTTGAGTTTTCATCATCTTATCATCCCCAAACGGATGGCCAAAGTGAAGCTGCAAATTCAGTTGTGTTGGATTTATTGAAATGTTATGTGGGAGATCAAAAGACTGCATGGGAGAAGTATCTTCCACTTGTTGAGTTTCCTACAGCAATACGATCCATGCCTTCACGGGAAAAGCTCCCTTTGAGATTATCTATGGCAGAGTGGTATTGCCACCCATCCTTCGTACAAAGGATGAGATTTTTGCAGCTAATGAATATGTTCGTGACTTGGATGTATCCTTTGGTCAGGTGCGGACAGCCATTGCAAGGTCACAAGATAAGCATAAAATGGCTGCTGACAAGAATAGAAGGGATATGGAAGTCAAAGAAGGTGATTGGGTTTTGCTGAAATTTGAGAAGGCTAGGCTTCGGAAGAGGCCAGGACGAGAAGGATCATATCCTAAGCTTTCTCCTCGCTATTATGGACCCTTCAAGGTGATTCAAAAGATCAATGAAGTGTCCTACAGGCTTGCTTTACCTAGTCACTGGAAGATTCACAATGCTTTTCATGTGAGTCTATTTCGGAAATATGTGGGGCCAGACCCTGATGAGCCCGTCTCACAGAAGATCCACCAGAGATTGAAGAGCTTGAGGAGATCCTCCAGCCAGAACAGATTGTTTTTCACAAGGAGAGAAAGCTACCTGCAGGAAAGCTTTCCACGAGATACCTTGTGAAGTTTAAGAATTATTTGCCTATTGATGCCAAGTGGGTAAATGAGGATTATTTTGTTGATTACCCACAGTTGTTGCAGGCATATCTTGAGGCTCTTCAGTTGAGGACAACTCTTTAGAAGCCCGGGGGGATGTCACCAATTGGCCGACCGTTTGGTCCATCTCCAGTTTTTTGTGCCTCGTTCACTTGAGGCCAGGCCAGTGTCTCATGTGAAGAGGCCTGTATTTTGCTGACATGGACGAGAGCCAGACTGGTGCCACCCGTGTATGACCTGGACTGTGTTCAATCCCATGCAGTTTTTGTGCCTCGTTCACTTGAGGCCAGGCCAGTGTCTCATGTGAAGAGGCCAGTATTTTGCTGACATGGACAGGAGCCAGACTGGTGCCACCCATGTATGACTTGGACTGTGTTCGACCCATGGGATTGTCACGCCATGGAAGAACCAGTATTCGTGCCGTGTCTTACCTATGGGACTGTCACTCCATAGGGAGGCTCGTGCCTGGAATTGTGTCTTACCTATGGGGCTATCACTCCATAGGAAGACCAGGTTTTTATGTTTTACGTCGTGCCATTTTTGTGCCAACAGATATTTTGTACTTGTTCCATGAACGGGAGATATGTCCATGATACTATTTGCACATGCATACATGTTTTGCATGTTTGAAACTGTTTTCGCATGACTTGTATTTTTGTGTTTGCCTGCTTGACGTGTCACTTACTGAGCGGGGACGCCTGCGAGTGAGTCGTGAAGTCTGCTCTGTCTTCTGACGAGTTTTGGCGCATGTGAACAGGTGGTAAGTATATTGCACATGTTGTTTTAATATTTCATATTTTAACCCTTTGTTTTATAAGGTCATTTGTTCACACTCACTTAAAAGTGGGCACCCACTTAGGGGCCAAGGTGGGGAGCCCCACTTAAGTGTGTGTGTGGGGGTGGGTGCATGATCACCTACCCACACCCCCAAAGAACTGGCCGCCCACATGCATACGTGGGGAGCCAGCTAAATCAATTGGTTATCTCCACTTTAATTTTTATAAAAGAAGCCATCACCTCCATCGTGGACACAAAAAAACGGGCGAACTCTTCCACCATCTTTCGTAAGAGAAAACAATCCGGCGACCACCTCTTGCGCATACTTTCTGACAGGCGGCTGCCATCTCCCACTGAATTGCAGCGCATACTCCCCCAGGCGGCTGCTTTCCCCTGCACAGCATCTGCTCTTCTTCCCATACAGGTGGCTGCGCCTGTTTTACCTGCAGGCTGCTCTGCCTATTCAATAGGCGGCTGCCCCCACCTGAAGCAGCCAGGCAATTCTTACCTCCAGCAAGCACTGCGTTCCTTCTTCAGCAGGCTGCGCGAGGCTGCCCACTGCACAGTAGGCGGCTGCGCACAGGTGGCTTTGCACAGCAACCAGGCACCCCTTTATCCTGTAGCCTGATGTAAGTTCATCACGGGCAGGCTGTGTATTCATCTCCTCCAGGCTGCCTTTTCTCTACTGCAGTCAGCGAGGCGTTACCTCTCCTAAGGCGGCTACTCCATCTTCTTTTTGGCAAGAGGTTGTCTTCTTTTCATTGGCGGTCTCTCTCTCTCTTCTTCAGGAGGCTATACTTTTCTCTAGGCCGCTACTCCTCTCGACATGCTGTGTCTCGGTGTCTCTCTCAAGTAACTACACACAGACACCAAGTGTTGGTCTTCCATCTGCCATCCTCAAGTAAGTGAATTTTTTTCAGATTTAAGCAAAATATTTTGTGATAAATCTGTTAAGGAACTCTCTCCACGGCAACACCCGTTCGATGCCGGGTAGTCCAAGCTATTGGAGAACCACGGTCCAAAGGTGCTGAGATCGGGAGAGCCAGGCATTAGTACGGGAGCGCCTGTTTGTGCGTGGTCCTGGAACACCAGTTGGGCGCTCTCCGTGGAGTCCAGTGAAAGCACAGGACCGTAGAGATTGGACCACACTAGTGGTCGTTCTGCTTCGAGCATCTACTTCGAGCCTATTTGTTTGGTATTGTATTCATATGTACATGGACATCATCTGGTTCTTGGAACCCATGGAGCATTGTATTTGTTAAATACTCCCAATAAATATATCATATATTGAGGGGGGGGTCGGCCCGTTCCGGCCCCAGTGCTGGTGTTCATCTATCCATTTCATTTCATTTCAATTTCAAGTTGTAATTAAGTTGTCCATTTCAAATTGTGGTATTAAGTTGTACTATTACACGTGTGGGTGTCCAACGGAGTCTTTCCCACTTGACGGAATCGGTTTCAGATTGTGTCTTTCTATTATGAGAAAATGACTTACATACAATTGGTCCTTATTCACATTGGTCCTTATTCACACTTGGGTGCCCAAAAGTTACTAACTAAGGCCTTGGGTGGCCAATATCTCATAATGTACAACTTTTATAGTGCCTTTGCATGACACTTATTAATGTCCTCAAATGGAGGAGCATATTTGTTAATCCAAAGTGGGATTAACACCTATGGCAAGGCATAGAGAGGACCATGGCCTCTACAAACTCACAACCCTTTACACTTACACAAGTACCCGCACATGCATAGAGAGAACCATGGCCTTTACAAACTCACAGCCCTTTACTCTCACACAAGTACCTGCACAGGCGATCTTTGGCATGCTAGATTTGGACATCTTCATTTGGAGGCCTTGCGGAAGGCTTTTCGAAAGTAGTTGGTGGATGGATTGCTAGATGTTGACACACGTGAGAGTCCTTGTCACTCTTTTCTCAAAGTAAAATAACATCGGGAGGTCTTTCCAAAGAAGGCTACATGGCGAGCTACGGTACCTTTGGAATTGGTTCAAGTGGATTTGTGCGGCCCGATGCGCACTTAGTCTCTTGGTTTTGCCAGTTATGTTTTTCTTTTGGTTGATGATTTTAGTAGGTATACCTAGGCCTATTTTCTCAAATCCAAAGACGAAACTTTCGACAGATTCTAAAGATGGAGAACTTTTGTGGAGAAACAGTCCGGACACTCTGTCTTGACATTATGAGCCGACAAAGGAGGCGAGTTTACTTCTCGCCAGTTTAACCAGTATTGTGATCTCCATGGTATTCAACAAGAAATCACCAACACAGGAACCGCGTGGTGTAGTGAAAAAATCCGAACGGTGATTGAGATGGCTTGGATGATGTTGGAACATCGGAGTCTTTCTCAAAAGCTTTGGGCTGAGGCAATTGCTACTGCTGTTTACATTCTCAATCGGTCCCCTTCCTGTTCTAGGGCAGACCCTTTTTCAAGCCTACATAGAAAAAAAACCCTTGGTTTCACGCTTTTAGGTTTTTGGGTCAGATGCATTTGTTCATGTACTTGATGGTGATAGGGGGATGGTGGACATATTTTGGTTGGTTACAGCTCATAATCCAAAGGTTATCAGCTCTACAATCCTGTAACGTCGAAGATCATCGTTAGCAGAGATGTGGTGGTTGACGAGACTTCATATTCCACTACAAAGGGGGTTTCTATATCATCAAGGGCTAATTTAACTCAGCCTCTCCTTGGTTCCTCGTTGGATCCTCCTGTTCCTCTTTCTCAAATTGAACCGATACGTCCTCCAACACCTTAGGCGGAGGAACCATCCAACAAGCTACACCTCAGGAGCAGGGTTTGACTTTTTAGGGGGGATCTCATATTCCCAATTAGTTGTACCAGACTTTGCGGGACTCAGGGTGACATGGTCACCTTCACCTACATCAAGGGGTCCCCGTTGATCGGAGCGGTTGCGTACCACGACGTCACCTCAGGAGAACCTGTGCGTCAATTATGCATTGATGTCACGCATCCAAAAGGACTCGGAACCTATTTATATTGGGGAGGCGCTCTCCAAACCGACTTGGAAGCAGGCCATGGAAGTAGAGCTTGACTCTATTGAATGGAATTAGACTTGGGAGTTGGTTCCTAGATCGGCAAAGTGGAAGGTCATTGGTGCCAAATGGGTTTATAAGGCCAAGTGCAAATCGGATGGGACTGTGGATAAGAACAAGGCCAGGCTTGTGGCCAAAGGCTATTCTCAGAAAGATTTTGATGATACTTTTGCACCAACTGCTCGGATGGCGACCATACGGATAGTTCTTGCTCTTGGTGCACTCTCTCATTGGCCATCTTTCAGATGGATGTCAAATCGGTATTCCTCAACGGGGAGCTAAAGCAAGAAGTTTGTGGAATAGCCCCCAGGATTTCAAGTTCCTGGCTCCAAAGGTATGGTCTACAAGCTGCAAAATGCCTTGTATGGTTTGAAACAAGTTCCCACGGCTTGGTATGAGAAGATTGATGCATTCTTTCACCAGAAGGGTTTCAAGTAGTCAGTGGCTTATTCAATCTCTACG
This sequence comes from Cibotium barometz, assembly GCF_041138505.1. Lineage (NCBI taxonomy): Eukaryota > Viridiplantae > Streptophyta > Polypodiopsida > Cyatheales > Cibotiaceae > Cibotium > Cibotium barometz. The sequence continues at coordinate 22,355,714 of NC_141107.1, read as the reverse complement.
TCTTTCTCAAGAAAGGGTTGTATACTCTTATCATTCTCTATGTGGACGACTTGATCATCATCACAGGCAACCATACAACACACATTGCTCAGACAAAGGTTACCCTTGGTAAAGAATTTGAGATGACAGATCTTGGGTTGCTTCACTTCTTTCTTGGATTGGAGATTTTTCAATGCTAAGACTGCATATTCATTTCTCAGCAGCGGTATATTACAGAGCTGTTAGAAACTTTCAGGATGACAGATTGTAAGCCCATCACTTATCAACCTCTCCTCTTCTGGATCTAATCCAGCGGCAGATACACTTCTGTATAGGAAATTGGTTGGTTCCTTGATTTGGTTGCTCAACACATAGCCTAATTGGGCATTTATGGTGGGAACTCTGAGTGCTTTCATGCAGGCAGCTTTGGAAGTTCACTGACAGGCAACACTACGCGTATTGTGGTACTTGCAAGGTACCAAGGGTTTTGGTATTTTCCATGGAGAGGCTTTATGTGGCTGCAGCGACTCTGACTGTGCTAGAGATGTGGATACCAACGGTCTACTATAGGGTATTGCTTTATTCTTGGATCAGGAGAAATTTCATGGATGAGTAAAAAGCAGCCTACGGTGGCGCTTTCATCGATCGAGGCGGAGTATCGAGCGGCTTGTTCGATTGCTTTTGAGGTTATTTGGTTGCGGCAGCTACTTGAGGAGATTGGTTTTCGACAGCAGAGCAGTCTACCCTTATCTGATGGGACAACCAAAGTTGCTTGGCTATTGCTAAGAATATGGTATTTCATGCGCGGACCAAGTATATAGAGATCTAGTACCACTTTGTGTGGGAGCAGATCTTGGAGGGAGGCATTATCCTTGAATAAATATTGTCCTACTCAGGATAATGCTCCAGACTTATTCACCAAAGGATTATCTCAATTAGCTATTGGCATTCATGGCAGCTCCTTGGGCCATGGGCCACCCCGAGGACCCGAGAGGGGGTGTTAGCATATATCATCTCCTGTTGGTGGCTATTTTGGTGTCTACGTGTGTCCTTCTCATGCTCCGGCACCCCCCCTCTTTTTTCCCTATATTTATTGGGCCTCTGATGTGGGCTGCCCACCCTTTTATGGCATTTATGCCTTATTTTCCCCTTTTTTCAGGTCATGTAGGAGTTCATGAGGGAGTCAGCCAGCTCATATGGAGAGTATATATTTTCTGCCCTTTCCCCTCACTTCTCATCATCGCTTTTGGTCATTTGGTGAGCACCTTCAGCCCTCTGCCTATGGAGTCCACTCCTCGCCTACGGGCTAGTTGTATCCATCTTTTTCTTGAGGATTAGTGCATCAGCGTTTTGCTGTTTTCTTTCATCTCTCACTTGGAGCTTCAGCATTTCTGTCATTCATCTACATCTTTCCACTGCCCTCTGACACATTGTTGGTTGCTCCAAGTCTCTCCTCTGCTTCCACTTGCTGCCTTCAACCATTCTCCCAATCCTTGAGTGGATTCCCACCTAACGAGAATTGAATTGTGTCTTGTGACATGTGAGAGCTTATGACCGTAGTAATCACAACCTTAGTCTACCTAAACTGCACTTAATGATGTTTAAGAGATAGACAAATTGGTGTCAATGCAATGCAGCTATATTAGATGAATGAATGCGGTTACAATGAGATCCAAATGGATCTGTACTGCTGAATATGCTGCCTATATGCTGAAAATGCAGGATGAACTGCTGTCCACTCTTTCCCTTGTCTCCTGGGAAGGAAACGCTGAAGGGAGGCTTTGGAACAGATGCTGAATGCTGACCTGATGATGAAACGCAGATTTGTTGGGCTGAACTGAATGCGTTTGCTGATGATGATGCTGAGGATGAGGCGTTTGCTGATTATGATGCTGAGGATGATGCGTTGATCTATCTGCTGAGATGAGGGGCTGAAACGCTGATGATCCAGATGAGGATGCGCTTCCCTTGCTGATTATGCTGCTGAGGATGATCCCTAATTGACTGAATGGAGAGGCGCCTGAATATATATGGGTGAGAGGGCTGGTCGGCCAGATGGGCTGCAGTCGGCCAGTACATATCTCCCATAAAATACCAATAAAGCCAGTCGGCTGCCTCATAAATGCCTATAAAATTGCATAAATGCCTGAATAATGCCTGATGACTCCTGATGATGCTAATGATGCCATAGAATGATGCCATGTCACTACCAATGTGACATGTGAGAGCTTATGACCGTAGTAATCACAACCTTAGTCTAACTAAACTGCACTTAATGATGTTTAAGAGATAGACAAATTGGTGTCAATGCAATGCAGCTATATTAGATGAATGAATGCGGTTACAATGAGATCCAAATGGATCTGTACTGCTGAATATGCTGCCTATATGCTGAAAATGCAGGATGAACTGCTGTCCACTCTTTCCCTTGTCTCCTGGGAAGGAAACGCTGAAGGGAGGCTTTGGAACAGATGCTGAATGCTGACCTGATGATGAAACGCAGATTTGTTGGGCTGAACTGAATGCGTTTGCTGATGATTATGCTGATGATGAGGCGTTTGCTGATTATGATGCTGAGGATGATGCGTTGATCTATCTGCTGAGATGAGGGGCTGAAACGCTGATGATCCAGATGAGGATGCGCTTCCCTTGTTGATTATGCTGTTGAGGATGATCCCTAATTGACTGAATGGAGAGGCGCCTGAATATATATGGGTGAGAGGGCTGGTCGGCCAGATGGGCTGCAGTCGGCCAGTACATATCTCCCATAAAATACCAATAAAGCCAGTCGGCTGCCTCATAAATGCCTATAAAATTGCATAAATGCCTGAATAATGCCTGATGACTCATGATGATGCTAATGATGCCATAGAATGATGCCATGTCACTGTACACCTGACTGGTGTGCATGTGACATTCCCCGCTGCTAAACTGTTGCTGGGTGATAAACCTGGCAACCTTCGACTCCTCTGCGATCCTTCTCCTCCGAACCACTGCCCTCTTCTGTCTTCTGCTGGGACTGAAGCCGTCTGCAGGAGTGAAATCCTTTGAGCCAAGACTCTATGTACTGCGGGAACTGAATGGCAAATACCTGAGTCACCCCTAACCTGCCTCTGGAAACCTTTCACCTACCATCTCCGTCGTACCTGAAGCTCGAAACCTCCTGAGGCGATGTTGGAGCAAACTTCCGTCTTCTGTGGAAGAGAAACCCCCTACTGCTGCCAGTTGAAGTCCAAACTTATGTCCTCCTTTGATGATGGATGTCCTTCTTCCCTGAGAGTTCATGGGCAACATGTATGCAAGACTGCTAAGATGACTGCTAAGATATCTGCTATGCAAGCCATGTGCAACCCTATATGCTGTGCAAGAATGCAGATGGATGGGCTACTGATGCAGACCTAAGGGAAAATCCCTAAGGGTGGCTTGCAAAATTTTGAGCACTGGGTTTAACTGTGCGGAAGCGATTAACATGATGTCTGACTGAATGACTGATGGAATGAACATGCTCTAAGGCTGGTTACCCTGTAACGCTCTGATACCAATGTGACATGTGAGAGCTTATGACCGTAGTAATCACAACCTTAGTCTAACTAAACTGCACTTAATGATGTTTAAGATATAGACAAATTGGTGTCAATGCAATGCAGCTATATTAGATGAATGAATGCGGTTACAATGAGATCCAAATGGATCTGTACTGCTGAATATGCTGCCTATATGCTGAAAATGCGGGATGAACTGCTGTCCACTCTTTCCCTTGTCTCCTGGGAAGGAAACGCTGAAGGGAGGCTTTGGAACAGATGCTGAATGCTGACCTGATGATGAAACGCAGATTTGTTGGGCTGAACTGAATGCGTTTGCTGATGATGATGCTGAGGATGAGGCGTTTGCTGATTATGATGCTAAGGATGATGCGTTGATCTATCTGCTGAGATGAGGGGCTGAAACGCTGATGATCCAGATGAGGATGCGCTTCCCTTGCTGATTATGCTACTGAGGATGATCCCTAATTGACTGAATGGAGAGGCGCCTGAATATATATGGGTGAGAGGGCTGGTCGGCCAGATGGGCTGCAGTTGGCCAGATGGGCTGCAGTCGGCCAATACATATCTCCCATAAAATACCAATAAAGCCAGTCGGCTGCCTCATAAATGCCTATAAAATTGCATAAATGCCTGAATAATGCCTGATGACTCCTGATGATGCTAATGATGCCATAGAATGATGCCATGTCACTGTACACCTGACTGGTGTGCATGTGACATGTCTGCCTCATGTGGCAAGTAGTGAGAAGCTGCAAGTGTTGCCTCCCTGGATGGTCCATGCTAGAAGCAACATGGAATCCCTTGAAATCAGCCCCAAAACAGTGCACACAGCCCAAAAACTTGTTGCCTTCTGTAAGCCTCAAGGCTTGAATGAGAATTTGAAGCTCGAGAGGGGAGAGTCAGGAGAGAAGAATCTGTAGTAGTGTGTACGGACTTTATGGTAAGGCAAATATCCTGTGTGTGGGCCGAGGCGTCTTTACAAGGTACAATCAGGTAGCTGGTAGTTCCTCTCATTTCCCATAACCACCCCCCAAATATCAACATCCATTAGCAACTCATCATCTCATCAGTTCATGAACGATCAACCCATCACTTCAAACTCATAGCACAACCATCGAGGTCCCTTAGCTCAATCACAAAGCCCCATAACCCTTACTCATCTTTCTAGCACACCCCTATATTAATCAAGGCCCACTATGTACACTCCTTTAATCTTGGTGATGATTCCCTTATGTGTGTTACTCTTAAGCACTACCACTTCTCACATGTCGTTTCACCACCATGTTTTAAATTTGTCAATAATCAATTTATGTACATATGACTACGTCTCGGCATCGACATATCAACCACACCTACGAATATCACTGCCCATGATACATCACAATTGATCGGTCATCAAAAAGTATGAAATATTTAAGTTATCTACCAAGTCTTTATTCTATCCACATGTGAACCTCCAAAACCATTTTTGGATATGCGTGAACAACCCCTTAGCATGGCCACATGAACACATCATTGATCATAAAGGTTTACACCTTAATACACAAGAGACTAGCTACATAGATAAAACAACCATATGAAAGAACGACAAAGTTATGAGGTAGCCCTGTAGTGGCTGAAGCATTTCCTCCTGAAAGCTGAACAATGTGGCAATGTCCACCACCTGTGGCGGTACATATCTATGGCGCCTGTGGATGTCCAATACTCCCTAGAAAGACTGTGCCCTCTCTCTAGCAATTCCCCGGGTGTGTGGTGCTAGAGAGTCATGGGCTCGGTTCCGGCGTTTGTGTTCTCATCTCCTCTTGTGCGGCACACAGAGGATATGGTAGGAAAGAAATATGGTGTAAAGGTTGTTTTATATAGATATACAAGGTGTGCGAAAGATATATGGTGTGTAGGAAAGAAATAGAAGATGCCAATTTCTGGAAGAGAAATCAGCATTTTTTAAATGGATAATAATATATTTTATGAAGCATTTAGACACTCCTCATCTAGGGTGCCCTTGTGCCTCTTAATGACAGTCTTGTGTTCACATCACCAGCTTGTTCTATCTTGCATGACCACCTCCTTTTATTATCTGCAGATCGGCATAGAATTTCTGACTTAAAAAGGCAGCTGTGCTCCACGACTATGGCTTACAATGCTTCTGATCCCAAAACACAAAGTGGTAGAAAGATCACCTTGGATGACAAGGATATGCCTCAACAATGGTATAACATCATTGCAGATCTCCCAAATCTGCCACCTCCACCTTTGAACCCACAAACTCATCAACCTCTTAAACCTGATGATCTGCTACCCCTGTTTCCTCGGGCCTTGATTGAGCAAGAGGGTGGCATAGAAGCCTACGTCAGCATTCCAGAAGAAGTTCTTGATGTTTACAGTATGTGGCGACCTACACCGCTCTTCAGGTATATTATTGCAAATGGTGACTGCCTGCACATGTCCATGTTCTTTAATTGAGTTCCTTTACCCTACTATTTTCTAATGCAATCATCACTGTTATGGCTTAAATTTTTCCTTGCCTATGCGAGAGAGAGAGAGAGAGAGAGAGAGAGAGAGAGTAACATCTACAAAATCATAGTTGTCACGGTACGAAAATACGATACCGTACGGGAATTTTTGGTACGATATGAAATTTTCAGATACCATACGATAAAATACGGTTTTTTTTTACACACTTACAAACTATGGAGCTTCAAGCTTGAATGTGAGGGAAGGTTGGGGAGGGGGGAGTCGTCTATAGTGCTTGAGGAACGAGAACATGGAGATGTGTCTCTTCCAGTTGGATCTCCCAATTGTCTCCAAAAAAGAACGTGCATGGGTAATGCAATACCAAAGGTCTCCCAGTGTAGCGTTTATGACTAAGGGACCTTCCTTGCACAAATACGAGCAGTGCATCTAGGGTGATAGGTTTAGGGACTCCTCTCTAGATCAAAATGGCCATGTCCAAATCTTCTCCCTCGTACATAACTTGAGGATCTGACTGTCTAGCCTACCTATACCAGGGATCTCCAAGTGATGTAGCAAGATTCTCTCATCCTACCAATCATGTGTACACTACCAGTCTACCTTGCCAGATTTTTAAGGTCTCTCAACAACCCCATATGGAGTACTCAGTGGACACGAAAGTTGCGAAGTATTGCGGCCATTTGGGATCTTCGTTAAGCAATTTTTTTCTCAAGGTGGGGGGGGGGGGGGGGGGGGGGACGAACCGTACGATATTGCACCGTAGGAACCGTACGGTATACTGGTACGAGAAACAACTATGTACAAAAGACCCGAAGGGCCAATGAGACCATGAATAGTACAATGATACCATGGGTATACAATGCCATGGAAAAAAAAAGAACATGAAAATTGAAAACTGTATAAAGCCTCATGATGGCAGATGTGGCTATGGTGAGGACATCGGAGAATCTCATGGATGTGTCTCTGTGTGGTGGAGATCCTTGGTGCTTTGGGTGAGGGGCGCCTGGCATGCAAGATGGAGCAGGCCTGCTCACTAAAGACTCCTTTGGGATGCGAATATGGCCTCTGAGAGAGAGAGAGAGAGAGAGAGAGAGAGAGGGCTCTCCCAGTCTCTATGTGGAGGCGATGGGATGAGACTCTGATCTGCCTATGGCAATCCTCATGGCATGTGACATGTGGACATCCATGTAGGTGGCTCACCTGATGAAGCCATCATCGGTGAGTTGGAGGAGATGGTCTCGGTAGAAGGCCATCCTCGAGCCAAGCTCTACTGGTGTCACCCAAGTGTCCCTAATATGCTGTCTGAAGAGGTCCAAATGGGTGAGCCGGTTGATCTCTCTGTGTGTGATCTGTAGGAGAGGAGGAGGCAAGGTCATACTATAGTGGTGGGAGGCAGTCCATCTGTATACCATGTGATGGAGACTTTCACAAACCAAGTGCCATGCCCTTTTTCTGCTAGTAGCCGTGAAGCCTCCATGGCTAGATGGGGGTACTTGTGTGGGCCCATCTCCCGCACTCGGCGGATGTATGAAATGGTCTAGAAGAGGGTGGTGCGGTAAACTCTGCTCTCACAATCTCATGTGGCACTGATGGTTTGATGCGGATCATGCATGAGAACATCATGATTTGAGGCCTCTCAATCTTCTTCCATTTGTCTGGTGATAGGTCAGGTCCCCAAAAGACCATGCCATACATCAATGTGGGTGTAACTAGTGTGTCAAACAGCCAGAGCTTTGTCTTGGGCTCTTGAAAGTGTTCCTGGAAGCATTGCCGCTCAAGCAAGGGCAATGCTGCATACCCTGGGGTCAGCCGGGCATTTTCTGCTGGTAACATGGTGTACTTGGGGCCTGCTGAATATCACTCCAAGATAGGTGTATGAGGTGACAATCTCGACTGGATCTCCACAAACTGTGGTCCCTGAGATGTGCCAGAGAGGTGTTAAAGACCATCACCTTGGTCTTGCCAAGGTTGACTGTTAGGTCGCACTATGTACAGAACTCCTGTAGAGCATCCAGATGCTTCTGCAATCCAGCCACTGAATCTGAAATGAGGACTATGTCATCTGCATATAGCAGTAGAGGGATCAGTATGCTGCCCAAGCTTCCTCCTGGTCCACCAAGCTGTCAATGAAATCCGAGATCTCATCAATGTATAAGCCATAGTCACAAGGGACGGGGGACGGTGACGGGGGACGGGGACAGGGACGGGACGGGGGACGGCCATAAGTAGGGAACGGGGACGGGGGAGGGAACGGCACTCAAAAAATACTTTTTTTTTTAAATTTTTCTACTCTACACTTATTCTACTTTGGAAGTACATCAAAATGAGCACAAATTTACACTAAAATGGTAAGCTTTTGAGTCATTTTAATAATTAAGTAGATACAAAATGAGTCATGACTCAAGAGTCAGGAGTCGGGACTAAGCCTTAAGGAGGCAGAATACATGGACGGACTCAAATGAGTCAATGACAAAAAAGTGCTGAAGACTAGAGGCTAGAGGCTAGAGCTAAGTAGTAAGGCCCATGAATCATGATCCATGAATGATCATCCACGTGAAGTGCTCGCCTCATGGTCATGGGTAGCTTGTGCCAAAGAAGCATCAAGCTCATCCTCAGTCTCATCCTCACTGGCATGCTGCTCCTGCACCTCATCCTCTTGTTGCTCTTCTTGTTGACTCATCTCCCACTCGGTGAAGGAATCTGCCTTCTTGGTCACGCTCTTGCAAAGCATTCGCAAGTTCGCGCTGACGAAGACAAGGTCATTGGCACGCTCTACCTCGAGTCGGTTCCTCTTCCTAGAGGCAATGTGACTGTAGGTACTCGGCCTGGCTAAGTATGCGGATGGCAAGCTGCTCAGCTCCGGTCCATCTGAACCAAAGTCCTTCCACCGTAGAGTAGCACCAACTTTGGAGCGGTCAACCTGTGCATCATGACAGCCATAGGAGCCATGAAATGACGAGTACATCGAAAGTTGGTCCCTGATCTTGCGCCTAACCTGTGCATCATGACAGCCATAGGAGCCATGAAATGACGAGTACATCGAAAGCTGGTCCTTGATCTTGCGCCTAACCGATGCATCAGGCACAAGACGATCCAAGATGATCCTCCATCCAGCGCTCACCTCCCGGTCGCTCTCCTGCTTGTTGCCTTGGAATTTTGGGTCCACCACATAAGCTGCTGCATGCAATGGAGAGTAGTAGGAATTCCACCTTCCTAGACACAAGGCATGGATCTCCTCGTATCTGTCTTTGTCAGGCACGAGGTCTTTCAACTTCTCTATCATGCGATCCATGGCCTCGTAGACCTTGCCTATGCATGGTTGCATAGCGTCTACAATCCTCAATAGGTGGACTATGGGCCTCACCATAGCATCTGTGGTCTTCACACGCTCCCACCAAGAGGTGTCATCCGCCCGTAGCCTACACTCTTGGCCAGTGTTTGTATGGGACTCTTGCATGGCGACAAACTCGTCGCTAAGGAAAAGCCCCCTCAAAGCACCGCTACAATCCTTCAACCGGCCCAACATGAGAAAGTTGTAGGCAAACCGGGTTTCGGAATATTTGAGGAGAGAGAGACAGGACCTCTTGTTGAACTCATGCCGAAGCCTTTGGTGGTTGAGGACAAAGGAGACCATGGTGTTGGCCTCCTCAATGAGCGGGCTGATCCATGGTAATGCCCCGATGTCCTTGAGGAGGTTGTTTAGGCAATGAGCCATACAAAAGGACACCGTGACATGTCCATACATACCTTGGAGAATAGCTCCCGCCACCCTATTGGAAGGCTCCCCATCCGCAACAAAGCCCACTACATGCTCGGGGTCAACGATCTCCATGGTGGTAGCCGACTCCGCCACAAGCACATCCGCGCTCTTCCCAGTGCCGGATGCATCATGAGATGAGATGAAGTACATCTCTCCGCGGGAATATGCAACCATGCCGTGAATACTCCTCTTGCGGGTGTCACTCCATCCATCCACAATGAGGGAGACTCCGTTCCTCTCCCATTGCCGCTTTGTGTTGTCGGCCGCTTGCTCTAGAATGCGCTTCTCCTTCTCGAGCAATGTAGTGCGCAAGCTCTCGGAAGAGGGGGGCGTATAGATTGAGCCATACTACCCAATCTTCTTAACCATGACCTTGAAGTATTCCGACCTATTCAAAAAAGTAATTTACTAATGAGAAGGGGACTAGGATGATGAAAACATGAATGATGAATTGGCAATGATCGATTGCACTTACCTAGCGGCTTGAAAGGTAATGTGGTCGTGGAAGAAGAAGCGGGCCACCACCATATCCACCTCCTCCTTCAACTTGGGGCTCCAATTCTCCCCAAGTGTAGATTGTCGCCGTGGGCCACGTAATGATTGAGAGACCGTGGAGATGGAGGGTGCCGGCGTCGTGGATGGAGTAACATTCCGACTTGATGGTGAAGGTGATGGTGTGCATGATCCCGATTCACCACATGACTCCATTGTAGAGGCTTGAGTTCCTCTCCCCATCATCGCGGGATCCACAGGCACTCGTGGTGTCCTTCTTGTCGCTTCGACCGCTTCGTAGACGCTAAGCTTGTCAAGAAGTTCCTGTCTCTTCTCGGGCATGACATACGTGCAAAACCTCACCTCATGCCCACTCTCATGCAAGAGGTGGGCTCGCACTTTGTGGGCGCCACCGGTTCGCCGGTACGGGCAAAGCTTGCATACCCATGGCCGAGAACCGCCTCCATGAACGGATGTGGTGTAGTTAACCTCCTCCCACCATGTCCATCCCGTTGTCCTTCTACGAGAAGCCCCGGCACGTGAGGAGGATGCCATGGTTGAAGATGGCTTGACTCTTGAGCCTTGAGGAATGAGAGAGAGAGAGAGAGAGAGAGAGAGAGCCTTGAGGAATGAGAGAGAGAGAGAGAGAGAGAGAGAGAGAGAGCCTAGAGTCTTGGAAGTGGAAGACTCAAGAGGCTTGAGAGAGAGAGAGAGAGAGAGAGAGAGAGAGTCTAGATTCTAGAATCTAGATAGTAGAGCGGGGGCCCGCGGGCCTTGTGTGAGAGCCTAGAGGCTTGGAACTTGGAAGTTGGAAGAGAGAAGAAGCTTGAGCCTTGAAAGCTTGAGCCTTGAGAGTTGTGTGTGCTTGTAGCCTTGTAGAGGCTTGTTCTTATATAAATAGGCAAGAGAGAGAGAGAGGAAGCCTCAAGGGCAAGAGAGAGAGAGAGGGCCAAGCCTCAAAGGCTCAAGGCTCAAGGGCCAAGGCCCAAGGCCAAGCCAACAGCCATAAACGGCTAGAAACGGGAAGCGCAACGGCAAAAAACGGCGAGCAACGGCTCTCTGTCATCCCCTCACAGTGCCGTCCCCGACCGGCGTCCCCGTCCCTGCGCCGTCCCCGTCGCCGTCCCCGTCGCCGTCCCTTGTGAGAAACGTGCCATGGGGGACGTCCGTCTGTCCCCGTCCGTCTGTCCCCGTCCGTCCCCGTCACTGGTCCGTCCCGAATCGCCGTCCCCGCGTTCCAAGCTGCCGTCCCCTCCGTCCCCTGTGACTATGCCTTGAAAGCTTGAGCCTTGAGAGTTGTGTGTTCTTGTAGAGGCTTGTTCTTATATAGATAGGCAAGAGAGAGAGAGAGAGGAAAGCCTCAAGGGCAAGAGGAGGGCCAAGCCTCAAAGGCTCAAGGCCCAAGGCCCAAGGCCAAGCCAACAGCCATAAACGGCTAGAAACGGGAAGCGCAACGGTCAAAAACGGCGAGCAATGGCTCTCTGCCGTCCCCTCACAGTGCCGTCCCCGACCGCCGTCCCCGTCGCCGTCCCCTGTGAGAAACGTGCCGTGGCGTCCGTCCCCGTCCGTCCCCGTCCGTCCCCGTCGCTGGTCCGTCCCAAATCGCCGTCCCCGCGTTCCAAGTTGCCGTCCCCTGTGACTATGGTATAAGCCAAACAAAGTCGGAGAGAGTTGGCAGCCCTGCTTCACCCCAATTGCGCTCGAGATCTCAACTGACATCCCATCAAGTGCTCTAACTTGTCCAATGATGGAATCGTTTAGGGCAATGATGCTCCATGTCATCTCGGAAGGTACCCCCATGTCCTGTAGTCTCTGTAGTAGGTGGGCACAGGGCACCGTGTCAAATGCCTTGCGGAAATCCATAAAGCAGCAGTAAATCTTCTTATCGGTTGCCTTTCCTTCCTCAATGATGGCTCTGAGCGTGAAGATGTGATTCGGTGTGGGAGCTTAGCCAGTGTGTGGCCAATCATGATGGTGCGGTAGTTATTAGGTTGCAGGGGGTCTCCCGCCTTCAGGATGGGGGTGATGGTGATGGTGTTGGTCGTCCATGTGAGCGCGGGAAACCCTCACATAAAGCATGGTTGAACATGTGAGCCAGGAGCTGGGTCAATGTATCTGCAGCATGAGAGATGTGTTCAGCTAGAAGCCCTTTGTGATCTGGGGATCGACCATTCCCAAGTCGCTTGATGGCTTTGAGCACCATAGCCTTCGTGAAGAAAGTGGATGTGGTGGGGCGAGGATCCTGTGGTGGGTGGGGTAGGGGTGGCTGGTTCAGGATGGAGTTGATTGAGTGGGTGTGAAGGTACCGAGGTAATGGGTGGGGTTGCGGGAGTATCTTTCTCCAAGCCTCCTCACATTCCTTGCTAAAAAAAAATGCAGCTCAATTCGGATGCAGTGGGCTCGCTTCTTCTGGCAAGTCAAGCGCCAGAAAATCCTTTTCGCGTCCCGTAATGAGATTTTCCCTTGCTTTTCCTCCTCTTGTAAGCAGGCCCGTGCAGTCTGGCACTTGTCATCATACCACCCATTCTGAGGCATAGTTCCACAAGGTGGCCTGGGCCCTGGCGGTAGATTTCTCGGTGCATGGGAAGCGCGGAACTGTGGAGGACATTAGTGAGCTGGGTGGTGAGGGTATCCAGGGAGGCATGAGGGTCCAGATAGAGTATGTGGTGGTATATGTGGCATGAGTACACCTCATCTAGCTCATGATCAAATGTGACCTTGATGTAGTGGGATGTGGGTACAAGTGGTGGGATGGTGGGTGGGCACAGTGTATCCATGATGAATCTGAACCATGGAAAAGAAAAAAACTGAACAAAACTAGCTACATAAGCTAAAGTATCCATGTGAAGAGGAGTGAGGGGAAAATCTTATGTAGACGCTAAAAAGTTGAAACTTGGCATGCAGAGCAAGGCGATTGGAGGAATTTCTCAAGACACCTGCAAGGATATACTACAAGTATGAAGGTGTAAGTCCTGCTGGCTCCCACAAACCTAATACTGCTGTGCCACAGGCTTGGTATAATGCTCAGGCAGGCGTGAAACGGGTTACTACAGAAACAGGTGCTGGTCAGTGGGGAAGTGCACTTGCATTTGCGTGCAATCATTTTGGTATCGACTGTCAGGTGAGTTTGCATCCATAAAGTTGTAAATTTGAAGAAGTGGTACCTCTCCTTTTTGTTTTTTCCAACTAGCGTTAGGCCCAAGATCCTCCTGTAGTTACTGTTTTTAAGGCGCTTTTTATTCGCCCATAGGCGATGCCGCCAAGGAAGCACCTTGTGGAGTTTTGAACCCAAGACATCGTGGTCCTAGGCAAAGAAGTGGTACCTCTTGTTCTCTCCATGATTAGTAGTCAATGTGCAGGTGTGGCAAGTGCGTGCTTCTTATGATCAGAAGCCCTACCGAAAGATCATGATGGAGACATGGGGTGCAAAGGTGCATCCGTCACCTTCAAATCTGACGGTGGCAGGGCGATCTATTCTTGAAAAAGATCCTTCCAGCCCTGGGAGCTTAGGGATAGCAGTATCAGAAGCAGTTGAAGCAGCTTTGGCAGATCAAGATACAAAATATAGTCTGGGTAGTCTTCTCAATCATGTTCTTCTTCACCAAACTATCATTGGGGAAGAGTGCGTGAAGCAGATGGCTATGGTAGAAGAGACACCGGATGTAATAATTGGTTGTACTGGAGGAGGATCAAACTTCTCAGGGCTTGCATTTCCTTTCATACGTGAAAAAATGAAGGGCAAGATTAACCCCATCATCAGGGCAGTGGAACCTGCCGCATGTCCTTCGTTGACAAAGGGTGTCTATGCCTACGATTTTGGAGATACAGCTGGAATTACTCCACTTCTGAAGATGCATACACTTGGGCATGACTTCATTCCGGATCCCATTCACGCAGGTAAGTCGGTCTCGTATTCTTTCGATAAATGTATCAGTCTCTTCTTGTCTGCTGCTTTTCTCTAACCAGATGCAAAGAGGGCTAGAGATTATGGCTATTTAATGGAGATCTTGGTTGACACTTGTTTTTGCTCTTAATTGGATTGTTGTAGGAGGGTTGAGATATCATGGAATGGCACCATTAGTGTCCCACCTGTACAATCTTGGGTTTATGGAAGCCATTGCCATCCCTCAATTGGAATGCTTTGAAGGTGAGGTTGGCACTCTTCTCCAAGACAGATGATGGCTTATCATAGTAATATATATTAGAGCCTTAGTTTGGTAGGATGAGGGTTCAGTGCAGTGTCTTGTTTTATAATTTGTCTAACATCTGCAAAGCTTTGACAGCTGCACTTAACTTTGCACGCACGGAGGGTATCATACCAGCACCAGAACCTACCCATGCAATCGCTGCAGTTGTGAGAGAAGCTGTACATTGCCGAGAAACAGGAGAAAGGAAAGTCATTCTACTGGCCCTTTGTGGGCATGGCCACTTTGATCTTGCTGCTTACAAGAAGTACATGGAAGGTCAGATGGTTGACCTTGCATATCCCCAAGAGAAGGTATCAGAATCAATGTCCAAAGTTCCATCTGTCCTTTAAAGTATTGTAGGACGTATGAGTAAAGTGAAAAATAAGTGGCTTTGTTGGACTGATTTCCTGAGTGTTAATGAAACACTGTAAATACACCTTGCTCCCTCTTCTCTGATGTGTTGGTCCCAAGGCCTTTATAATGGAAAGACAGCCAATTAAAGCATATGTTATTCATTTTTACATAAATGTTTGCCTGCTTGAGCCCATATGGTGTGGTCTTGTCTGGACCTGCACGGCAGCTGTAGGCTTGATGAGTGTGGGCCAGGTTTAAAAGCATCATTAGGCCCTTAGAAATTTTATCTTAATGATGAAGGCTGTGATGGTGGGTGAAGCGTTGAGTACAGCTGCACGCTATTTTGCTCTAGTATCAAGTATGGTGGATGGTGCTTAGGCTAGCGTGAATCTTTCATCATGTGGCTTACATCAAGTAGGAAAGGGAAGCTTTGATTATCTATGCTAGTGCCTTCTAGATGTGCTGCAGTGTTTGATGATGCTAGTGTTCTACAGCATTAAAGATGTTGATGGTAGCCAAACCAATGTTTTGTATTGAGAAGTAAAAATACTTTGCTGCTGATTATGAGCTTGGATGGTGCACTTACCCTCAAGATACCAAGCCATCTTGGTAGTATACTTGCTGTATCATGTCAAAACCTTGAGCACAATCAGCACTATGTAGCATAAGTGTTGGCAATGTTAGTGCAAAATGAGCACTAGTATGTACATGTGAACAATTGTTGCATTCACTAACCTAGTTACAAGCTTGGGTTGTACATGTTCGTGTGCATGCCTTGCATGCATCATGCTATCAGGGCTTATCGTGCATAATGATAACTTGCACTACATTACAATTATCCTTCCATAATACATACAGCACATGAACAACAACATTCTTATCTTTGTTCATGAATTCATTTTAACAAATTTTAGCAAATGATGTGTCCACTCTCAATTACACTCTCCGGTCTATACATTGATGATATTGTAGTACTTGTGGACAGTTTCGGAGGTAGAGGCTCACCATTGGTGCAGTAGTGCCCATATTGCTATATGTTGATGACATTGTCTTGATCCCATATTCAGTTGAGGGTTTGCGTAAACACTTGGGTGCATTGGACATATTTTTCAAGAAGAGAGACCTTCCATTCAATTTGGGCAAAACCAAGGTTACACATTGTATTTAGTCACATCAGGACTATCTTTCTTACAAAGAGGCCCCAATGGGGATTGTGCAAAACTACGTATACATTGGAGTCACTTTTGTAGGTCCCCTGTCTTTTCTTGTATTACAAGAGATTTTTTTATTTTTTATTTAGTGTGGGAATTGACAGATCGCATGCCAAATGGCATGCGGGAGGAGGGGGCATGTATTGAACCCACATTGTCGTGGTACAGGGCAAGAGCCCTTACCACTTGGCTATCTCCCCCACCTTAGGTCCTTTGTCTTGCAATGACCACAATTGCTATTGACCAACTAGCATGGGGACGTCTCACTAGCCTGTCTGGAGGGACAATGTTTCCAGGCACATTTCCAAGAGCCTTGAACAAAGTACTGGCTCTTTAACACTTTGGTACGACTATTAGTAGATGAGGCTACCCATTAGTTGGCAATTTGTAGCTTGTTTCATGACCTACTTTTCATTTGTACTAGGATAGATACACACCAACTAACTCTCTCCAACCCACAACCTAGTTCAATACTAGTACTCAACTCTGACCAACTAACTAACTCTCTCCAACCCACAACCTAGTGCAATACCAATACTCAACTGTAACCAGTCCTCACTCCACTTCTATTCACGCTCTGCTATCTCTAAACTAATTGGGTGCAAAATATATGCACGGTAGATTCACTTGTAATTGTCTCATCTATGTAGTGAGTAAAGTAGCTATAGACGTTCAAACAAAGATAACCCATCTAACAAAGAGAACGCTTGATAACTCATCCGAGCCCAAATATGCATTAGTTATAGGAGATAGAAATTTGGTATGGAACACTCTCCTATGCATTAAGGTTTATGAGTGTTTTTTTTCAAAGGTATATGAAGGGTCTATGAGACCATCAATAATTAGGTGCACAAGAGATCCTTAAGGGTGCACAACTCAGTAAACTCATGTGGTGGACTATTTAAAGCTAGGTTGGTAGCACCTATTTATAAGCATGTGGAGTAAATTGGTATGGTGTCCAGCTAAGCCTATATATGAAGCCCCCTTGTACTTAAAGAAGATTCGATGAGAAGTTGATGAAAGTGGTAAAATTTTGGTTGGAGTTAAAGGTTTTCAAGTTTATTTCAGTGTATTATCTAAGTTGCATTAGTTGACTTGAATAAACTTTTATGTAAAATAATTCAACATTATTTATGGATTTCTCAAATAACACATAGAATTACAAACTAAAACCATGATTTTCATACAAAAACATTTTTGTAAAAAAGTTTTTTTTACAAACTTTCATTGTATAAAAAGCTTTTTGTGTTGAGGAAATCATAGTCAAAGAGTGTGTATTTGTGAGTCTTTGTGTGAGTGCCACGTGTCGCTTTGGAAGTTATCCCATAAGCATATGGTACTTGAGTGTGCGTATTCACTCTATAAGAGTGATGTACTTTCTTGTGTGTCACATCAATCAAGTCAAGCTATCTTGGTCTACATGTAAGTACTTGTTTTTCCATTTCATTATGTTTGCCATATTTCCTTTCTGTACCTAGAGTTAGCTTGCTCTCCTGTTCCTTCATGTGGTATCAGGGCCATGCTTCTCCATGGGCAACCCTCGGGGGTGAAGGTTGACCCACAAATGGAAGTTGGTCTTCCTCCTTTGGTTGCCCACTCCCATGATGACCTCACTCATTGCCTGCCTCTCCCACAAGCTACCCACTGCTTACAACCACCATCTTGCCCTCATCTCCGTGATCTCGTATGTCTTCACGCTGCTGTGCGAATAGCCAGCTTCTGAGGTGCTTGCCCATCTCCAAGCTAACTGCAACCTACAGAGCTGCTCCCATGTTAAGTACATGAGCATCATCGCTATCGCTTAGCAGCATCAAACTCCTCGCATATCAACACATTAATAGCCGTGGCCACCGTTAGCTTCGATTGCGAGTGTCCTACCAGCGACGTGCTGCTAGGCGTGCAGGCCAGAGTGGATGCAAGAGTTGGTGAACGCGGACTCCTTGCGGGTTGTGGGCAACGACTCAGTGCTCGGTATAGAGCGACATTGTGGTGATTTTAACTTCATTGCGTTTATCAATCGATCTCAAAGGATCGTACACGTTGGTGTTATCAGTTCCCGTGGCCAACAACTATTGCTTCTTATCGAAGTCAGAAGTGAGCCAGGAGGACCTGCGCTTCTCGCATCCGCAGAGCGAGCCATCCAATAGAGGAGCTTCGTCATCCATACGGTTGGGAAATCTCAGTCAGTTAGCTCAGTCATGTGTTTGGGATAAGTTTCATCACAACCCTTATTTCTTGGCTTCACACTTCACCACAGATAGGGGTGCTTTCACATGAAGCTAAAAGCTTCCTACCCATCTGCTGCACCAGAGCAAGTCTTTTTTGAGCTGAATTCTATTGCAAAAACAGTAAGTTTTCAGTTCAGATTTGAGTCATGACTTCGCTATCTTCTAGTACAGTGTTCATGGATAAGTTCAAGGGGGAAGGCTTTCCCACATGGCAAACCAAGATGCAGCTGCTACTTATGTGTGAAGAAGTCTGGGATGTTGTTGAGAACGACACAATTGATGCACTTGATCAGCCACCACAAAGAAAAATTTGGAAGCAACAAAATGCAAAAGCCATTGCCCTCATTGGTCTCTGCTTGGCGGACTCTCTCATTCATCACGTCGACTTTACATCCACAACTAAGGAGATCTGGCATCGATTGGAGAGCATCTTTGGTAACAAGGTTACTAATTCCAAAGTTTTTCTGAAATTGAAGTTTTATGAGCTGAAGATGCAAGACGATGAAGAGCTAAGTGATCATCTCTCTAAATTTAATTCTCTTGTTCAACAATTATCAAGTTTTCTCCAGATGATGAGGACAAGATGGCAGTACTAATCAAAAGCATGCAAGGCATTTCTCGCTTTGAGCAGGCCATTGAAGTATTACGCGTGGCCGCTACTACATATGATAACTTGGTTGCTCTTCTCATTGAGAAAGACCGCCGGAACAAGGAAACCACTTCTTGACCTCAAGCATTGAAGAGGCGCTTATCTCTGCCAGCAGATGGAAAGCCAACAAGAACATCATATCTAGATACTGTAAGCGGAAAGGTCATATTGAAGCCAATTGCTTCAAGAAGAAGGAGAAAGAACAAGAACAACACCATGCTAATCTTGTTGCCGCCTGCTGATCCACCAGACGAGATTCCCGCCATTGACGACATTCATGCACTTACTGTCCATGTCACCCTCGATGAGGATGACAAAGATATTGTTTTTTATTTCTTGTATGTGTGTATGGGTGCTCTGCCCTTGCATTATGCATAAAATGGATGAAATAAACAGTGTGATGTGTGATGGTCAATAAGGGTCCTTTGCCCTGGGTTGTCCCCCAAAAATGTGTATTGGTTTTACATTGATATGATGTATTGACACCCAGTTTAAAGTAAGGGGGGGGGGGGTGACGAGTGATGATTCTCACTGCCAGCGCAAGCTGACTCAGAAGTCACTATCACACGGGAGGTGTTGGATAGTTGGACTTGCTCTTTGTAGTATTGCGGTGGAGGGGGGATCGGTCTACTCCTTGGTTGCGTGTTGGGTCTCACACTCTTTGCTTTGAGGGAGGATGCTAAGGCAATCATAGTCAAAGAGTGTGTATTTGTGAGTCTTTGTGTGAGAGAGTGCCACGTGTCACTTTGGGAGTTATCCCATAAGCATATGGTACTTGAGTGTGTGTGTTCACTCTATAAGAGTGATGTACTTTCTTGTGTGTCACATCAATCAAGTCAAGCTATCTTGGTCTACATGTAAGTACTTGTTCATTTGCTTTCATTTCCATTTCATTATGTTTGCCATCTTTCCTTTCTGCACCTAGAGTTAGCTTGCTCTCATGTTCTTTCATTTTGTATGAAAGTTTTACGTATGCAAGCTATTTATACGAAAAACATCTTTCATATGAATAAGTGGGACCAAAGACCCAATTTTATAATGGACATAACTATTAGAATTAATGGTGGCTTAAGCAAGTTGCTTAGCATAAGGATTAATCATGGTGAATGAAGTGAAGTGATTAGGGTTAAGCACATAAGATGATGCAAGAGATTAGCATAATAGCAAAGTAAAGAGTGGGAGAAGACTTGCAAATAATCATTAGATGGAAGCCTATAAATCGGTTTGGTATAAAAGTAATTAGGAGTTAATCACATCCACCTAAAATGGAGTAAAACCAAAAGGTTTCATTCATACTAACATATGGCTATCCTGGAAGTGTAGACATGGCTAAAACCTATTGCTAGAGAAAGATTTAAGCCATAGAACCATATGCCCAATATCCCCAAGGCCACATACAAGTATGTATTTCAACACCTTTCCTTACAAAATATACTATGATGTCGAAGCTAGCCCTAGTTATTGTTTACAATGTTAGTTATGATGACCATCTAAGCGCTCGTATGTCTTACTCATGGTGGTTTACAATGTCAGTTATGATTCAAATGCTAGACTTCTAGTTATGATTACAATTCACTTAGGACATAGCAGTGACCAACAGGTAGGGCTACGCTCAAGCTAGTCAATAAAGCCTAGTTGTCTTGAATAAAATTGACCTTTGTTGAGGTCTCTGCTTCTGCTCCACTTGGGTTATCCTCACTTGCAAGAAGTGCTTCTTGTGCTTTGTTTCTGAAGAAACAATCCTTCTCTTCATCCTGGTTTTCCACAAAAGTTTCACGACTTCGTAGAAAAATCCTTTTTTTGATATGGACCTTTGAAGGGAGATTTTAAACCAAACTTCTTAAAGCCTCCTTTGTTGAAGAGAGCCCCTTCGGGAAAGTGATTAAGAATTCATCACATCCACCTAACTAAAAAAAGGGCATCTATCGTCTAGAATGGAGCAACCAAAAGGTTCCATTCATGCTAATCTATGGCTATCTTGGAAGTGTGGACACATGTAAGATATTTTGGTGTGTATTTCAACAATAACTATCTCCAAACTTATAAAAATATAATTATGTCTGTGCTAAAATTGATTATAACAATCCTAATTAGTTTATCTATTATGTTAAAAAGCGGTAAAAATATAAACCTAAAAACACTCTTTTTAATTTTAAACATTATTAGCAAATATGTATTGAAATAGAAGTCTCCTTTCCTCGAACTTACTTTTTTTTTCACATGAATATTAAGAATTGCATGTATAAGTTTCAATTTTTGTTTAAAAAGTCTTTATCGTCAAACAAGCTCAAGAAAAAGTCAACTCCTTAGCAAAGTTAAGCACAAAAAATGAACATTATATCTTTTTATGTTGTCTCTCTTGGATTTCTTCTCTTGAAGCATTCTTTAGAGCCAAAACCAATGAGCACTTATGAGAGGCATTCTCAGCTTCTTATGTATAAAGTATATGTCATCAAAAAGTACACACTAAGTGAAAAATAAACTCTTTATTGAAAATATTGACAAAAGAATTAAAGCAAGTTGAAGAATATGTCAACTTCTTATTAGCAAGTTGTGAATAAGTTAAATTTTAGAACTTGATAAAAGCATGCAATGTAGGCTTTACTATCACATGCCTACTCTAAAGCAAGTAAAAAGTACCTCACTAAAATTTGACAAATGTAGAGCAATCTCAAGCACATGCCAAAAAATTTTACAAGGTTTAAATGATACTTTACTAAGTTAATATATGTAAATCAAGTTCTAGCACATGCCTTAACGTCACTAAAATCGATAAATGCAAAGCAAGCTCAAGCACATGTCAAGTCCTATGAACTTAAGTTGAGAAGTTTCATCTTTTTTTTCCTTTGTAATAAACCATAACTAAGCCATTCCTTATACAAAAGGGCTTTTGAGACTCCCCCAAACTTGAGATCAAGGAGAGCTAAATCAACCTACTCAGATCACTGTATATGTAGATAGATGCAAAGAAAGCAAGCACATAACTACTACTACGCAAAGTTAAGATTTTTTATACAAAATCTTTATGTATGAGGCCTTTTCATATTTTTTTCCTTACTATACTAAACTCTGAAGTGAACAATATGGCATATTTTTTTCCTTACTATACTAAACTCTAAAGTGAACAATATGGCATATTTGGCATGTGTATTGGGCCTCAATCATCACAACATTCTATAGAGGTGAATTCCTATGAAGAGATAGCTGTTCAATGGAGCCCTATTACAAAGTCTTAGGGATATGAGTCCTTTTCCTATTGCAAAGTATTAGGGTTATGAGGCATTTTCATATTTTTGAATTATTATACTAAACACTAAAGTTAAGGGTATGGAATATTTGCTATGTGTATTGGGCCTCAATTGCGGCATTCTATGCATATGAAGAACTAGCTCAAGGAACCATCACAAAGTCTTAGGGCAATAAAATTGGCTTTGATCTTATATCTTGTAACCTTATGAGAGGCTATAATGCTTTGCCATTACTGTAGCACAAGGAAGAGATGATAACTTTTTTCCCCTTGCTTGGATAGACGAAGATATGGCTTACCACAAAGTTCACATCAAAGATGAAGGTGATATGGATTTTGTTTTATGAGTGAAATTGGCAAGTATCTTGGAGGACATGTAATGCATGCGTGAGGTGAGGTAAGGAACCATAATTTTTGCTAAGCGATTAAGGCTCTCTTGATCGGATATTTTGCTAAGGGATTAAGGCCCTCTAGAGGATCCATAGAGGAGGTCTACACAATGTAGATAGTGTTTTATGAGTGTAATGGGAAAATTTCTTGGAGGAAATGTAATGCATGTGTGAGGTAAGGTAAGGAAAGTAATTTTGATGTTGACTAAAAGGGATGATAGGCAATTGATGAAAAACTATTGAAAATAAGTGATGTTGGGTGAATGTTAAAAGCAAGGGAGGGAGGGGGGGTGTTGCCTGACCCTCTAATGAATTAACAATTAGTCATAGAACTAAGGTTAAAAGGTCCAAAAGATATGTAAAAGCAAAGGAGAATGTGGAATGTCCAACCAAAAGGGTGCCCTAAAGAAGGCACCTAGAATTAGGTGAGAAGAGGCCCCAAGTGGGTGCTCTTCAAGGGAGTTGGTTCTCAAATCTAGGGATAGCTTAATCAAGTTTATGAGTCACAATTAATGGAGATGCACTCAATCCTATATAAAGGCCCCTATCTAATGGAATTATACATGAGTTTTTGTATAATCCCTTATCATAATGTCATAGTTTTGTCATTTACCTTAATCACATTTATACATTTCTTATTATGTCAAAAAATATTGATTCTAATCCACTTCTACACACCCTAATCCTCTCTAGGAATAAATTCAAGCTGGTATCTAGAGCCAACCATCAACCCTTGATTATCTATACAATAAGGCTAGGAGATAATTTCATCCATCATATTGCATTGGAAGAAAATTCAAAAGAAGCATGGGATGAACTAGAAACATTGTTTGGTGCCAAATAAAAGAATTAAAAAATCAATTTAAAAATTCATTCTTTTGTACTGGACTTTTGTACTGGCCATAAAAGAAAGTGAGTCACTTCAACTTAAACAAAATGAAAAGTATCATGTAACAACTTGCATGTGTCGGAGATCTAGTGGAGGAGAAGGATGTTATAGCATGCCACTGCAATCCTTCTTAAGAGCTTGAACCTGAAAGCATTTGTTGAGATGTCGAGCTCAACCAGTGCTACGATGGACATTGATGACCCGCTTGGGTGATAGCTTCCGCACTTATGCCATTGGCATGGTCGATGAGATTATGGTTGATATGCCACCAGTGGATGACAGGCTGTATGATAACCACTTTGGAGTACTAGAGTTATGGCATACTTATAGTGCCAGCTCAAATAGTTGGGTTCACACTATAGACCGACCATTATATGTTAGTGTAGGAGAGTACTTTCCCTTTATATATATACTCTTATCTTTTAGTTATATGGTAGTAGATAAGAGAAGAAGATAGAAGAAAATTCAGCCATCCATCTCTCTCTTGTGTCTTGCACTCTCTTATGTGTGTGTATTTGCAAGGAAATCAAGCTCTCCCTCTCCCCCTCGTTCTCTTTATGGTATCAGAGCTCCAGTTCATGTAAGAGCTAAGGAGGCAAGAAAGAGGCAAGAACAAGCAAGAAATTAAGTGGTACATGGGTAAGAGAATCATCATCTCCTCTTTCTCTTCTTGTTTAGGTACAACAGCCCCTCGATAGCTCTGGGAGCTACACATCTCCAATTGAGGAGCTGTCTTTGTAGGCTTGGAGGTGCCTGTGTGGTACATAGTACTTTATACTCAAGTTTTGCAGCCAAATTCGTGTTCCGGGCGTGTTTCAGTCTCTGTTCGCCCACTGCAAGGTATTTTTGACAGTTTTGAGAAGTTCTAGTAGAGAACTATCTCTGGTTGAAATCTGGTTATTACAGTGTAGCAGTGCATTTTGGGAATGCAGACAGTGTTTGCACATGTATTGTTGATATTGGGTGTATTTACGTGTACTCTGGTCATATTTAGTGACATACAGGCTATGTTGAAGTACCGGTTGTAGTAGTCAACAGAAGATACTACTGTGTTATGTGGTTGCATATAAAAATTGTCTGTTTGTAGGTTTCTGATTGTTGCAGGCTAATATGTCTAATGGAATCAATCACATTATTAGTGAGAAGCTACACAAGAATAACTTCCATGCCTAGAAGTTCAGAATGACCAATTTTGTGATGGGTAAATGATTTTGAGACTATGGGAGACAATCAGGAGCCTCGAGAGTTGTCTAAAGAGAATGCCACTCTAGCAGATATAAAGGCATTCAAGGATTGGAATTAGGATATAAGGAAAGTCGTGTATTGGCTTTTGATCAGCGTCACACATATACAATGATAGGACACATACAGGATGCCAACACTCGAGCAGTTACATGGGCAGAACCTGGTGCAGATATTCAAAACCAATACAAAGGCAAGGAAGCTGCATACTGTGGAAAAGAAAAGCATGTCTATCAATGAGTATGCTTTAAAGATCAAGGGTATTGTTGAATCCCTTGGATCTATCAATGTATCGGTGGAAGATGATGATTTGGTGAGTGTCTGTTTAAATGGGCTTGGCAAAGAGTACAAGCTATTCAAGACCTCCACTGTAGTCAGGGAGAATGTCCCTAGCTTTCAGGACCTGGTGTCCATCCTGATCATAGAAGAAAAGTCTGTAGGTGAGGAATATTCTTCACAAAGCAAGAACACATCAGAACTGGCCTTCTACTCTAATTTAGGTAGAGGCATAGGTATAGGTCGTGGTCGAGGACAAGGTGGTGGCCGACAAGGAAACCAAAATTCTTGACAACAACAATCCAATGATTTGCAGCAATGACAATCATACATAAGTGGAAGAGGCCACTCTAGAGGCAAGGGAAGCTAAAGAGGCCGAGGTGGTTGGCAAATAAATCAAAGTGCAAATAGCATAGATTGCTATTATTCTGGCAAACTAAGGCACATGGCAAAGGACTACTATAAAAAGCAGAATGACATTAAAAGGGGGAAGTTGCAACAAGGCAACTTTGCATCATCTAGTAAACATGGTGGTGATGCAACTATTTGTGATGATGCAGCACATGCTTAGTTCCACAACAAGACATGTGTCAGGATGTCAAGATATATGGTATGTGCATTCTGGCACCTCTAACCACATGACCAGTCATGGGTGGTGAGTGGTTTAGAGACATGCAAAAAGTGAAAAAACCAGGTTATGTAGAAACAAGTGGTGATACTATGCATCCCATTGCGCATGTTGGTAAAGTGCCATTGTCTGTGTTGCAGGATGGTGAAATGAAGTACTTGGTAGATTTACTTCATGTTCTAAATATTACCAAGAACTTGGTTTATGTTAGACAGATGGTTGAGAAAGTCTACAAGAAGAGAGGTTTAAGCCTCAAGGATGTGTGGAAGACTTCAAAAATCAGTGTCGCTTGGTTGTAAAGGGTAACATAAATGGTAGGATGTTTACTTTGGATGTGAATATACCTGAGGTAAAGGCAGCCATGTTTGTGCATAGAACGGGTGTCATTGTAGATATTGAAATATGGCACAAGCGCATATGCCGATATACAGCGAACTAAAGTCTATGCATGCCCAAAATATCATTGCAGTTTTGCCAAGGTGGTTAATGTTGATGGTATGCATAAAGTATGTGAAGCATGCCGGCTTGGTAAGCAAGCCAAACATGCTTTCCCACATGAAAATCATGGCAGTTCAAGACTATTAAATGTTATACACTCATATGTATATGGACCGACCAAGACTGCAACAATTGTAGGTTGCAAGTATTATGTTGCATTCATTGATGACCACACTAGGAAAGTGTGGGTTTGCTTCATGAAGGAGAAAAGTTAGGTGTTTGCTCACTTTCAAAGATTTAAAGCCTTGGTCGAGAAGGAAAAAGGTATGCAAATAAAATTCTTGAGATCAAATGATGGGGGAGATTATTTCTCCAATGAGTTCAATGATTTCTTGAGAAAGCAGGGAATCAAGAGACAGTTTAAATGCAAGTACACTCCGCAGCAACATAATGGTGTTGTAGAAAGAAAAAATAGGCACATTGCAGTGCCTTGATGGCTAAAAAGAATATGCCACATTATTTTTGGACAGAAGCAATAGCAACTACTGTGTACATTATGAACGGGACACCCACTGCTGCAGCCGTTCATGGTGTAACGCTACCTGAACATAAGTTTATAGGTATAAAATCGGATGTGTCTCACTTGAAAGTGTTTGGGTGCATTGCATGTTTGCATATTCCTGATGAAGTAAGAACAAAGTTGGATCAAAATCCAGAGAAATGCATCTTTATTGATTATTCTATAGAGCAAAAAGGTTATAGATGTTATAACCCTACCACTTGAGAGATGCGAGTAAGCAGAGATTTTGTCCTTCACGAGATGAGTAGCTGGTATGCACTAGTAGTAGTGAAGGCATCAGAAGATGTAGATATAAGAAGTGCTAAAGCTGCACCACATGTAGAGTAGCAATCACAGGTGCTTAGTGGGCCTCATTCAAGAGTCCTCTAGAAGTGGATTCAATGTTAGTCCATGGTCAAGCACGTCAAGGAGAGATGTAGGTACACATGTATCACACAAAGCGGAAGGAGAAGGTAGATCAAACTTTTGTGCATGATCTTTCTAGTAGGTCACTCATATGTGGATGGTGAGTCTAGCGGCTCTGAGCAGAGCCTCGATGAGAAGCTTGGCATTCCCTCTGTGGTTACTCTTGGTGTAAGGAGAACCAAGGGTATTTTGAGGACATTTAGCAGTGATCCAGGTGTACACAGGTCTACGAGGATTAGATACCACCCTGTTTGACAGGTTGAGATATGATGGATATATAGCCCATCATTGTGCTTACATGGTTAAAGCAATACAGGAGTTAGAGTCCACTTACTTTAAGCAGGCACTTGGAAATAAGAAATTGGAAGATGCCATGAATGAGAAGATGGCAGCATTGGATATAAATGCAACATGGGGGGGAGGGGGTAGTTCATTTACCTAAGGAAAAGAATGCAATTGTGCTTACATGGTTAAAGCAATACAGAAAGAGTCCACTTATTTTAAGCAGGCACTTGGAAATAAGAAATTGGAAGATGCCATGAATGAGAAGATGGCAGCATTGGATATAAATGCAACATGGGGGGGAGGGGGTAGTTCATTTACCTAAGGAAAAGAATGCAATTGGATGCAAGTGGAGGTATAACGCTGATGGTTCAGTGAGCAGGTATAAGGCAAGATTGGTTGCCAAGGGCTATGCATGGACTTATGGCATTGACTGTGAGGAGACATTTGCAAGAAGAATGGCAACCGTGAGAGCTGTCATTGCTACGCCTGAAAACAAAGGGTTGGTCTTTACATCAGATGGATGTAAAGAATTACTTCTTGCATGTTGATTTGCAATAAGAAGTATACATGATGCAGCCACTAGGTTATGAGAGTGATGCACACCTAGATTTTGTGTGCAAGTTACGCAAAGCCTTATATGGCAGACAGGCACCTAGAGCATGGTCAAACAAGATTGGGGAGTATCTTGTTACCATTGGATTTCAAATATCCAATGTAGATTTTTCACTTTATGTGAAAAAGACAAATCGAGAGATTATACTATGTCATCTATGTGGATGACTTGATTATTCACTGGTGATAGTGATCCTGACATACATGATATTAGGAGGCTCTTGAAGCAAGAGTTTGAGATAAAGGATCTAGGTGAGCTGCAGTATTTCTTAGGCATAGAGGTGGTGAGATCACCTCATGGAATTTTATTATTGTTGCAGAGACAATATGGCTTGGACATGTTGTCCAAGTATGGTATAACAGGCTGTAAGCCTATTTCAGTGCCATTGGAGCAGAACACAAAGCTTTCCGCAGATATAGGTGAGCTTTTAAAGGACCCCACTACATACAGGCACATAGTGGGGTAGCTGGATCTATGTGATGTTGAGATATCAAGCTCAGCTAGTGCTACGGCGGTGGACATTAATGACCCGCCTGGGTGATAGCTTCCGCATCTACACCACTGGCATGGCTGGTGAGATTATGGGTGATATGCGGCCAGTGGGATGACAAGCTGTGTGATAGCCATTTTGGATTACTAGAGATTGGCATAGTTATAGTGCCAGCTCATTTAGTCGGGTTCACATTATGGACCAACCCTTGTATGTTGTACTAGTTTAATCCATATAGTGTGTACTCTTATCTTTATGTTATGCTGGTTGAGTAGAGAAGAAGAAGATAGAAGAAAATTTAGCTATCCATCTCTCAGGCTTGTGTCTTGCTCTCTCTAGTGTGTGTGTGTGTTTGCTTGCTAGGGTTTGAAGCTCTCACTCTCCCCCGGATTCTCTTTATGGTATCAGAGCCTAGTTTGTGTGAGAGCTAAGGAGGCAAGCAAGAGGCAAGAACAAGCAAGGAAGGAAGTGGTACTACATGGGTAAGAGCACCATCATCTCTTTCCCCTTCTTTGTTTAGGTACAACACCCCCTCAGTAGTTCCTGGGAGCTACGCATCTCCGATTGAGGAGCTGTAATCCCAATCGATAATAAGTATAGGCCTTTAAGGCATGGCATGAGAGGGCCTGCAACGTGATATATTGGCTCTCCATTACTGTGTCAGATTCCATGATTGATCATTTACAAGATACAATGACACTTAAGGATGCATGGGATACCTTGGTTAAGCCATATCGCACAAGTACTAAGGCTAAGAAGATGCAGTTAAATCAAGAGCGCTACATAATGTGCAAAGGAATAAGCTATATATTAATGATTAATCATTGAAGATTAAAGGGCTCGTAGATTCCCTCATCTCTATTGGAGCACCATTAATTAATGTTCATGACTTGGTGCATCTGTAGTCATGGAAGTAAGTAATATGCTACATCACAAAAAGTTACTCGCTTTTATCTTTAGCCTACATACTTGATAATGCATAGTTCCCTTGCTGCAACTTTTCACTTTTTATGTCTTTTTTTTAATAGTAGTCCTTTGCTATATACCCTGTTTTGCTATCGTAATACCACTCTATAATGTTACCACTTTGATATCTTTACCATCCACCTCGGCCTTTCTAGCTCCCCTTGCTTATAGAGTAGCCTCTTCCACTTATTTACGAATTAGAACCCGTTGTTGTTCACGATTCCTATTTCCATATCAGATGCACCTCAACCTCTAGATGAATATCTCTCTCTACCTCTACATGTGTCTGTGTAGAAGACTTGCCCCTACATATTACGGAAGGATGATTAATTCCCAACATTCATCTCCTCTTTGATTAGAAGGGCTATAAGGTCATACAAGTTTGGGAAATTTATTCGAGTTTAGATAGATGTTTGAAACTGATCATAGTATTTTCCAAGCCCACTTAAAGTGACCACAACACCACATGATTAAGGTCTGCGAGACCGAGTGAGGTTTAACCCTCATGGATGTTTTGTGAAAGGTTGTAAATGGAAATAGAGTTTGCAAAATGTTTACATTGGTGGATGGAAGAATACGTGAAGTAAAGGCTGTAATGTTTGCACATGGTACATATGTGATTACAAACATTGATATTTGGCATAAATGCATTGGACATGGCAATACATCTCTACCATGTTTTCACATTGTACAGATGTGATTATACAAACATTGATATTTGGCATAAACTTCTTGGACATGGCAATACTCTCTCTTGTGTGCCTTTCCACTATTGTGTGTGTGAATGAAGAAGTTTACTTGCAAGGAGCTCAAGCTCACCCTCTCACCTGCATTCTTATCAAAAGGACAAAACAAAGATTAAAGATGGGACTAATACCTTATCTTCTGGATCATTGCCTTCCATTCTAGAAAAACAAAACCTTAAACTGCTATTAAAGGAAGGTCAAAACCAAATTTTCAGAACCTACATAAATGATCTGGCCTTGTATATGGTTATATAAATCAAGATTGCCACAATCTATCTAAACATTATATGATCCTCGAGAAGCTCTCCCATATCAACTTTGAGCTTCAGATTATGCTCCAAGTAATAATAGGTTTGCAACTTGTCATACCATACTTGGATAACATATCCAAGCCATAATATCATTGCAACAACCATATACCTATCTTAGTATTTGAGACTTCAATCCCAAGAAAATATATGAACTACCCCAAATCAACTTTCCCATCAACCATTGCTTTATATATATAACCTCATCACCACTGTCTTTAGTTATACAATCAAATCATCCACATAAACCACAATGACATGTGAGTCCAAAATCTTTCTTTCTCACATATAAAGAATGTTTAACACTGGCGCTAAACCCGATAGAGACAAGATAGTGATTAATCTTATTTGTCCCAGCATGTGGTGCTTGTTAAATCCTTTTTCAACCTGCAAACATAATTAGGGTGTTTCAAATGCTCATAACCTATTGCACCATGTACACTTTTTCTTATAATACACCATTTAAGAATGCATCCTTGACATCCATTTAGTGTAATGTACATCCTTTAGATGCCACCAACACGTCTCACTATTTCCATCTTTGCAACGGACTAAATGTGACATCCATTTAGTGTAATGTACATCCTTTAGATGCCACCAACACGTCTCACTATTTCCATCCATTTAGTGTAATGTACATCCTTTAGATGCCACCAACACGTCTCACTATTTCCATCTTTGCAACGGACTAAATGTTTCCTCATACTCAATCCTAGAAGTTTGTAAAAACCCTTTTATAACCAACCTTTCTTTGTACTTGCTTATGAGACCATTCGAATTGTGGTTAATCTTAAACACCCATTTAAACCCTTCCTTATCCTTAAGAAACTCAACTAGATCCCAAAGCACCATTCTCATCTAGTGCATTCATCTCATCATCCATTCCCTCTCGCTAGTGTTTATAGCCCAAATCTTCTTCCACACAAGTGGGCTCAACATCATGTATAACATGTGCCATGTATGCATAATTTATAGCACCAAAACCATCATAGGTAAGTATGTGTACTAGATATTTGACTCTTGATGGAACTCTTGGTGCATGTATATAACCTCACCTTCCTTACACCGCATGTCTAGATACATGGTATCCCAAATTCTTCATTTAGGTCTTGATCTAGCCCATTAGATATATCACCAATGTTTACAGTTTCACCTATCATGTCATGTATATTTTCAAGTTAATCATCAATCTTCTCTTTTCCTTTCCTTGAGGCATGCACATTTGCCTTTTTACCACCACTACTAATTCCCTTTTTCCACTTGGCACAACACATGGACTAGTTTGCTACAATCTACCTATCCATAGTGAAGTAATTGTGGACCCACATGATAAATCATGTGGTCTTGATATGGTACATATACTCTATGTAGCTTCCTAACTAGCCACACCATCATTCAAAAATCACCTTGAATCATCATCCTTTGATATATTCATATACCAACCACTCATTTTATCAAAGACAACATCCCTCCTTTCCACCATTGTTTTGTCAAGAGTGGATTGTAACACTTATCATCTTTTTGATCAAGTGAATGTCAAAATAAATACACATTTCTCTGCCTTAGGGGGTTAAGCTTTGACCTCTTTTCATCAAGCACATGCACATAAGCCACACATCCAAAAAATTTCAAGTGACTTATATCTCGCTTGTATTCCATGAAACTCTCCTTAAAAGTTAAACCATGTATTACCACTCTGGGTGTTCTATTAATCAAGTACATTATTGTTTGCATGGCCATATGTGGGTGTTCTATTAATCAACTACAGTGTAGTTTGGACATCCTCTTCCTAATAATGATGAGTTACATTACTTTCATTCATTATGGCTCTTTCAACCTTTATAAATATGCCTATTCTTCCTCAAGTAGCAACTCCGTTTTGCGGAGGTGTGTACCTACATATACGCTATCTCGTGGTACCATGAGTTCTCAAGAATGTATATAACTCATTAGAGATGTACTCACCAACTCCATCTAACCTTAGACATGTAATATATACATCCCTTTTTTTCTTCTCAACAAGGGCCTTAAATTTATGAAAAATCCCAAATCATTCACTCTTCTCCTTCATGAAAGACACCCATACCTTTCTTATATGGTTATCTATTAAAGACACATAGTAATGACAACCATTAATTGAAGCTATCTGTGTAGATCCCCATACATCTATATGTATAACCTCCAAAGGCCTTTTGCTTACATTTACTTGCTACAAAAAAGGATGCCTAGCTTTCTTACTAAACTAGCAAGTCCTACATACACCATGTATACCATCAAGTGAACTTTGGCAATCCTTTCATTTTTCATTTTGTATGCATAGACTTCAACATCTATGTGACCAATCCTTTTGTGCCACATCTTCAAAGACTATAATTTTTGGGGTTTTTCTCTACTTGTACCTATACCACGTCCATGAGAGGAGCCTCTCCCCTTGCTTTCTCTACCTCTATCTCCACTTGCATGACTAGTATGTCCTCCTTTTCTCACTCATCACAGGGAGAGGTACCAACTCCGTAGTAAAACTTGGATAGTTCTCATGAACACTGTTGGAAGTCCCAAATGGATTCTAGAATCCTTTCCAAGGCCATTTAATGTGGATGCACCACGATCATCATCGTGAATGGGTGAGCCAATGGTACCTAGATGCATTTGCAACACCTTTCAACTTTTGCATATACTCTGAGATAGACATGGTACCCTTCTTCATGCTATTCAACTCCTGCTTGAGTTGCATCTTCCTAGCTTTCGAATTTGTTTTGTAGAGACCCAAAAGAATGTCCCATGCTTCTCTTTAAGTTTGTACATCTTGCATATACATAATCATATGGTCACTGATACTTACATAAACCCAATGTAGCACCTTGGGTGCCCTTTTTTTCATACTTTGCACTCATCCAATACAAGAGCCTTCTCTCTTACCTCTTTCTCATTAACTGTAATAAATCCCCAAATGCCTTTCCCAATTAGATTTTTTTAATATGAAGTTTCATGTGTGGAAATTATTCTCGCCAAATTTATCACATGTGGAGATAAACTTGACTCTGCCATGGTTTCCCAACAACACTGTGCAAAACACCACTACAATTGAACACAAGACCACTTCTCTTGAACTCACCTTAGTGAGTTACAACAAAATAACCTATGCAAATTAGGTCTAAAATAATATTCCAAGAGTTAAAACAATTCAACAAGCATCTAATGGCATTCACAACATCAATGCCAACACATGAGCAACCATAGATTCAATTTGGCCAAAGTTGTCCACCACTATATGTAATTGTGTTTCCACTTTAATACACATATGCATTCTAAATGATTAATCCAAGGCTTTCCAAGCTTTATAGCTTTATAACACTCTTTTAGTGTCAATAAAATACTAATCCCACATACATTCACCATATATCACATACATTATCACTTTTTGCATCATAATGTGATGGTCTTGAGTTGCCTATAACTTGTATTTTTGCTCAACTTTGAGCAAGCATTAATCACACATTATTCAAAATTTTACTATGCTATCACTACCTTCACTTATCCTATCTAAATACTAAATCTCACACAATGGGGCCCTTGAAAAGACCTTGAGAAAGGCCCTCAAATAATCATCTCAAAATGATGACAAAAACTATAAATGCCATGTTTTAGTGTAAACTACATCTCAATGTTTTTTAATTGATTCCCATTCATTCAATGTGGCATACATTATTCTCCTATCTTCTTCCCATTCATCCACCCTGATAAGTCTCTCCAAAATTAAGAATTTCCTTGCAGTAGAGAACTTATGGAGATTTGAAACTCAATGTGGCACATCTCATCCTCCTCCTCTTCAATTTCATTTGTGTTGTGAGCTCTTTGAATCCCATTCATTCAATGTGGTCATGCTCAATGTGGCATGAAATATCCTCCTCTCTTCCCATTTATCCGACCCAATAAGTCTCTCCAAAGTTAAGAATTTCCTTGCAAAGTAGAGAACTTATTGAGATTTGGACTTCCGAGGACAAAAAGGCTATGAGGAGTTCTATGTCTCGTAGGCAATATTCATATTTACTCTCACAGGTGGGCTTGGAGACCTACCAACATGTAAGTAATGTGTCATGAATCTCCCCTCCTATGAGGTGGTGTTTGTGAAGGGGACAAAATGAAGTCATTAATCAGCTTGAAGAAAAAATTTTGATGACTATGATGACCCATGTAAGGCCAATTTTTACCTCCCACACGCACATGGCATAAGCTGAATGAGCAACAAGTCCCTCTTCCTGATGAGGATGATGCCATATCACTTCCGAAAGAAGCCCATACCCATGATGAACCAGATGTATGGTACATGTTCTCACAAAGCGGGGTAGTAGAGGTCATAAACACTTGGGCTGAGATGTTTTCGAATCCCGATTTTGTACCTCCTACATACCGACATCCGTATGATCAATTTGGATTGGGTTTTGGCCTAGCCTTGGAGCAGGTGTTGTCGGGTGGACAATGTCCCCATGTGGTGGATGAACATCATGTATATGAGGATGCCCATCCTATCAATCCATCGAAGAAAGCTTTTGCAAAGTCTCTATCCTATGCACAATTGATGGCAGATTTACTGGATGATCCAGAGGAGGAAACTCTTGCTCTGCAGAAAGCTTTTGCAAAGTCTCTATCCTATGCACAATTGACGGCAGATTTACTGGATGATCCAGAGGAGGAAACTCTTGCTTTGCAAAGTCTCTATCCTATGCACAATTATGGCAGATTTACTGGATGATCCAGATGAGGAAACTCTTGCTCTGCAACAGATGCATATGATGTATGTGGGGAAGGTTTGCTTTGGGATCCTTTCAATTTGGTTGATGATAACCCGATGACATTGGCAGCCCACATGGAGATGCCCCGGTTGCAAAAGCAATAGTGGTAGATGCCCATGATGTAGTTCATGATGGTTCTGATAACCTGGTGGTTCATCTAGTACATGTGGAGAGGTAAATATGTGGACTAGTGATATGTCCATGGAAGGGGCAGGAAGAAGGAGATGTCCAAGCCACTTCCTTAAATGAGCATTGCCTTGAACCCCCATATTCTCATGTTTGGGTTGCTATGGATCAGAATGATCTACTTTCAAGTGATGAGAAGGTTCTCATCAAATCTGGGTTTCTTGCATAAGCACAAGAGGTGTTCGATACATTGTTAGTCCGAGAGGCAGTCTCTCGGAATGCTTTGATCTCTCGATATGCTGATGAAGGGCTTAGTAAGAAAGCATTGGATTGCTTGGAACAAGTGCAATGTGCCATGATGGCGGAAGAAACAGCAAAAGACAAAGACAATCGGAGCAGCGAGATTTCCCATATGCTATGGCTGCCTTGGAGCAGCATGATAGGGCAAAATTGCCTCTATGGAATCTTTGAACCTGTTGAGGAGCAACAAACTCTTTTTGAGATCAAAGATGATGCCGATCTAGATGAGTAGAGGGGGTTGAATAGCCCCACGACACCAAAGATGAAGCTCGAGGAGCAGCTTGGTTACCGGATGCATGCTCAAATGGAGGAGCAGGATACATATATGATGGACGCTCACATGAATGAGCAGTATGTTTGCCTTGAGGATGCTCGGATGGATGATCAGGATGGGTTGCAGCATACACCCATGGATGAGGAAGAGGGAGAGGAAGTGGAGGAGCTGTGTGGTCGAGAGAGCCCAAGAATGCCCTCGTACGACGAGACCCCTCAGACGGATATGCAAGATAGCATGGAGGATGATCTCTAGGATGCTTTGATGCATCAAAATAAGGGTAAGGTCAGGGAGGAGCAAAGTGGCTGCGAAAGCCTAGAAAATCCCTCACACCTTGGATGGATAAGCAGGTGAATCACCAATATGCAGTTTATGCTCGGATGTTAAGCAGGGGAGATTCAGATGATCTAGGTGGTAGTTCTAGCCATGATGATGGGATGGTTATGCTAAGAGTTGAGAGAGCATGGAAGGAGCATGAAGGCCGAAAGAGCTAAGTAATGCCCTTGGATGTCTCTAACCTTGCATCGGGTTTCCCTCATGGTGTAGATAGTCTGGAAAATCCAGTTTCTAGTTTCAGTCATTCAAGAGGATGACATAAACTGGTTTGACATGTTGCTTGCCGATGTGACGGTGCCTGTCCATGGTGATAGCTGTAAGATTCCTTCTCAGCCTGAATAACAATTAAGCCTCCACTTCAATCCCTTGTAATCATTCTATTTTTTTGAATACAAGAAAATATTATTTTTCCTTGTTTGGCGATAAAAATTTCTAGAGAGTGGTAAATCAATATTGGGATATTTTTGGATAAATAAATTCTACAAATATCAAAAAAATGTTTCCCTAAAACTGAAAATCAAAATAGATCTTTCAAGGTGCAATTGGAATTAATTAAAAATGATTTAGAAGACCTTAGCCTAAGGGTCAAGATTTTTTAAAAATTTTGGATTAAGGTTTCTATGGACCAATAAGATTAATCCAAGTGTTGGGATAAGATAAATCCAAAGAATAAAAGAAAATACCCAAAAATGAGTAAATGCCCACATAAGATGAAGAGTTGACGAAGTACTAGATTTATTAGTTAAAAACTATGAAGTATTAATAAAAAAATGAGATATTTTTGAGTAATCATTCATTTTTGACACATTGGTAAGGAGAAGGGGGCCCTTCAAGGAGGTGCCTATTTCACATGTGTGGATGAGTTTTAAACTAAAAAATAATAGGATATTTTTATCTCTCCTCTCTCCTAGATCAAACCAAATAAAAAAGGGAGCCAAACTGGTCCAAAACTTGTCCAAATTCAGCCAAACTGAAGCTAGAAAATTCTAGAACTCAGTTGGACTTGGTTAGTGGCCTCCCTCACCTATAAATAGACTCTAATTCTTTTGTATTCTCATCTGTGAACTAAACTATGCCTGTATTACTCTAAGATAAGCTTATTTTCTATTATCCTCTAAAAACCCTCTACAAATTGAAAAGATTGGAGCTTCTCTCTCTCTTCAATCTTCCTTGGAAACTTCATCAACATACCAAACCAATTGATTGGTTGGGGGCCTCTACTTTGATCAAAGAATCAAGCAATCTAGAAGGTAAAATGTGGTTTATGGTCTTTTTTCTTTAATCTCCAAATGTTTCTCTCTTCTCAACCTCTCTCAAGCTTGAGAAGCATTCAATTAAATGGCTTTTGAATACAATTGAAGTTCTTTAATGAAATTGTAATGATAAAACACATAAATTTTCATTTATGCTTAAATTATAATGTTTTTTTAAGCATTTCTCTCTCTCCCCCAAAGAATGGTCATTCCTATGACCTATTCTATATTCAAATGAAGCTTCTCATGAAGCAATTCTCTAATCTAAAAGCAATTTCTATGCTTGTCAAATTAGAGGCCAAATAAATGGCTTTTTAATGCTTTTATGCTATTTAATTTATGAAAAAATTAAGAATTCAGTCCATAATTGGATATTGATCCAATTAATGGTTATTCTAATCATAGGGATATTACTAAACTTTATGCTTTCAAATTATTGAGAGTTATCAGTAATAGCAACGGAGCTATGTCAAAATTTCAGAAAAATTAACACATAAATCATTTTCATTCATAATATGAAAAGAGGACTTCCTACCATATTCTAGGATTAATCATCCTAGATTAATTGAATGATTCTCATTATAATCATGGAAAATTTGATTTTTATGTTTATACATAAATAGTTAAATAGAAAAAAGAGAAATTTCTAATCATCCATTTTTATGTTAAAAGAGTAATCCCCATGACAATGGAAATCCATGCATTCCAATGAAATAAGAGAAAATTTGTGATGCTAAAATAATGTATATTTTATTTAAAAATTAAAGAAGGATTTTAGTTAAATTTATCTTTTTGCATAGATAAGTTTAAATGATGAAAGAGGAATTCCCACCATATTGGAATTCAAATATTTAAATGAGAAAAGTGGAATTTTTAGCTTAATGAAATTAATGGATATTTTTATGTAATTTTTAAGAAGAATTTCAAATAGATTTAATTTATGGTAAAAGAGGAATTCCCATGATAATTGGATTGCACTCATTA
The DNA here is from genome assembly GCF_041138505.1 of Cibotium barometz. Lineage (NCBI taxonomy): Eukaryota > Viridiplantae > Streptophyta > Polypodiopsida > Cyatheales > Cibotiaceae > Cibotium > Cibotium barometz. Next base: position 22,317,269 of record NC_141107.1, on the reverse strand, counting down.
AAATGAGAAAAAGAGGGATTTTAAGTTTTTTCAAAAAAATAGGTATTGGTATTTAGTTAAAAGAAGAAATTTTATGATATTTAAGAAAAGAGGGATTTGAATTAAATCTTAGTGTCAAAAGATGAATTTCCACCATAATTCTACCTAATGAATTAAGGTTGAGAAATTATCTGATAGAAGGAATATCTTTGGATATTTTAATTGGTAAAATCACTAAAAGGATACTAACCCAAAAACTAGATGTTTATCTGAAGGGAATCCTTGTAGAACTAAACCGAATGAATTTGGTTAGACTACGAGAGGGACGGACAGAAACCTACTTGTCCATCTCTCGATCTGAATCAAGTAAAAACTTCATGCCAATTCCAGTTCTAATCACAAAGAATAGACTACCGGAACTAAACTAATTTTTCCTGACCACTCATCAAGAATCTAGTTGAACAATCAGACTGAATGATGGGTAGATTACCCTGATGATGAGAGATCAAGGATTCTCATTATGAAACTGGGAATTATGGAAAAAGGGTTTTTGGAACCAATCTCAAACTGGAATCTTACTTGCATTGGAACCTCTATTTTTTTATTATTCAAAGGACTGTTTTATGCCAGAATGTTGGAGGAAGCATTTGGCTTATATTTTTCTAAGAGGAGGTTCGTTGAAACAGCCGGCGAGGAGTCGTCAAGGGACGTCGCTTGCAGAAAAGCCTACCAAGGTCTTGACCAGCCTCGGTACGGTTAAAATGGTGCGCACGCTTTTGGTACGATGGGCGAGGACCGACGAAGCGGTCCCTAAGTGAAGTGCTAGGACACCTAAGGAGGATCCTAGAGGGTTCTGACCAGGCGATGCACGGGCTCGCGGTTGCTAGGACACCCATGCGTACATCGAGGAAGATTTCGGATGGACTAAAAGGAAAGATTTTTGGGAACCAAATTTTGATACTGGATCTCATTGGTTGGCCAGCTAGTCTTCAACGGAGAGTCCAGAGAATATTATTGTAATACAATGGACTCGGAATTTTGGAAAATGATGATCAGAACTATGATTTCTATTGAAGGATTGTTTTAAAGCCAGCCGAATCTGTTATAAATGGTAATTTCATATTGGGTGTGTACGTGGTATGTCTACCTTAATTTTTGCATGAATCGCCGGCTAGGGGGCCTGGGAACTCTTTTCCTCGGTACTCGGGCAAAAACACAACCAAATCTTTATTAAGGAATCCCACCAATACAGTGGTCGGGTGGTTGGCTGACCCATGGGGCGCGGATGGAGGCTGGATCATCGAAGGATTCCTAAGAAACAACTAGATGCGATTAGTTACGTTAATTAGTTTAAATCCTGAGAAGACCTTGTTCTGTGGGAGGGGATCAGTTGGCTGTGCCTCGTAAATGAGGAAAAAAAGCGGTGATTCCATAGACCAAGTGCAAGTCTCTTCTTGATCAGACTATGTGACTTCAGGTTCGGTCAGATCAGTTTACCTAGTTAAGACTTTGACCCGTTAGAGTAATTTCCCCCGTTAGAAGGTTTTCCCATGGTGGAATCGCCCGTGCCTTCCGAGCGAGGGGAGTCTTCTAGGCTCGGTCTCGGAGGGACCACCCACGCTAGCCTCTCGTCCCAAACATCCGCAAGAGCGAGGCCCTGAGTGTGGATCCCCGCCCCTCGCACGGGAGGCTTCCGCCGTCGGCATGGGCACACCACGAAGGGGGCAGGGACCTCACAATAGCCTTGTAGAGGTTGATGCAGCTTGGTTTGACACCTGGCTAGAAGAGGATGTGGATCATGTAGATTATGCCGGATGCAATGGAGCATGGTTTGAGTGTTCTTGTTGAGCCTACACAACATGATGTGAATGTGGATAGAGTGCTTAATTGGCTGCTTATGCACACACTCTTGTGCTATTTAGCAGATTTCTTCATAGATGATGTGCCATGTTCATCGATTCGAGCTTGAGATGTTGTACCATTTGGGGTACATCAGCATATAGTAGATGGAGGAGCTTTATCGCCATATCTTTTTGATGGGGGCAGTGTTATGCCTACGTTGTGTCTACTCCGTGCCAATGGAGTTTGGACATACTTGTGGAAACTTGGTTTTATGTTTTCATTTTGTATGATCATGGGTGGATAGCCTTCTATCTGATGGGTTCCCTGCCCTGACATGTTGCCATGAAATGGTTGCACTATACTTGCACTAAGATTCATATTATGTGCACGGCACTGGCATGACCTTGATTGTGGGTTCGGGTCATCAGGCTGGGAATATGACCCACCGGGTGTGCCAAGTGTTGGCAACCGGACAGCTGCACAGCTGGTAAGCCAAGTCGGATGTCAGAGCCAGTGAGTCGGTGCACTTTATTGTAGAGCTAGGCGCACCAGGGTTAGGTGGTATTCATCTACTACCTTGTGTATGGGCATTCACGGGGGATGATTGATTCACGACTATGGATTTTCTGAGAGCTACAATGGATACCACTACTTCTCTTTTTGTTTCTTTGTGTTTTCTTTTCTTTTGTTGGGGCAAGAGGCCACTAACATCCACGATTGGTTCTTAGGATGCGGATGATGAGCTGGAAGAATTAGCATTAATGACGATAGCGAGGTTAAGGACATTGGCATAGTAAAGGTCATTGAAGTTCTTTATTCAAAGCCACATCACCATGGTGGTGAGGGGTGTAGGGCCTTGTAGGAAAATTTGTAAATGGTCCCTTTGCCTTCCATGCACAAGAACTTGCATGAACTTGGGGTCAGTGGATTTCTCTAGGTGTGGATTGGCATGAACTTGGGGTTAGTGAATTTCTCGAGGTGTGGACTGGCATGAACTTGGGGTGAGTGGCTTTCTCCATGCGTTTTCATGTATTCGTGCCACATTTGGTGATCACCGAGGAGATAGGGCATACACCACTCGGGTTGGGATGCTGGTTCTAGGGGAAAGAGATTATCCGTGAGAGACCAATCAATCACATCCTTGAGGGTGTCATGGAGGTGGGTATGGGTTGTTTCCCTGAGCGGAAGGCCGCCCTAAAGTGGATATGGGGGAGGTTGGGATGAAGTGGGAATGGGTGGTGGATTTGGGGAGGGTGGTGAGAGTTGTTTCATGGGTCAATGGGTGACATCTTCGGATCCACATGCCTCTCTGGCCCTTGGCAATGGGTGAAATCTTGGGATCCACATGCCTCTTCTGGCCCTTGGATATGGGTTAGGGGTGAAGAAATCATGAGGCTAAAACATATCTAGTAGAGCCAAGAGGAGCTTCTTCACCTTGGGTGGACTGGGGAAAATGGAAGGTGGCAGTAGGAGGTTGAGGTCATGATTGGGTTGGATCCAATTGTAAGTGGTGGTATGGCTGGTTGAAGGTTGCTTGAGCCTCAAGGAAGAAACAGATGGATTACGGGATGGTTCTTATTTAGGTTTCTTTGGAAGAGGGTGGGGGGCTTGGGGGTATCAGTTGAACGGGGCATTGCATGGCATGAACAAGCTAGGCAAGGCACCGAGGTGGGAAGCTCTTTGTCAATGGCATGACAAGGATCTTGGTGAGCATGTGTACTCAATGTACCAGTTGGGTTCTTACAAGACCTCTAGGCTCCATTGGGTGAGTGGGGGTGAGAATCTCACAATGAAAGTCTCTCTCAAGACCTCATAGCGGGCCTTTTTTAATGCCCTAAACTGCCCTCCTTTGCCATTAAGGAAAATTCCAAATGAGCAGGTCTTGGTGGAATCATTAATCCTTCCCATGGCTTTGCAAACTTGATTGAACTTTTCTAGGTATTAAATAGGATCTCCAATTCCATCAAATTTTGTTATAAAGGGAATGGTTGTGCAAAATGCTCTATCTCACGGTCTAATGTTTCTTACTCCCTTGGGATCTGATTGTGCGATTTCTAATGACACTTGTCCTATACTAGCCCAGCTTTGAGGCTATAGACTTGCGACAACTGAGGACACATCATGTGATTGCTCTTGTGGACCCCTTGGGTTTGAGGTAGTCCCTATCGTTTCCCCTTTGACATTTTCCCTATTCCTCATCCAAACCATAGACAAAATAGAACTTGGTTCCGGTGAATAAGCTTCTATATGGGCTCCTTAAGAAGGTGGGACTCTTGCTTGCACCTTGTGTGCTTTGAGTGTTTTAACTTAAAGGAGACATATCCTAATTGTCATAACTTTGGTTGGGCTTCTTGGCCATGGCTAATTTGGGACAAACCTAACTCAAAATTAGCACCAAAGGTTTGAAATATTGTGGCATCCTGACATGGTTTGACCACTTGTTGAGGGAGCAAGCCTTCAAGTTCCTAGTCCTCCTTCCACTCCTTCACTCAAGTGTTGCCCAAAGATATGGTGGTTTAATGCCCTTTTTACAAAGTTTATGGCATTTCTTACTAAGACAATTGATAAATTTGGGGCTTGGAGGATTGTGGCAACTCATGTTTCCAGGAGTTTTGTTGTTCCTTCACTCACATCTATATTTAATTGGCTCATTTTATCCCAAAGCTTCTTGCTTGAGGTAGATTTGAAGAAGTTTTGCCTTTTAACTTAACAGAGTTCTCCCCTTATGCTCACGTCCTAGTGTTTGACTCATTTCTCATGTCTGTTTATAGCTCATGCTCATGTCCTGGTGGTTGACTCATGTCTCACGTCTGTTATAGCTCATGCTCACATATGTTATATCTCACACTTATAGATTTTTTGAATGACTCTGAACTCATGTCTCCTACTCGTAAGAGGCGTTTTTTATTGGTTTTTTATATTTTAAGGTTTCTTGGACTTGTATAGGGGTTATTAACGTTCTTAATCCTAATTATGGATGATTATATAAGTAATTAAGTATTATTTAATTAATTTGGTTAGTTCTACATGTGCTCTAAGCTACCAATTTCCACAATGCATAAACAAAATCAAAGAAAAAAGAGCAATCACACCCTAATCCACTCAATTGAGGCTTAAGATGTTTTGAGAGTGACAGTCACTCTTAATCACACTAGCTAAGCCACTTCATGGCTTAATGTAGTGAAATCTAAGCCTCTTGGGCTCAAATCTAATGCAAATCACCAATGAAAGTAGGGTTTCTCCTTCCAATATTGCAAATAGAATGTTAACCTAATGTAAAACAAGCTTCAAAACAAACTCTAAAAAGCAACAAAACTAACACATACAAAGCTCCAACACCATATGTTTTCTAGAGTATGACCTCCTAATTAACACCGAGAAATATTGGGTGATCACAATAGCTTGGAATGGACTGACAAACGGAGCTAAGCCCTAGAGTTTTCCATTGACGGTGCCAAATATTTTTAAGTTAAGAGCTTACCGTAACCTTGCCAAATCAAGTCTCCTTTGGTACTTTTTTGTAGAGCTCTAAATGCAACTTCTCTTATGGGTGCGTTAGCTTATGCATCATGTCCTCACTCCATTGTCACACCAGAATACTTCCATGGCTATGGGGTGTGAAAGTAGAGCTTTAATCACCCTGATGAAGATGAGAAGAAGGTTTCCTACATTATGGATCAATCACACAAGAGGTGGATATAGAGGAGAAGCTCATGCAAGAGAGATCCTACAATCAAACCTATTAGTAAGCATCCATCAAGCAAGTAAGATCCAATAGAACACAAGCAAAATTCAAAAGAATAGAAGCACGTGGGCAGGGAGAAAAAGGAGATACCATAATTATTCTATTGTAAGGGAATGGATGTGTATTACTTAATGTCAAAATTGACTTATATACAAAATTATTCTATTGTAAGGGAATGGATGTGTATTACTTAATGTCAAAATTGACTTATATACAAAATTCTAGCTTTCGCACTAGGCCTAACAAAACTTAAATGGTTTACGACCACTAGTTCTAGTTATAAGCAAGTATGCACACAAAGGTAGTAACTTCCTTATTTAGCATTAAGCTCTAGGTAATTCCAATTTATAAATGTCAAGCATCATCTTACAAGAATTAGGCAACCATTACATGTGGGTAAGATGGCAAAGCACATAGTAGGTCAAGCGAGTGAAACCATGTTAAAATGCAAAGGTAACAATAAAGACCATAGGTCAAGAAAGTGAAACCGTGTTAAAATGCAAAGTGGTTAACAATCTTTAGCATAATGAAGACCATAGGAAACATAGACCTTGCAATTTGAATATCCATACCTTAGACTAAACCTAATGGTTTCACATATGTTAGTTTGCCATTTTTATGGAGAAGGGTGCTAGCTCCTCCTAAATGGCACATCATAGAGATAGAGATCATTGATGGAGAAGGGTGCTGGATCCTCCTAAGTGGCACATCATAGAGATCATTGACTTTTGATCCACCCTCCAAAACTATAATATTTATGGTTTTCCTACACAAGTGGAATCTCATTCTCCAACACCATAGGCATCCAAATCCGGCTATGGTTGTATCATGTTGAAGATTGATTGTGCCTTTAATGGTTTTTCCTACAAAACTAGATCGTCACCTCTAGCATGGAAGCATCCCACAATTTGGTACTGAAGGTTTATCTGCCTTTCGATAGATACATCATCATCTTCATGCTTTTTAGGCTGTTTGCTGTGGACAGTGATGACAATTACATCAGATTTTGATCAGTCACACTGCATGAATTTTTGAATTGGATGGCGACATGTAGGTGAATAGGATTCAAGTTTTGAAAAAAAGCTTGTTGATTGTATGGTTCTGATTTCGCCTTCGGCAATCTCCATTTCCTTGATGACTAAGAAATTTCAGCCTTTTCCTACAAAAGAATAGGGTTGATCTTTCCCTACTCTCTCTCTCTCTCTCTTCCCATACACACTTTCCTTTGTTGTGCTTTTCCTCATAAACTCTCTCTCTCTCTCTCTCTCTCTCTCTCTCTCTCTCTCTTTCTGTCCTTGTTTCCATATATATATTCTCTATCTCGGTTTTTCAATACCCCAATAAAAGAGGCGTTGGGCTCAGTGCTGAAATTTGAAGCCTTTACAATACATCAAAGCCCTTCAAATCTTCTAGAGCATGCCTCCTGGAAAATAGGGTTACAAAAGAAAGCCAAAGAATGGCCACTATTTTGAAAATCTCTATATTTTAGATATAAGTTTATCTATGCCTTCAAATTCAAGGAACGTTTTTTTTACCGTTCTCTAGAAGGAAAGAACTTGAGAAAGGGAGCGACTCACAAAGGAGAACGAGAGAGAGAAAGAGAGGGGGAGAGCAAATCGGCTATGGCGGACGAGCGGCCGGAGTTCCCTCCCCAGCTCAACCTGGACGCAAAGTGGGATGCCTGCCACGACATTGCGCTGCGCCGCTTCTTCTATTCTTCCATGGCGGGAGCAGCCTCAAGCCTCCTCTTCTTCAGTAAGTGCAAAAGCGTCTTTTTTTCTTGTATCATCAGTTGCAAATGCTTCTTTAGCGTTTAGGGTCTCAGTAAGTGCAAAGGCTCCTGATTGCAGTGCTTCGATGCCCGCACGTTGGAATTCTAATACAGCTGGACACTCCCTGCATTAGAATTCCAACCGGTTAGGTAAATCTGATTCTCAGCATGCCATTATCTTTTGGAAACATCAACGATCTGTTGTTTTTTTAGATAAATGCCGTGTCCTACAGCAGAATGCTTTGCACTTCATGTGTTCATTACGCAAATGTATGGGCAGTGCCCATTATCTACAGATTGGGGAAGTTGCCCAGAAATCAGAGTTCCAAAGTCAAAGGTTGCCCAAAAAGAAGGAAGGTTGGCCAGAAATTGGACCACCATGAAATGCGTGGGCAGTGACCAGTGAGATTATCAGAGTTCTAGGTCTAAGGCTTTAATTTGGATATGTGCTGTGTTCAGGACTTCTGAACACCCAGGCTGTTGACACAGTTAGTGCAAATGCAAGTGCACATACATACCTGTTGGAGGATGTCGTGTTCTGATGTGTGTCATGTTCCTGGTCGCCGTTCTTGCTACGGTTTTCCGCAGGAAGTGCCTCATCATTGCTTAAGGTAGGTTTCAATTTGATGATGCGGAGGAAGAGTGCTGGGTGTTTTAATTGGGCAAATGGCAGAGATCCTTGATCCCTTGGGCATTTGGTATGGATCAGAGTCAGGGTTGTTGAAATTTCAATGTGAAGTTGTAGTTGATTGTGGTTCTTTGTATGGTTGTATGCTCTAAGGTTGTTTTGAGTACTGACTTGTAAAAGGTTAGGAACACTCTGGAATGATTGAAAAAAGTTGTGGAGAAGATAAGATGTGGAAGCCTAGAGAGAGAGCTAACTAGCTCACTGCAAGCATTAATGGCTACTCAATCATCAGCATCTCTTATGTGCAATCATGAGGTTGATAGCCAGCAAAAACTGCACACACAGTAGAGAGTAAGAGAAATTAAAGGCATTAGCTTGCATACCACCTCTCAGTTCCATGTACTGTCTTGTACCAGAGACAATAACAGGTGGCTCCCTCGAGCTCGACCTCTATAGAGCAAGGCAGATCTTCCGGCAGCTCCACCCAGGCCATCCTCTCTCATTATCCTATGAAATAGACGAAAGCTTCTTAAAGCAGTCTCCTCTTCAAAGCTCACAGGATCAGGTGGAGGTTGACACCTGGCAATTGCAGCTAGACAATTACTTTGACATGTGGCAGCCCTTTGACGGTAGGATATGGATGGCCTGTGGTCAAGGCAGAAGCAGTGTCACATGCATCCCGCACTTGGATTACGTACAAACAAGTGCAAAGACCTGAGGCTGAACATTGTGCATTTTGTGAGCCCTTGTCTACAGGTGAGTCTCTGATGCTTATTAAATGTATTGTCGGGCAGCACCAGATGATTGAGTCGAGTCAGTCTTGATGATGTCTAGGTCGGCGTGGGTATGAATAGTCAATAGGATTTACTAACTCCAGCCATAGAGAATGGTAGGATGCTTGGGCAGGGCGGCCAAGACATTGGGCAGCCCATGTGGACGCATGGGGCATGGGCACAACCCTCGAGGGTGACCGCCTTGTGTGCACCCATAAATGGGTTTATGGGACTGGTTGACTACACGACCTTAATTGGGTTGGCCCGACCAGCAGGCTGACCAGACGGCCCCTCTTTCACAGGGGCGGCTTAAGTGCCCCCCCAAAAAGAGAGAAAAATCATCTTCACTGGATCTCATGTGCAAGCCAAAAAGGCTGCCAATCCTACAACAGATCCTGGCTTAGCGTGAGTTCTAGTCAACGTTATTTTTTTGAGGGAAGAATGCCAGGTTTAGTCTAGCGGCAGGATTAGTCCAGATCAGCCCGTTGTATTGGTTGTAACCTGCAACAGTATCAGAAAATACACCATTCGTGGTGTGGCGGAGGTTTCTCAGTTAAAAAAAAAAAAAACCACCAATGTGGTGCACTTTGTAGTATCTCTATCCCTCCCTTTCTTGAATAAAAATGAGTAAGTGTTCTAATAAGAAGTACAGACTTCCGCGCATGTAACATTGTTATTGAGCTTTGATCTGGTGAGCTATGCAGAAAAGAACCAAAGAAAGTTTTGTCTTAGTGGATGGTTTATTGAGTTTCGGGTAAGGACCATGTGCTACCCACTATTTTCTTAGTGGATGGTTTGTTTGCGCTCTGGAAAGATGGTTAAGCCTCGCACTATGAGTTAGTTGGAGGAGACTAGAGAGCGCAAGGAATTGGATGAATCGCATCCATATGTAAAGACACCTTCACACGGTGCGATTTGAAGCAATACGTCACTTACGGACGGTTAGTTGGTGGCAATGGTTAAATAGCTTGTCCAAGTTATGTTGGAGTTGAAGTCACCGCAATCTACCCTTGTGATTAACACTCCGAGGGGGATGCCAAGATGGAATGAGAGTGACAATGACATGAGTGAGCGAGAATGCAATACCAAATCTAGGAGCACAACGTCCACGTGAGGTTGATGAATCCCACCACATGTGGGCATTGGAGGCCAAAAAGGCTTGCTTAGCGGATGAGGCTCAATGGAAGATTTTGGAAGGCAAGTAGTAGGGTAGATAAGGAGCACCATAAGGAGGAACATGCAACGTTTTTTTGCACACGTACATAGTTTCATCGTAGCCGCCGTCACCGGTTTAGTCAACCCGTTCTTGGAGAAGGTGACCTTAAATAAGTATGATGGTAAACTTGATCTTGCATCCCTTCATTCTTGGTTGCATCGGTTTGAGTCTTATTTTTCTATAGTGTGTAGGTTGGATGGGGAAAAAGTGCCATTATTTAATGGTCACCTCACCATTGACGCTTGCATACGATCATAAGACTGGTTGAGGGCCAATACCGATGAAAATGGTATACTAGTGGGACGACCCAATGTTTGTGGATCTAAAATGTCGGTTTGTGCCACCATAGTATTTAGCTCATTTAGAAGTTGAGTCCCGTTTGTCAAAATACGCAGCGGAAATGATAACCAAACTTGAGACCACAAGAGCAAGTAGAGTGTAGAAAATAGACAGCACAAGAGAAGGGGAGAGATAGGCGTATAACTCTTCTCTATACACAAGATCCCGAGAAATAATTGAATGAGTACAATGTGGGGCAATGGGGCCTATTTATATGGCCCCATCATGCAGTCGGCCAGCACTAGTGGCCCTCACGACCAGGCACATCCAGTCGGCCAGCAGAGAAAAACACCACGACCCCTCTTGATGAAGTCGGCCAGCTCCTGGTACACATGAGTGCAATCGGCCAGCATCAACATCAGAGGCTCCTGCTAGCCTGTGGCAGCCACCCACATCATGGAAAAAATGGAAAAAAATGGGAAAAAAATACGGGGAGTGAGGAAAAATGATAAAACACCTATACAGGGCGGGCACACCCACAACAGAGGCCCTGGTGTCTGATAAAGACAGGAGATGACTTCTAACACCCCCTCTCGGCTCCTGGCTGTGAAACCAACCACAGGGAGCTGGGGTGCCGCCTGAGCAAATCCTGAGATAGCGACTTCGTGAAGAGGTCCACCGTACTGTCCTCCGTCGAACAGAACTCTAGCAAGATGTCATTAGCAATGATCTGTTCACGAACAAAGTGCCTCTGGATGACCATGGGTTCCTCCAGTGGAAGCCCAATCCTGCAATGCAACCTCTGCAACCTCACCACCTCACAAGAAGCATCACAAGCAGCCCGATACTCTGCCTCTGTTGTCGACAAGGCAAAAGATGACTGCCTCTTACTGCTCCATAAAACTGCTCCTGGGCCTGAAGTAGATCTCCTCGTGTCCGGATCTCCTCCCCAAACTGAGTCACTCCCATCATGGAGTCGGACTCCATCAATCAATCCTGCGCAGAAACCACAGGATACGCAATCTTGCCTCCCAAAGAGTCATCTGCAACCATGAGCTCAACAGCCTCATCAGGAAGCTCACGTCCAATCTGGTGTCTATCAACAAGATCAATGAACCATTCTACTTCTGAGTCAAAGAGGCATCACACTGCTCACAAGGATCAACACCTGTTACGGTGAAAAGTCCTGGAAACCTGCTGAAGACCATGCAAGGCCTTCTGAAACCTGTCAACCACCCCCTCTGAATCCGGAACCACAAAGCCTGGGGTATGCACCTCCTTCTGCAAGTAATCAACTGCCACCTACCTGGCTTTCCGAAAGGTCCCCGTGGAAAGAACATCCTCATCTACAGGAGGTTCTTTGTCTCGAATACTACGAGACATCAGAGCATAAGTGACCTGTTCAGTTTCCTCTGACTGACGAACACAAGAACTACCAACATCAGTACAGGAGAGTTCCTGCCAACTGTTGCCATCTACTGGCAAGCTATCCACCATCTGGTCTCAGAAAGCCTGTACCTGCAGCGTATCCACACTTAAGTGGCCATTACCAGACTGCCACTCATCACAAACCTGAGGACTTGGGAGAGAGTGCTGAAAGCTTGTAAACTCCATTCTCCACTCCGCCTTCCCAAACCATCTGGCTTGTTGCTTTGTCCCGGAGAGCAACAAAATGCTCATCAAACTCCACCTGAACTCCAGTCTTGCAAACCTGATGCACTGACAACAGATGAAAAGCAAGTGACGGAACATACAACACCCGGGAGGAATGCTTCCCCCCCTCTCTGCCATCGGGAACTATCTCCAACCTGCCGTCACTGTGAACTGGGATAGTGGATGTATCCCCAGTAAGAATGTGACCAGAATACCTGTAGAGATCCTGTAAATCCGAATGGGAAGGAGTCATGTGCCTGGAAGCACCACTGTCTAGAATCCACTCCCGAGTATCCGTTGCGGAGAATCCTCCAATCTCCTCCCTGCTCGAAGAAAATGAAACATCGGTGTCCATCACCTCCAGGTGCACAAAAGCCGGAGTTTTCATGATTGCTGCTGAGGAATCTTCACCCTTCTCGGTCTTCCGCTTGGGACAGTGCCTTCAATAGTGGCCTTTCTTGCCACAATCATTACAGGTCCTCTTTGCCTTTAGTTTCTCGTGGTCAGCGTCGGACTTCTTCTCAGAAGACTTCTTCGAGGAAGCCTTCCCTTTGCCCGTGTTACGGCCTTTCGACCGTTGGCCAGTTAAGGCCTCCGAACCTCCACCCTGAGGAGGGTTCGTGAATCGTTCCTCCTGGTCCAAGACCATGGGCACAAGCTCCTCCTGTGTGATGGTGCTGAGCCTGCCATTGGTAATCAAAGACGAGTAAAATGCTGAGTACAGCAACGCTATGGCCATGTCCTCTGACGATATCTCCTTCCCAGCCTGAAGAACTTCCCGCTGAAGAGCTTGCAGCTTGTTAATATGCTCCCGCATCGTCAACGACTTTGCAGGACTCATAACCCGTATCTGTACTTCCAAGGAAATCCTCTTCATGGACGATACCCTGTTGTAAAGAGAAGCCAAATGCTGCCATACACCTCTGGCTAGCGTCATATGCTTTACATGAATGATTACCTGTGGTGTGCAGTTGAGAAAGATAAACGAACGGACCCTGGCGTTGACACGATCCCACATCTGTGTCTGAGCCTCCCGGTCCTTTCGGATCGACGGTAACTCCCCTTCCTCTACTTCCGGCCGTGGAACCCCAACAATGACGAAATCAGCGAGGTCGTAAGACTCCAGAACAGATTCCATCATAACCTTCCATATGCCGTAGTTATTCCCGTCCAATTGACGGTCCACTGGGAACGTGGGGAGTGTCGGGAGCTTCACATGCTTCTCAGCCATCTCTAACAAATCTGCCATCGCGGGGATGTAACTGAAAAAGGGTGGGTGGGTGGGAAAAAAAACTCTAAACCTGCAAGTGGCTGTCCAGCGCTTTAGCCTGCCTTCCTCTTGCAACTTCTCTTCCCGAACAGTCCAAATGGTCCACCAATGAGCAGCGTAACTATCCCCCTCTTGCTCAGAAAACTCCCAAGATCTATCAAGAGCCTAGGGCTCTGATACCATGTCAAAATACGCAGCGGAAATGATAACCAAACTTGAGACCACAAGAGCAAGTAGAGTGCAGAAAATAGACAGCACAAGAGGAGAGAGATAGGCGTATACCTCTTCTCTATACACAAGATCCCGAGAAATAATTGAATGAGTACAATGTGGGGCAATGGGGCCTATTTATATGGCCCCATCATGCAGTCGGCTAGCACTAGTGGCCCTCACGACTGGGCACATCCAGTCGGCCAGCAGAGAAAAATACCACGACCCCTCCTGATGAAGTCGGCCAGCTCCTGGTACACATGAGTGCAGTCGGCTAGCATCAGAGGCTCCTGCTAGCCTGTGGTTAGCAGCCACCCACATCATGGAAAAAATGGGGAAAAAATACGGGGAGTGAGGAAAAATGATAATACACCTATACAGGGCGGGCACACCCACAACAGAGGCCCTGGTGTCTGATAAAGACAGGAGATGACTTCTAACACCGTTGTCTGCAACACAACCATGGAAAATCTAAGACTATTGCATCTAAACCACAACAATATGGCAGTAAAGCGGACCAAGGGGGTCTCTCTTGGTGGAGGCTTTTGGGAGCTTCCAGCTCCTACCCTATGGAGTCCATACCTAGGCTTGCACGCGATTAGAAAGTCAAAGAGGGCAAGGTACGAGGTCTCTTGTTCATAGCTTAGAGGACCTAGTATCATTGTGACAAAAGTTGTTTTCAGTGTCACATGCACCTTGCACTGAAATGCTATGTGACACATTGGCTAGAGACATTAGTTCAACATTTGTACAAGAGGCTTACCTTTTTGGGAACATTTTGTCATATGCCGTGACCCCATTGTGAGCCCTAGTCTGGGACACGTCAGGCACGAGCTACGTAGGTCAATCTTAAAAGCCATAGAATGTTTGCATGTGTCAGTTCTCTTACCCACTTGGAGAATTCATCAGATAAGTACATGTAAAGGTCAACCATAGTAGTATTTATTGCATTAGTAAGCATCTTAGGGGCATTTGCACATGGGCCATTCCCCGAAGGCAGGTCATTATGGGGGTTGCCTTGCATATGGTTCTATACACTCTATGCCACCTCACATGAGCATGTTGGCAAGCTTTCCTGCCCTATTCAGCAAGTTAGCCACCATTTGTGTATCATGGATATACCATGGGCACCGAGTTGGCAGTCTGCATAGGCTAACAAGCAGCCAGTCGGCCAGTACAGCGAGTTGGCTAGCACAGCGAGTCGGCCAGCACAAGGGACAAGCATGGATTAAGTGCAGCATTTAATGCTAATAAAAGCATTTTTCCCTTGTCCACAACAGGCCGACAGCCCCTGTAAACAGACCGACCAACAACAGATATCAATACACCTAGCCCATAGCTTAATTCAATTCATTCATCACAAATCAGTTCTCAAGCAATCAAAGAGCAGTTGTGTGAGCCTAGAGCCTCCGACCTCTTGTGCATACTTCCAGCAATCAACACTTTATTGTGCTACAGTCCCAAGGCTTCAGTGAAATGCCAAAGATCCTCTTCGGCATTCAGTCAACATATGTGCATCCCTCAATTTTGGGCTTGTATAGTGGTCATTGAAGAGTTATTCAAGGTGTCTTGGACAGCATAGCGTTCAGCCTGCATTTGGTCTACTTCGTCCTTGCGTTGGGCAGTCCTCAGTCATCATTCATTGTCATTGTACAAAGTTCTCGAAAGAAATACAAGCAAATACTCCTGCTTGCATGGTACTACACGAGTAAGAGCATCATCATCTCTTTCCCCTTCTTGGTTTAGGTATAACACCCCCTCAGTAGCTCTGGGAGCTACACATCTCCGATTGAGGAGCTGTCTTTGCGAGAGCAGAGCTATAGGACAGATATATTATCCTATTGGATAAAATTTTTTGTGCCAGATAATAGATTCGCGTTTCAGACGTGTTACGGTCCCCGTTTTGTCACTGTAGGATATTTTCGACAGTTTTCTGGAAGTTCTGGTAGAGAACTGTTTCTGCTTGAAATTTGGTTATTGTAGTGCAGCAGTGCATTTTGGAAGTGTAGACAGGGTTTGCACATGTATTGTTGATATTGGGTGTATGTACATGTACTTTGGTCACATTTGGTGACATAGGCTGTGCTGAAGTACCGCTGCTACAGCAGTTATAGGAGATACTGTTGTATTACAGGTTGTATACATAAGTTGTCTGTTTGCAGGTTATTTGATTGCTGCAGGAAAACATGTCTGACGGAATTAATCAGATTGTTAGTGAGAAGTTGGATAAGAATAACTTCCATGCTTGGAAGTTCAGAATGACCAATTTCTTAATGGGGATAAAGGATTTTGGAATTATGTAGAAGGAGACAATGAGGAGCCTCTAGAGTTATTAGAGAAAATGCCACTCCTGTAGATATAAAGACATTCAAGGATTGGAATCAGGGTGCAAGAAAAGTCATGTATTGGCTTTCAATTAGTGTCACAGACCCTATAATAGGACACATACAAGATGCAAACACTCCAGCAGTTGCATGGCAGAATCTGGTTCAGATGTTCTAGACTAACACAAAGGCAAGGAAGTTGCAGTTAAAGCAAGAGTTGCATACTGTAGAAAAGAAAAGCATGTCTATCAATGAATATGCCTTAAAGATCAAGGGCATTGTTGAATCGCTTGGGTCTATCAATGTATCAGTGGTGGAGGATGATGATTTGGTGAGTGTCTGTCTGAATGGGCTTGGCAAAAAGTACAAGCCATTCAAGACCTCCATTGCAGTTAGGGAGAATATTCCCAACTTTCGGGACTTGATATCTATGCTGATCATAGAAGAAAAGGCTTTAGGTGAGGATTCTTCTTCACAAAGTAAAAACACATCGGAACAGATCTTCTACTCTAATTCAGGTAGAGGCAGAGGCAGAGGCCGTGGTCGAGGCCAAGGTGGTGGCCGATAAGGAAATCAGAATTTTGGACAACAACATTCCAATGATTCACAGCAACAATCATACATAGGTGGAAGAGGCCGGTCTAGAGGCAGGGGAAGCCAAAGAGGCCGAGGCGGTTGGCAAAGAAATTAAAATGCAAATAGCATAATAGAGTGCTATTACTGTGGCAAACCAGGACACATGGCAAAGGACTGCTACAAAAAGCAGAATGACATTAAAGTGGGAAGTTGCAGCAAGGCAACTATGTATCATCTAGCAAACATGGAGGTGATGACAGAAGTGAGCAGCTGTTTGTGATGCAGCACATGGTTAGTTCCATAACAAGGGATGTGTTAAGATCTTAAGATATATGGTATGTGAATTTTGGCACCTCTAACCACATGACCAGTCATGCTGAGTGATTTAGAGATATGCAAAAAATGAAAAAACCAGGTTATGTGGAAATAGGTGATGATACTGCGCATCCCATTGCGCATGTTGGTAAAGTGCCATTGTCTATGCAGGATGGCAAAATGAAGTACTTGGCTGATGTACTTCATGTTCCGAATATTACAAACATAGCAGCTATAAAACGCGTATTTTATAAAAAATACTCGACGGGACGTTTTTTTGGATAAAAAACGTCCTTTTGAAAAAAAACGTGAGGTTTTTTTTTTTATTAAAAAATTTGCCAGGCTAACGTTTAACGTTATGCCTGGATTTTTTTGTGATCCGCGTGCGCGCTCTGCTGCTTCCCGAACCTGCACGCCCACGTTCACGCTCGCTTCCTCGCTGCCGCCCCCCTTTCTCCGGTACGGTACCCGGTACGTCTCTCTCTCTCTCTCTCTCTCTCATTCATTCATCTCTGCTCGCAGGGGGTCGT
This sequence comes from Cibotium barometz, assembly GCF_041138505.1. Taxonomy (NCBI): domain Eukaryota; kingdom Viridiplantae; phylum Streptophyta; class Polypodiopsida; order Cyatheales; family Cibotiaceae; genus Cibotium; species Cibotium barometz. The sequence continues at coordinate 22,300,158 of NC_141107.1, read as the reverse complement.
TCGCCCCTGCTCGCTGCTCCCCCCTCTGTCGCTTAGTTCGCCGTTCGCAGTGCTGGCCGCCGGTACGGCGCACTGTACTCCCGCATGTGTGTTCGGCCCCCTTTCCCCACCCACCCTTGCTCAGGCCCCCAAGGCAGCAACATAACTCTCTCTCTCTCTCTCTCTCTCTCTCTCTCTCTCTCTCTCTCTTTCTCGTCTCAATACATATTACATACTATCTACACACACACTCACACATGCATACTTATTACTACCTACAGGCTACGCAGGCGGCGGCACACTCACACATGCATACTTATTACTACCTACAGGCTACGCAGGCGGCGGCACTTGTGTGAGACACAACATGGGGAGAAAGAAATTAGCAGTATGGGATGAAGTGATCGAGAACAAGGCCGACAAAAATTGGCGGTGCAAGCATTGCAACATTGTCTACACCGGCAGTGCACCACGTGTTAGAGCTCACCTTCTCCACATTACTGGCCAGGGAGTTGATGTGTGTCCCAGCGACATTCCCGATGATGTCATTCAGAAATTGGGTGAAGATCCAAGTGTTGTTCGTGCCAGAAAGAGAGCCCGAGTTGAGGTTCAAGGTACGGCACCTTCCATCATAGATTCCTCCCAGACTTCACCACAACAGGATGTTCCCGCATCATCAGTTGCCGGTTCTTCTCGAGCTCTAGCCTCTTTTCATCCACATAGCGGTGGTGCACATCCATCTTTCACCCCAAGCCCTCCACCTCCAAATGTACCAAAGAAGTCTCTTCAACAAAGTTGGGCCAAAATCAAGCATGAGAATGCAAGACGAAGAGTTCGGCAATACTTCTTCGAGTGCAATGTGCCCTTTGACCATGCTCGCAAGCCGGCTTTTCTACACATGCTTAGTGCGGTGGCGGATGCGGGGCCCACATTCAAGCCTCCATCATATGAGGTTCTTCGCACCAAAGAATTGAAGGCAGAGGTCATGGACATTGAGAAGGAGCTAGCACCAATACGGGCGGCATGGGCAAGGTATGGGTGTACTATTATGTGTGACGGGTGGTCGGACACCAAACGCCGCCCACTCTTAAATATCCTTGTCTCTTGTTGTCTCGGCACCATGTTCTTGACTGTCATAGATGGCTCTGGGGAGGCACATACAGCTGAATTTATCTATGGGCATCTAAAGGCAGCAATAGAACAAGTGGGAAGCGAGAATGTGGTTGCAGTAGTCACAGATAATGCATCCAATTGCAAGGCTGCCGGCGCACTAGTGGAGAGAGACTATCCACAAATCAGTTGGGTTCCTTGTGCTTCGCATTCGATTGATCTTCTAATTGAAGATGTGGGAGCCATACCATGGGTGGCGGATGTGGTGAAGAAGGCTGAGTTTATGGTAAACTATGTGACAAGAAAGCAACGAGCTCTTGGTATCTATCGGGCAAATTGTGAGACCGAGCTCGCAAAGCCTTCAAGTACCCGCTTTGCCTACCTCTTCATTGTCCTCCAAAAATTGGTAAAATGTCGACGTGGTTTGCGGCGTATGATTACGGATGACAGATGGATTTCATGGGATGGTAGCCGCACCGAAAAGGGCAAAAGATTTGAGGATCTCATCTATGAGGCAGTCTTTTGGCATGATGCGGAGTGCATTGTAGCATTCATGGAGCCATTGATCGTCGCAGCACTACGCCTTAGCGACTCGGAGGGATGCACCATGGGCCTCATCTACGAGTTCATGGAGAAGGTGGGCACGGCCTTCAATGCAAGCAACCTCTTTGATGATAATAGGTATGCTACTTGCAAGTTGTAGGATGTAAGTCGTTCTTTGCTTTTGACTCTTGAGTCTTTTTTCTTATAATGTATTCTAGATTCTAATTTATTGTCTTTTGTTCTAACCTTCTATGTCAAAAGGATGGATGAAATCAAGGAGATATGGCAAACACGATGGGATTGGTTTCATCGTCCAATTCATGCTGTTAGCCACATCTTGCATCCACTTTGGAGACAAGATGCTCAGAGACATGATCGCGAGCTAAATGTGGGATGGAGAGAGTACACCACCAAAGTGGAGAGAGACCCAATAACGCAAGATCTTCTCGAGACCCAGCTTCTTCGGTTTCGCGACATGCATGATGTTGATTTTGGCTCACCACGAGCTAGTCTTCGAGATGCCCAGCTTAAACCTGTCAGTTGGTGGGAGAAGTATGGTGGTGACTGTGCCGAGCTACAGCGCATTGCTATGAGGGTTCTCTCACAAGATTGCTCCTCCGGCGCTTGTGAGAGAAATTGGAGCTTGTTTGCGGCCATACACACAAAGAAAAGAAATTGCTTGTTGCCTGCACAATTAAAGCGTCTTGTCTTTGTCAATTCCAATCTGAAGCTTCTTCGAAAGAGGGAAAAAATGAAAGCAATCAATGAGATCAATCCCGACACTTTCAAGGTTGAGATTCGCATGGAGGAGCTAGTGCACCCTCGTGACGAAGAAGATGAAGTGTGGGCTTTCCTTGCAGCAGAGAGAGCCTCTTTTGCACATCAGACTCGCACGAGGACCGGCACCATAGGCAGGGGCAGAGGCAAGGATAGAGGCAGAGGCAGAGGCAGGGGCAGAGGCAGAGCCAGGGGCAGGGGCCTTGAGACAGAGGCAGGGACAGAGGCAGAGGCAGAGCCCGAGCCAGAGGGAGAGGCCAGCATTAGTGATTGGAGTGTTAGTGAGGAGGATGAGCATGACCGTGACCATGGTGGGGATGATTCTAGCTCAGAGTCCGACTCTTGACTCTGATGAATGACTCATGAGTCACATTTTGTATGCCACATTCCAGTATCTACAGACTAGTGGCTCATTTTTATGTATGACATATGTTCATTGTTATTATGTTGCGGGCCACTTGCGGCTTCGTCCTTATTTATGTTAGGATTCAGGATTCAAGATTCCCATTTTGTGATTTTAGATTCATGAGTACTCAGTACATTTCATGATTATCTTGTATTCTCTAATCTCTTTAAGCATGATAATGATTCATAACTCAAGTCTCTCCTTGTCTTTCAAAATTAAAGTTTAAAGTTTAAACGTTCATAAGTTCATAAGTTATAACTCCAGTCTTGAGTCTTAAAGTTCAACACTTCAAGTTTCAACTTGTAACATGTATGTGACATGTCTCGACCAAATGTAATTAAACTAGTGTTTTTTATTTTTAAAAAAACGGCGTTTTTTATTTTGGCCCCGCGAAAAAGACGTATAATACGCGTATTATACTTTGCCGTATTATACGTCCCGTCCCGTACCTGGCTGCTATGATTACAAAGAACCTGGTTTCTGTTGGACAGATGGCTGAGCAGGGTCTGCAAGTGAGGTTTAATCCTCAAGGATGTTTTGTGGAAGACTTCAAAAATAAGTGTCGCTTGGTTACAAAGGATAACAGAAATGGTAGGATGTTTACTTTGGATGTGAACGTGCCTGAGATAAAGGCAGCCATGTTTGCGTATGGAATAGGTGTCATTGCAGATATTGACATATGACACAAGCGCATTGGTCATGTGAATGTACAGCGACTAAAGTCTATGTAGGTCCAAAATATTGTTGCAGGTTTGCCAAAGTTTAAGGTTGACGGTATGCATAAGGTATGTGAAGCATGCCAACTTGGTAAGCAGGCTAAACATGCTTTCCCACATGAAAAGCATGTCAGTGCAAGGCCATTGGATGTCATACATTCACATATATGGGGACCGACCAAGACTGCAACAATTACAGGTTGTAGGTACTATGTTACATTCATTGATGAGACCACACTAGGAAAGTGTGGGTTTATTTCATGAAGGAGAAAAGTGGGGTGTTTTCTCACTTTCAAAGATTTAAAGCCTTGGTCGAGAAGGAAAAAGGCATGCAAATAAAATGCCTAAGATCAAATGGTGGGAGCGAATATTTCTCCAATGAGTTCAGCGATTTCTTGAGAAAGCAGGGAATCAAGAGGCAATTTACGTGTAGGTACACTCCGCAACAGAATGGTGTTGCAGAAAGGAAAAACAGGCACATTGCAGAAGTGGCAATGTCACATTACTTTTGGGAAGAAGCAGTAGTAACTGCTGTGTACATTATGAACATGACACTCACTGCAGCTGTTCATGGTATGACTCTTGAACATAAGTTTACAGGCATAAGACTGGATGTGTCTCACTTGAAAGTGTTTGGGTGTATTGCATATGTACATGTTTCTGATGAAGTGAGAACAAAGTTGTATCCAAAGGCAGAGAAATGCATCTTCATTAGTTATGCTATGGAGCAAAAAGGTTATAGATGCTATAACCCTACCACTCGTGAGATGCGAGTAAGCAGAGATGTCTTCGATGAGAGGAGTAGCTGGTATGCACCAATAGTGAAGGCAACAGAAGATGCAGATGTAAGAAGTGCCGATGTCGCACCACATGTAGAGCAGCAGTCACAGGTGCTAAGTGGACCTGGGGAGTCCTCGAGCAGTGGATCCAATGTTAGCCCATGGTCAAGCAGGTTGAGGAATGATGCAGGTACACATGTATCACGGAAAGGGAAGGAAAAGGTAGATCAACCTTTTGTGCCTGATCTGTCAGCATGCCACTCATACGTGGATGGTGACTCTAGTGGCTCTGAGCAGAGTCTTGATGAGAAGTTTGGCGTTCCATCTGTGGTTACTCCTGATGTAAGGAGAACCAGGGCTGTTTTGAGGACACCTGGCAATGAAGGCAACAAAAGATGCAGATGTAAGAACTGCTTATGTTGCACCACATGTAGAGCAACAATCACAGGTGCTGAGTGGACCTGGGGAGTCCTCGAGCAGTGGATCCAATGTTAGTCCATGGTTAGGCAGTTGAGGAATGATGTAGGTATACATGTATCACGGAAAGGGAAGGAAAAGCTAGATCAGTAGGCCACTCATATGTGGATGGTGACTCTAGTGGCTCTGAGCAGAGCCTTGATGAGGAGCTTGGCATTCCGTCTGTGGTTACTCCTGGTGTAAGGAGAACTAGGACTGTTTTGAGGACACTTGGCAGTGATCCAGGTGTACGCAGATCTACGAGGGTTAGATACCCTGTTGACAGGCTGAGATATGATGGATATACAATACAACCCATCATTATGCTTACATTGTAAAAGCAATACAGGAGGTTGAGCCCACTTGCTTTGAGCAGGCAATTGGAAATAAGAAATGGGAAGATACCATGGATGAGGAGATGGCAGCATTGGATGCAAATGCAACATGGAAGTTAGTGACTTTGCTTAAGGAAAAGAAGGCAATTGGATATAAGTGGGTGTATAAAGTCAAGCACAATGCTGATGGTTCAGTGAACAGGTACAAGGCAAGATTGGTTGCCAAGGGCTATGCGCAGACTTATGGCATAGACTATGAGGAGACATTTAGCCCAGTTGCAAGAATGGCAACCGTGAGAGCTGTCATTGCTATGGCTGCAACGAAGGGTTGGTCTTTACATCAAATGGATGTAAAGAATGCTTTCTTGCGTGGTGATTTGCAAGAAGAAGTGTACATGATGCAGCCACCAGGTTATGAGAGTAATGCACATCTAGATTTTGTGTGTAGTAGGTACCTAGAGCATGGTCAAACAAGATCGGGGAGTATCTTGTTACCATTGGATTTTAGATATCCAATGCAGATTTTTCACTATATGTGAAAAAGACGGATAGAGGGATCATGCTATTAGTCATCTATGTGGATGACTTGATTATCATTGGTGATAGTGATGTAGACATACATGATGTCAGGATGCTTTTAAAGCAGAAGTTTGAGATGAAGGATTTGGGTAAGCTGCGGTATTTCTTGGGCATAGAGGTGGTGAGATCACCTCATGGCATTTTGTTATTGTAGAGGCAGTATGGCTTGGACATGTTGTCCAAGTATGGTATGACAAGCTGTAAGCCTATTTCAGTGCCATTGGACCAGAACACAAAGCTTTCCGCAAATATAGGTGAGCTTTTGGAGGACCCCACTACATACAGACACATAGTGGGTAGTTTGATCTACGTGACCAGGCTGTTGGACTTGTGAGTCAGTTTATGCAGGTCCCTAGGAAGCCACACTTGGATGCGGCTAGACGGATCCTCAGGTACATAAAGTCCACAGTTGATTATGGACTTTTCTATGAGGCTGGCGTAGAGATACAGCTGCATGGGTACACAGATGCTGATTGGGCTGGTAGTATTGCATATAGGAGATCTACCAGTGGTTTTATGTTCTCATTTGTGAGTGCTGCTGTGAGTTGGAGCAGCAAGAAGCAGTCAAAATTGCCTTGTCGAGTATAGAGGCAGAGTACAGGTGTGCTACTATGGCAGCTTGTGAGGTAGCTTGGTTTCAGAAGCTACTTGGTGACATGGGAGAGCCCGTGGATAGGGCAGTTGTCATATATTGTGACAACATGAGCAGCATACAGTTGGCCAGTAACCTAGTATATTATGCTAGAACGAAGCACATTGAGGTGCATTATCACTTTGTATTATCACTTTGTGAGGGAGAAGGTTCTAGCAGGAGATACAGATCTGGTATATGTCAGCATAGAGGATCAGGTGGCTGACATCTTCATGAAGGCATTGGGCATAGAGAAGCTCCACATGTTTAGGAGCTTACTTGGAGTGTAGTGTGTGGAGTCGAGCTCGAGGGGGAGTGTTGAGGTATCGAGCTCAACTAGTGCTACGACGAACATTGATGACCCGCTTGGGTGATAGCTTCCGCATCTACACCACTAGCATGGTTGGTGATATCTTCATGAAGGCATTGGGTACAGAGAAGCTCCACAGGTTTAGGAGCTTACTTGGACCACATGTTTAGGAGTTTACTTGGAGTGTAGTGTGTGGAGTTGAGCTCGAGGTGGAGTGTTGAGGTATCGAGCTCAACTAGTGCTACGACGGACATTGATGACCTGCCTGGGTGATAGCTTCCGCATCTACACCACTAGCATGGTTGGTGAGATTATGGGTGATATGCGGCCAGTGGGATGACAGGCTGTGTGACAGCCATTTTGGATTACTAGAGACTGGCATAGTTATAGTGCTAGCTCATTTAGTGGGGTTCACATTATGGACCGATCCTTGTATGTTGTAGTAGTTGAGTACTAATCCATATAGTGTGTACTCTTATCTTTATGTTATGTTGGTTGAGTAGAGAAGAAGAAGATAGAAAAAAATTCAGCTCTCTCTCTCTCTCTCTTGTGTCTTGCTCTCTCTTGTGTGTGTGTGTGTGTTTGCTTGTTAGGGTTTGAAGCTCTCCCTTTTCCACATTCTCTCTCTCTTGTGTCTTGCTCTCTCTTGTGTGTGTGTGTGTGTTTGCTTGTTAGGGTTTGAAGCTCTCCCTTTTCCACATTCTCTTTATGTGTATCTCGGGGTGTCCAGCAGAGGGGGCGTTGTGACACTTCCTTAAGAATCTTGGACTTAATGTTCGGGACCTACGGTACACAAATTTTGTCATTACGGAACAGTAAACCATTCCGAATCATCCACTGGCCTCCCGCAACCTGAATCGTAAGCTGCTCAGTCATCGAGTCTTGGTCAATCAATGAGCTCCTATCCTAGATCCTTTGCCAATATGGACCTAAATAACTATCAGTCCATCAAAGCCCTCTCAATGATTAAAATAAGTCAGTGGAAATCTCGGTGAACGACAAAGTATTCATCTCTCTAATCCGACTAAGCGCATCTGCTACACTATTCATGGACCCCTTGCGATAGCGTATCTCAAAATCAAATCTTGCATTAACTCTGTCCATCTAGCTTTTCATCCTCTCAAATCATCCGCATCACACACATACTTGATTGACTGATGATCAGTCAATACCACAAACTTGGAGCCATATAAATAATGCCTCCAAACCTTGAGAGCGTAAATGACAACCTAAAGCTCCTTCTCAAGGGTTGGCCAACGAGATTGAGTGTCATCCAGCTTTCGACTCTCGAAAGCAACAGGTATAGGGCGGTCCCGATCGCATAGTCACTCGCGTCGGTCTCAAGAACATAAGGCCGACTAGGATCGGGCAGTGCTAAGGTAGGTGCTTCCTTGACTTCATTTTTCAAAAGTTTGAAGGTCGTATCCAAATCGTTATTCCAAGTGATAGGCTGATTCGAATTACGTCCACGACCCTTCAACAAGTCGGTCATCGGCAGTGTGAGCTGAGAGTACTCCCGCACAAATTTCCAAAGAAAAACAACAAAACTGAGAAAAGAATGAAGTTGTCTCACCATCTGCGGTATTGGCCAAGCCAAAACCTGCTGTATTCAGTCATAGTCAGTGCTCAACTTGTCTCGTGTGATTTTATGTCTCAAGTAAATGATTTGTGTCATAAAAAGCTCGCATTTACTAAATTTAGCATACAATCGATTCTGTCTTAAAATAATAAAGACAATGTCTTAAAATAATAAAGACAATTGTGAGGTGTCTAACATGATCCTCGAGAGTACAACTGTAAACTAAAATATCGTCCAGGAATACCACCACGAACTTTCCCAAATGTTCACGAAAAATATCGTTCATAATTTGCGGGAAAGTGGCTGGAGCATTGGTCAACCGAAAAGGTAATACGAGAAACTCATAATGGCCATTCCTAGTCCGAAAGACAGTTCTTTCGACGTGCCCTTCATGAATACGTATTTGGTGGTAGCCAGTACGTAAATCTATTTTCATGAAATACTTCGCTCCCACTAAAAGTCAATCAAGTCATCTGATCTAGGGAGAGGATAACGGTTCTTGATTGTCACTTTGTTCAATCTCTTGTAATCTACACACATTCGCTAGGTGTTCTCCTTCTTTCTCCTAAAGTAACATAGGTGCACCCCAAGGTGATTTACTTGGATGGATCTGGTCCATCCTCAAATAGTCTGCGAGTTGTTTAGCCAACTGATCTTCCTCAGCCTGGCTCATCCTGTATGGCGGAATGCTAATAGGTTGAGCACCAGGGACTAGATCAATACGATGATTAACGGGCCTTTCGGGTGGTAAACCCGATGGTAGCTCCTTAGGAAATACATCTTGAAATGAGCCAAGTAACTTTAATTCTTTTCTTTCAAACACACTTAATTCATTAACTTCCATCACAGGGACGAGAAATGAAGAAAATGGAATGAAAACACAATGGAAAGCAATATACAAAGAAAAATCCATTATATTTCCGAAATCAACTATATTTACAAGAGGTCCCTGAGAGAGATGTATACAATCACCTTGAATGCAAAATTGGGTGTTTCTATGTTCAAAAGAAAAAGAATGACTAAACCAATCTATCTGGACCTTAAGGATCTTAAACCACTCAATCCTTAATAGTAAGTCTACATGTACTAGGCGCATAACATAGCACTCCAGAATATCTCTGTAGTCCTGAATCCGGATCGGTAGCTTTTCCATCTTCCGATCCCACTCTTGCCGATCCGCAGGTAGGCATACCTCGTAGGTATGATCAATAGGCGTCGTGTCTAGACTCAAATTTTGCACAAGTTTGTAATTGATAAAGTTGTGTGAGCTTCCGAGGTCCAAAAGAATGTGTATTCTATGGTCGTACACTTCTCCATAAACTCGGAGAAGATCATGTAAGCCGAAAACCTTGAACAGACAATCGAAACATGAACTAGGGTGAGAAAGCACATTGACTGAAAGTACCTGTCAAAGACAACTGGTTGGCTGCCTTCGTCTTGGGTCCTGCGTTTGTCTTAGCACCCTTCTTTTTCGGGCACTCATTACGCATGTGTCCTTTTTCTTCGCAAATGAAGCAATGTCCCTCCTTGAGCTTCAAAGCCTTGAGGAGATGGTTTTTCTTCGCTGGAGTCGAGTTAGAATTCTTCAAAGGTTGGTCCAAAGACTTTTTCCTTCTGTCGTGTTAGTTATCGGTGTGGAGAACTTCCTTTTGTACTTGTTCCCATGTCCGGTTACGGTCTTGGTTTTAGAAGAGACCATCGTATCATCATAAATATGCACAGAGTGAATAGCCTTATCCAGAGTTTTACAGTTATTATTCTTGATCTGTAAACGGTACAAGTCAGGTAATCCTGCTATGAAGAAACCCAATAGATTAGTAGAATTCATCTTCATAGCTTTCATCGGCAAGTCTCTAAATTTCTGGTCAATGAGGTGATAGCTCAAGTGGTGAAGGCGTTTGCCTAGGTTGTCTATTGACAGTGAAATTTGGTAACTATGGGAGGATCTTGGGCCAAAAGGCCAGTCGAAAAAAAAGAGTCTAAATTTTTGGAGGTAGACCTCATAAGTGAGGTTTTGCGAGGTCATGGTCAAACTGGCAAACTGAGCAACGATGTTGTAGTCATCCTCCTCCTTGAAGACTTCTTCAAACTGTGCCCAAGTTGTCGGTTTAGGTCTGAGTTCTTTCTACTAGAGCAAAGCCTTGCCCGAGAGGAAACCTGCTGCTAACTGAATCTTTTTATCATTGCCATATAGATGAAACTGGAAGTGGACTTGCCACTTATGTAACCACGTGTCCACAATCTCCTGGGTACGTTGCTTTTTATCGCAGCTCGCCCTCGAACTGCTTCGGAGTGATGTTCGGATAGACATTGGAGTTAATGGTTGCACTTTTGAGTCGAAGTCTTTTTTAAAGTTTAGCTTAATGTTTGGTTCTGACTCTTAGTGCTTTAGGTCTAGAGTTTATAGTTTTCTGTTTTGCTATTTTGTGTCATTGTTTAGTATCTCCGCTCAAAAGGTTTAAGTTCTTATTAAGAAGAAGTGTGTGTGTGTGTTTTTTTTAAAAAAAAAAGTTTCTTTCATTCATGTAATTGTTTTGTTTTGTTTTTTTGTTTCTTGTTTTTTTGTTTTTTGTTTTTGTTTTGTTTTGTTTTTCTTTTATTTTGTTTTGTTTTTTTTGTTTGTTTGTTTTGTTTTTTGTTTTTTGTTTTTTGTTTTTGTTAATGTCTTAATTAAAAGTCTTTGTTTGATATTATCTTTTGATTTCCTCTCCTTAGTAGCTAGGTTTGTTAGTTTATTTATTTATTTTTTTGATCTTTCAAATGCTTTGTTTTTGTCTTTGTCCTTCTTCACTATTATTTCTTTCTCAAATCTCTCAATATGTAAGTTCAGATTTTTTTGATCTTATGAAAGTATATATATATATATATATATATATATATATATATATATATTCTTCAAATAAAGCATATGCAGTGCCAATTTATAATATTTCATAATCCATGCATTAAAGCCATAGTCACAAGGGACGGTGGACGGTGACGGGGGACGGGGACGGGACGGGGGACGGCCATAAGTAGGGAACGGGGACGGGGAAGGGAACGGCACTCAAAAAATAACTTTTTTTTTTCTACTCTACACTTATTCTACTTTGGAAGTACATCAAAATGAGCACAAATTTACACTAAAATGGTAAGCTTTTGAGTCATATTAATAATTAAGTAGATACAAAATGAGTCATGACTCAAGAGTCAGGACTCAGGAGTCAGGACTAAGCCTTAAGGAGGCAAAATACATGGATGGACTCAAATGAGTCAATGACAAAAAAGTGCTGAAGACTAGAGGCTAGAGGGACAGTCTATGCAATGTGTTTGAGACAGCACCATATAGATAGCATGTTCTTACACCACAATCTCTAAATTTCTGCCGCCGCCGGGGGGATCCAAGGGGGCCGGCGGCAGCCATTTAGGCCCCCCTTGGCGGGGGAGTTTGGGGGCAGCACCCCCGAAGCTTGAAACGAACTCAAAAAAATCGTGATGATTTTTTCAATGGTCGGCAACAAAACATCCTATTATTTTGTGCGCTGAGCGCACAAATTCATTCAAGAAAAATAGCAACAAGAAGTAACAGCCATAAACGGCTAGAAACGGGTAGGCACAAATTCATTCAAGAAAAATAGCAAGAGGCTTGTTCTTATATAGATAGGCAAGAGAGAGAGAGAGGAAAGCCTCAAGGGCAAGAGAGAGAGAGAGGGCCAAGCCTCAAAGAGCCAAGGCCCAACAGCCATAAACGGCTCGAAAGGAGCAGGCAGCAGGTGGCAGGCAGGCGCAACGGCCAAAAACGCAGCAACGGCAGGCGCAACGGCTCTTTGCCGTCCCCGCACAGTGCCGTCCCCGACAGGCATCCCCGTCCCTGCGCCGTCCCTTGTGAGAAACGTCCGTCGGGGGACGTCCGTCCGTCTCCGTCCCTGCGCCGTCCCGTTTCGCGATCCCAGCGTTCCAAGGCTCCGTCCCCTCCGTCCCCTGTGACTATGATTAAAGCCATAAATCGAGAGCCACGATTTGAAGTCAGATACGGGCACAAGAGCCAACCGTATCTAGAAAGAAACTTTACCCATATCCAGAGTCAACAACTCTTGATAATAACCAGAGACAGGCATAAGAGTCAGTTGTGTCCCAAATATTCATAAATCTATAAGCCGAGTCAACAACTCTAATATTAATGAGACACAAGCACAAGAGCCAATTGTGTCCCAAATATTTATAAATCCATAAGTAGCTTTAAGTACTTGCAAAAAGAAAATAAGTAGAACACATAGCCACCAAACATCTTGCCATGCCATCGGATTGCATAAGACTGCCACTCCTATGATCCATACGCATGCCCAAGCCAAACATGCTTCACATGTCCATACGGTTCGCCAGAGCAACAACCCTTCCATGAAACCAAACATGCTCGCCAGGGTTTCCCCTTCCACGAGTCCTTACTCACCAGGGCTACCACCCTTCCATGAGTTCATGAAACACTCACCAGGGTTACCACCCTTCCATGAGTTCACAGAATCACTCACTATGTAACATGCAGCGGAAGTATTTGTAACTTGAGGATCTTGTCACACAATTGATCACACCGTGTACTATATTATGAGTTTTGCGAGTTTAGCAATCCACTTTAAGACTTCAAACTTTAAGAGATTTGAGAGAGAGAGAGATAGAAACTATACACCGTATGGGGTCCCGAATTACCCACTGAAGGGCCTCCTATCACGTTACCGGAATAGTATTTGCTTTATTTCTTTGAAGAGACTGACGATGGACTGATGATAAGCCAAACGCAAGATCTAGGAAGACCAACAGTCGGGCTAAACTGTGCACGGCTGTAGAAGCACCAATGATGACCAATCTTGAGCCTACGTACTCTTCCCAATGGATGTAGGAAGGCTGCAAATCTGGGGCTGAGAGAAGGGGCTGATTGGGATTGTTCTAGACTATGTATGAATGCTGAGTTTTACCTTCACCAAGTGGCTGTAGCAAAACGATGCATATGAGGGTGCTGAAAACTGTATGAATGCTGCAAACGCAAGTGGTACTGAAGGCTGAATGCTGTAGATGCTGCGTTTTGCGGCATAGAGGCTGAATTGCTCAAGCATTAATGCTCCTAGATGCTGATGAGGAAAACGCTGAAGGCTGATGTGCTGAATTCTGCAATTGCTTATGCTCTTTGTGCTGAAGGCTCCAAGCAATGACTTCTATGCTGATTATGATCTGAATGAATAAATGGATGATATGCTCAGTAGTTTATATGGACAAGGGGAGCTGGTCGGCTGACTACAGAGCTGGCCGACTGCACTTGTCTAGGCGAAATATATAAATGATGTAAAAAATGCCCAATAAATGCTGTAAAATATGGGAATAATACTAGATGAATTCTGATGACTGCTAGATGATATCTGCAGGCTTCTGCAATGGTCTAGATAGCCTACATGCATATGGGATGAATGCTTGCATTGTCAAAACGCTCCAAAATGTACTCAATCCTTGGCATAGGAAACTTATTCTTAATGGTGAGTTTATTCAATGCCCTGTAGTCTACACAAAGGCGTGCAGACTTGTCCTTCTTTTGGACAAATAGGATGGGTGCAACAAATGGTGAGGAAGAAGGCCGAACAAATCCGGCTCGGAGGAGCTCATATAACTGTCTTTCTAGCTTGTCCTCTAAAGTCTTGGAAAGACGATAGGGGAACTTGCTAGGAGGTTCTGATCCAAGGACCAAATCGATATGATGGTCCTTAGGATGTGATGGAGGGAGACTGGGCGGAAGATCGTCCCTAAGCATTATGTCCTGATGTCTGGACAGGAGGTTTGCTAACTGTGGGACAGGTGCTACCGATGAGATAGAGGCTGTCTGAGTACGAACATAAAGTAGTGCTCCTTCCGCTCCCTTGCGTATAGCTCGTCGGGCTTGGAGGTGCGAAATCAATGGGATGCCAAGAATGCTTCTATCCCCACGAATCATGACGGGCTCAAGAAAACCTTTACAGATAGTAAAAGTGTCCTGCCCCTAATCGAGAATAGACTCATATTGGCGAAACCGTTGGATTCCTAAGATCATGTCACATCCCAAAAGAGGAGAGACGATGAAATCTCGTTGGAATGAGGCCTTCCGAACTTCAAAGGCAAACTGCTGTGCCTTCTGAGATATGTGGGTGCGGAGACCAAGTGTGAACCCTTCCACATCCAAATGATATGGTACTAATGTGCAGCTCATCTTGTTAGTCAACTGGGGAGAGATGGCATCCTCAGAATTGCCCATGTTAAACAGGACTACAAACTGCCAGCCCCTTGGCATAGCCATAAGCGCAGATGAGGCTTTTCTGTGCAGCATAGCGCTCACTCTCTTGCTTAGCATCAAATACCACAGATGGCATAGGATGTATAGAAGGTAAAAGCTAAACTGCATTTGTGGTAGTAGGCAGGGCTGGAGGAGCTGGAGATGTTGTTGCAACTGTGGCAAAAGGTGCTTTGGAGGCTTGCTCTGCTTGCCATTTGTGGCAATCCTTCTTACCATGCCCTATGATATGACAGAAAAAGCATCTGTTTTCTGACTGGTATTTTCTTTGCTCCTCTGGAGGAAGATAACCTCCAATGATGCCTGCTTTAGCCTTTTCCTCAAGGGTTTTCTTAGGCTTAGATTCTTTATCCTTCTTATCCCCTGAACTAGAGTTATTACTGCCGTCCTTCTTAGCATCTTTAGAAGATGCATTACCTTTCCCTGGCTGCGCAGCAGATTGCTGCTGCTGGGGTTTGGTACTGGACTGTGATGATTGCTTGGGCTTGCCTCCGTTTATCTTCATTTCTTCATTTTGAGCAAGAGTCAAAGCCCGGTCATATGAACTAGGTTCAAAGTTGCGAATTGCGAACTGGATGTTGGGATCTAATCCACGAATGAATTGTGTTGGGGTAAAGGCGTTATGCCCACCCTTATAGTGTGTACAAGCCCATAAGTTATAGTACATAGTACACTTAGTACTTTTAATGTACTAAGTGCACTATGTGTACTAGTGCAATATACATGTGTGATAGGGGAGTCACACACTCACTTGATGAGTTGACTTATCCCCACAACTCTCTCTCTCTCTCCCTTGCTTCTCTGTGTATGTCTCCCATGAATGAACTCTAACCCTAATTCCTGTTTCTCCCACATCAACTGGTATCAGAGCCTAGAAGGCGGTGCTATTCATCTCTTCTTCTGCTCGAATAGGGTTTCCTGCATTGATGGCTTTTACAGTCATCCAGTCTAGTAACGCAGGAAGGAGGCGAACATTGAAGGTCGACGGCTAGCTACGTGTAGCGCTGGATCCGTGGAACGAAGGTTGACGGGCGTTGAGCCATAGGCGATTGCAGCTGGGAGCGATGGCGTAAAGATACGCAAGCGAAGTCGACTTCAGGCGTGTAGAAGGCGCACGGCGAAGCAAAGCGAAAGCCAGCCCAAGTCGCGTGTAGCGTCAACAGTAGGCTAAGCAGCCAGGCGAACACGACGTGAGCGAGTAATATACGCGAGCGAAGGCTGCTAAGCGTTAGTCGTCGGCTGGTCCACGAGGCGGATAGACTCGTAGCGCTACAAGGCGTCAAACCAGAGTCGAGCGAACACAGGCGACTAGCACAAAGGGGGGGCGGCCAACAGCCCAGCCAGCATACGTGGCTGCCCACGACAGCCCACGCAGCCCAACAAGGGCTACCCAACCAGCTGCCCCAATCAACCCACGCAGGACAACCAGGCTGCCCAGGACAACCCACCCAGCCAGCCCACGTGGCTGCCCAGCACCGAAGTCGCCGCCGAAGTCGCCGCCACCACCGCCTCCGTCTCAGCCTGCAAGTCAAGAAACTCAGAAAAATCAGAAATTTCAGAGGTATTTGCCTTCAATATTTTGGGAATTTCTTATCAATTCAAGCAATTGAGCAGGTACAGGTGCCCAAATTGCTCAATTTTGAGCAAAATTGGCAAAATTGGGTGACATTGGTCACAATCAGGATCAATTTGCAGGAAATTGGTCACAATCAGGATCAATTTGCAGGAAATTGGATGTCGAAATTTGGGGCTTTTGATGTAATTGTGCAATTAAGCACTCATACATGCTGTATGATGTGAAAAATCGCACATTTGGGCAAAATTGCAGCAAATTGCAGTGCAAATCAAGGGGCTTTTGTGCCGATTTGGTTGATTTGCATGCAGGCAATCGCATTTGATGCTGTGGATAATGTGCTGATGCCTTACAAGCACTCAATGTGCCTGTAAATCAAGGGGCTTTCATGTATTTGATGTATATGTGGCCAGGGGGAAGCATCGTGAACACTCTGGATGCCTTCATGTGTCTCAATGTACCATGTATGATCAGCAATTGATCTTACTCTTTACTTTATGCATGCAGGTGTTTGTCACCATGCTAATGTAAATGCAACCGAGCTGCCGGAAATTTCTATGTGGCATAGCCGGTTGGGACACATGAGTGTCAAGGGAATGGAGCAATTGTCTCGTTTGGGTTACTTGCCTTCTCTAAAGTTTTCAAGTTTTCAGTTTTGTGAGCATTGTATATATGGTAGGCAACTACAGTGCCCCCACAAGAAAGCTCTTGGACAAAAAGATGCTCAGTTAGAGCTTGTGCATACAGATGTATGTGAGATGCCTCAGCTTTCTTTGGGA
Organism: Cibotium barometz; assembly: GCF_041138505.1. Taxonomy (NCBI): domain Eukaryota; kingdom Viridiplantae; phylum Streptophyta; class Polypodiopsida; order Cyatheales; family Cibotiaceae; genus Cibotium; species Cibotium barometz. Next base: position 22,283,320 of record NC_141107.1, on the reverse strand, counting down.
GGGGCAAAATATTTTGTGTCCTTTATTGATGATGCCACACGTAAGGTGTGGGTCTATCCTCTTCGTTTGAAGAGTGATACATTCTCAGTGTTTCAGAAGTTTGTTGCTCTTGTTGAGAATCAAACTGGCAAAACACTGAAAGCTTTGCGTTCCGACAATGGTGGAGAGTACATGTCCAAACAGTTTCAGGACTTTTGTGATGCTAAAGGCATCAAGAGGGAACTCTCTACTCCTTATGATCCTCCACAAAACGGGACAGCAGAGAGGATGAACAGGACCATACAGGAGAAGGTCCGTTCTATGTTGTCACATGCTGCATTACCTCATGGTTTTTGGGTTGAAGCTGTTATGACAGCCGTTCACCTTATAAACAGGTCACCTAACACGAGGCTTGGTGGGAGAGTGCCAGAGGAAGTATGGACAGGGAAGCCTTCGTCATACAAGCACTTGAGAGTGTTTGGTTGCGTTGCGTACGTGCACATACGCAAGGAAATGCGCACCAAACTTGATCCTAAGTCTCACAAATGCATATTCCTAGGATATGGTGACAGAGGTGAAATGGGGTATAGACTTTGGGATCCCATAAATAGAAAGATCATACGCAGCAATGATGTCATTTTTGATGAAACATGCATGTATAAGGAGCCTGCAAGGCAACAGGAGCCTGGCAGAGTCATCTTTGATGATGATGGACATCATGGACAACAACCAAGGGCTGTAAATCAGCCATTACAGCAGGAAAACCAGCCCTTAAATGGTGCTGAAAATGGTCCAAATGGACAGCCAAAGATGGCAGAAGATATCCCTATGGATATACCACAGTTAGAGGAGATACTGGGCATGATTTTTCAGCCTTATGGCATGGAACAGGAGCCACCAATGGGTGATATGCAGGCTGGACAGCAACCTGCAAATGATGGTCATTGGGTACGGAGGTCCACAAGACCTTCCAGAGCCCCTGACAGGTTTGTTCCAGGGGTTGACTACTTGATGCTCACTGATTGTGGGGAGCCCTCATGTTATAAAGAGGCTTTACAGAGGGCAGACAAGGCTCTATGGGAGCGTGCCATGAAGTCAGAGATGGATTCTCTGCATAAAAATGGAACTTGGAAGTTGGTGCATTTGCCTGCAGGCAAGAAGGTTTTGCCATGCAAGTGGGTATACAGGCTCAAAGTTGCACCAGATGCAAAGCCAAGATACAAAGCCAGGTTAGTGGCTAAGGGCTTCAAGCAAGAATATGGTGTGGACTTTGAGGAGATCTTCTCTCCAGTGGTCAAAATGACCACACTTAGAGCTGTGTTGGCTTTGGTTGCGCATGATGATCTGGACTTGATTCAGATGGATGTGAAGACTGCTTTTCTTCACGGTGATCTCCATGAGGAGATATATATGCAGCAGCCAGAGGGTTATGCAGTAAGTGGAAAGGAGAAGCTTGTATGCAAGCTGAAAAAGAGTCTTTATGGGCTCAAATAGGCACCAAGAGAATGGTATCATAAATTTGATACATTCATGAAATCACAGAAATTCAGGAGAAGTGACATAGATCACTGCTTGTACACCAAGAAAGCTTTGGATGGCAGTCTATTGATCCTCATCTTGTATGTTGATGATATGTTGATTGCCGGAAAATCTCGTAAGGAGATGGATACCTTGAAGCTGAGGCTGCATCAAACCTTTGATATGAAGGATTTGGGTGATGCAAATCACATTTTGGGTATGCGGATACTTCGGGACAGAAATCAGCATGTGTTGTATTTGTCTCAGAAGGAATACATTGGCAAAGTCTTGCAGAGGTTCAATATGGACGGGGGGAAGAAGACTAGTACTCCTTTGCCTCCATATGTGAAACTCAGTGCTATGGACAACCCACAGTCAGATAGAGACAGGGCTGATATGGCCAAGATTCCGTATGCTTCAGCTTGTGGCAGTCTCATGTATGCCATGGTTGCTACTAGGCCGGACATTGCATTTGCAGTGGGAGTGGTTTCTAGATACATGGCCAACCCTGGCAAGAAGCATTGGGAAGCAGTGAAAGGTGTCATGAGATACCTGAAGGGCACACAGGATATGTGCATTTGTTTTGGCAAACAGGATGCATTAGTGCATGGTTACACGGATTCGGATTATGCCGGTCATCCAGATAACCGGAAGTCTACTACCGGTTATGTATTTACATTCACAGGAGGTGCTGTGTCATGGATATCCAGGATGCAGAAGTGCACAGCCTTATCTACTACAGAGGCCGAGTATATTGCAGCCACAGAGGCTTGCAAGGAGGCATTATGGCTATCTCGGTTAGTGGTTGATTTGGGCTATACAGGGGATATTCCATTGTTACATTGTGACAGTCAGAGTGCCATCCAGTTGGCAAAGAACCCTGTCTTTCATGCAAAGACGAAGCATGTGGATGTGAAGTATCACTTCATCAGAGAGGTGATAGAGAACAAGCAAATTCAGCTTGTTAAGATTCATACGGATGACAACCCGGCTGATCTGTTGACGAAGAGTTTGCCTCCGGAGTGGTTTGCTCATTGCAGACACTTGATGGGCATTGGATGAGGCCAGTTTCAGCCTTGATATGGCCTTGTATATTATCATGTACATGCTGATTTTTTCTTTTCCTTTACTTAAGGGCACTTTGCCTTTAAGTGGGAGGTTGTTGGGGTAAAGGCGTTATGCCCACCCTTATAGTGTGTACAAGCCCATAAGTTATAGTACATAGTACACTTAGTACTTTTAATGTACTAAGTGCACTATGTGTACTAGTGCAATATACATGTGTGATAGGGGAGTCACACACTCACTTGATGAGTTGACTTATCCCCACAACTCTCTCTCTCTCTCCCTTGCTTCTCTGTGTATGTCTCCCATGAATGAACTCTAACCCTAATTCCTGTTTCTCCCACATCAAATTGATCCATCTTGGCCTGCTCAGATAGCCCTAACTATTGTGCTAAAGTGATAACCTTTCCGGAAAACTGAAGCACTGGAGACCTGTTCTGTCCGAGTCCATAGAACTCATCTGCCAAGCCGGTCATATATTGGGGCGGGAGGAATCTGGTCTTAAGGTCATGAACAAATGTATCCCAGCAAAAAGCTGTGACACCTGTGGTCTGGTCTGCACGAAGACCAGACCAATGCTGCCACCAAGTGACTGCCTCACTTATAAAGTGGAGAGCCGCTATGTGGACTCTATCCTGAGGATCTGTGATCCTTGGAAAATGAGCAGTAAATTGATGAATAAATTGATTAACTGCTAAATGATCATACTTACCATCATACTTATTAAAATTCGTTTGACTTCGAATCACGGTAGTCGATGTCGCGGGCTGGTGGCTGGTGGCACTTGAGGCTAGGGAAACTAAAGAGAGGTGCTCATATCTAAGATGCATGGCCTCCTTTTCCCTTTGGTGCTCGAGTAACATGCGTTCTTGATCGAGCTCTCGTTGGTGATCCCGAGCAGTGAGTTCAGCCCAAGGTTGATGCCGTACGTACGTACGGATCTGTACAGTATGGTACAGCGGTACGGTACGGCACGGTACCGTACTGTACGGTACCGTACTGTACGGATCCGTACGGAAATATTTAAAAAAAAATTGTGTGGCGTGTGGCGACCATGCGATTGTAGATAAGCGACCAAAATTTGGGCATTGTGTGTACTTGCAAAATCGTGTCCCCTATGTGTACCTGCAAAACTCTGTAGAGCAAACTTCTTCGCTCTCTCTCACGCCCAGACTTCATCATGCCGCGCAAGACTAACCCGAACTGGGCAATCCACACCAATGTCCTGAGGGTTGTTAACACCCCTTCTCAGCAAGGGTCAGGTACTCGGCTATGGGCATGCAAGTATTGCGGGGAGCAGTACACTAGCACCATAACTCGCGTCATCAAGCACATGACAGGTATCGGGTGCACCAATCAATGTGGTCCATGTGATAAAATACCACAAGCTGTGAGGGACCAATTGATTGCGGAGAATTGTCCTGCAATGGGTGGTGCAAGCCGTGTTAGAGGTGGTGAAAGTACGCAAGATGCTCTCCATGATGCTTTTATTGGAGATGTTACAGGTTCAGGTACAGTAGATGAGGGTGAAAGTCTTTCGGCTTCAGCCCAATCCACCACAGGCAGGAAGAGGGCACGTATTGCCGATGATGAGGACCTCCTGCCACAAGATGCGAGAGATACAGGGGAGGCATCAAAGCAATCCACTCTGCGTTCTTGTATCTCATCACAAGCTTGGGTAAAGGAGCGGCAAAGGGTGGTAGAAATGGAGATTTGTCGAACTCTTATTGAGTGTAATATATCCTTCAATGTGTTAAGGACAGACCAATGGAAAAGAATGGTGAAAGCAATTGCGCAGGTAGGGCCTACTGAGACGTGGACAGGTCTTGAGTATACGAAGATGCGTACATCCATGTTGGATGAGCAGAAGGCCTTGATAGACAAGGCACTCACTCCTGTGAAAGCAGGTTGGCAGGAGTTTGGATGCACTATTATTTTAGATGGGTGGGCAGACATTCGCAAGAGGCACATAATCAATATCCTTGTGTCATCTTGCTTGGGCACCTATTTCTTGTGTGCCGTGGATGCAGGGAGAGCAGGCGACAGGATCACAGGGGAGTTCATTTATGGCCACATTCGACAGGCTATCCTTGAGGTTGGGGAGGACAATGTTGTGCAGGTGGTGACCGACAACGCCTCTAACTGCAAGGCAATGGGTCAAATGGTCAAGGCAGAGTTTCCACATATAGTGTGGACTCCATGTGCTGCCCATTGTCTTGATTTACTTATGGAAGACATTGGGAAGCTTGGTTGGGTGCAGCCCATTGTTGCAGATGCTGTAAAGATCACCACCTTCTTCCGCAAGAAGCATTAGGCTCTTGCCATCTTTCGGAGCCATAGCCCTTTGGATATGGTGAGACTCTCCAAGACCAGGTTTGCCTACATATTCTTGGTCTTGGATAGGCTCTACAAGATAAGAGATTCACTATCATCAGCAGTTGTGGATCCAAGGTGGTGACAGATGCACATTCAGAGGATGAGCGTACAAAATACTTACAGAGGCGGATCCTGGATGATGATTTTTGGCAGCAAGTTCATAGCCTTTCAGTTGCACTTAAGCCTGTGTATGTCCTTCTCCGACTTACAGACATGGAGGGCTCAACTTTGGGGCTGGTCTTTCATTTGTTTATGCAAATGAAAGACCATGTTGCTCAGTGCTCCATGATGACTGCTCAATGGTAAGCAATAGTTCTAATTTCTTCCTCTTTCTTTGATTTTTATGACTTCTCGATTCTCGATTCTCATGACATGTTAGGAGTCAGGACTGACATGTGTACACTTAGCACTATAACCTAAGACATGTATTTTCAATCTCTCATTTTCAGCCGAGGTGAGATCTTGGACATTGTAGACAAACGGTGGACATTCATGAGCCGTCCCATCCATGCGATGGCTGCCATGCTCCATCCTCTCTACAGGTTGCCAGAGCTATGGAATAATACTGCTTTGAGCATGAAGCAGTCAGAGTATGTTGGAAGGATGTTCTCAGAGAGAGGAGGAGCAACTTCAGATCGATAGAGAGTTCACTACTTACATGAGTGGTATTGGTGATTCATTTGCGAGATCTGTGTCATTGAGGAAGGAAGCCATGAACTTCCCTTTGACATGGTGGCACTCTTATGGAAGGGTTGGTCTTCCAAACCTTTCACGAGTTGCTCTTCGTGTTCTATCTGAGGTAACTTGTAATTAATCTCTAAAGTATAGTCTTCGGAAGTGAAGCTTGATGTTTTAGCATTAAAAGATTTACAAATTTGCTCGCATTGCACTCATTTTTGCACAGGATTGCTCAGCTGGAGCATGTGAGCAGAACTGGAGCTCATACTCTCTTATACACACTAAGATTCGGAATTGCCTTAGTACTTCTCAATTAGAGAAGTTGGTGTATTGCAGAGCTAACATGAGGCTCGTGCGAAGCTACCATGCTTTGGGGTCACCGAAGCAGGTATAAATTGAAATTTGGACTCAAGAAGAACTTAGAAGTAGAAATTTTTTTCTAGTTCAATGAATATCCATTGTCCAATATGCAATTTGTGGCATGTTTAAACAGGTTGATCCAACACTACTCAAAATGGTAGATGAACCCAGCCCGGAGCTTGTGGATCGGCAGATTAGAGATGAGCAAGAGGAGATTTTGAGAGCTTTACATAGAGAGCTTGAGAGCGTGGATCGTTGTGTGACCCGCTCACGTGCACGATCTCTCAGCATTCCTCTACGCCAGGCAGCTCCAGATCCAGGCTCTGTGAGACGAGAGAGCATTCGTAGGGGAAAGCTTCCAGTTCGTTGCACCCAGCAGAGGCGTGCAAATGAGGCTATCGAACTCATTCACACTCTGATCCCCGAGGCACGTGACGAGGATGCACTGGAGCTTGTTGCTGCTGAGCCAGAGTTCGATGAAGAGGGCAATGGTATCAATGATGGAGGCATGCTCTCTTCAGAAGACTCATCATCTTCATCTGATGATGAGATTTGAGACTCTTGCATCTAGACTCTAGAGTCTAGACAACTGTAGTGTTTCATTGTTTTGCTTTTTGCACTTGTGGACCAGGACATGTGCTGTAGACATGATATTTGTACTCTCTTTATCATCTATGACTTTCATGGTTCTTGCTTATATCACTATGACTGTTAGCATGAGGTATTGTGTAATGGGCTTGGTAACTGATAATTGATTTAAACTTTAAGTAATGAGGTTCAGTCTTTATTTTAAGTATTTTGGTTGCTATGTCTACAAAATATTCAGGTTTCTAGGACTGTTTACAAATGGTACGTACTGTTTACGTACCTTAAAATTTGTTCTGTACAGAAGTACGTTTCGTACGTACTGATAGCGTGCCGTACACTACGTACCTTACCACCTTGGTTCAGCCTGCTGACGCCGGTCTTCTTTGATCTTGCGTTGGGCTTCCTCATAGTCCCGTCTATCTGCTTTTTCTTGCTGCTTTCTTGCTTAAGCTTTTGCTTTTTCTTCTCTCCGTCTAGCCTCGTCTTCTCTTCTTTGTTGTTCCATCTGGAAGAAGTTGGAGATGTAGTCGGGGGTTGCTGGAGGCGGAGGAGGACGTGCTGCTATTGCCTCCAAGGGTTGGAGGCGCTCCATGAGAAGCTGGTTCTGAGCTCTGAGTAGAGCTATGGTGTCTGCTGTAGTCGGAAGAACAAGGTCTCCTTCGGGGGAGACGTCTTCTGGTTGATGGGTATTGGAGGCGCTCCATGAGAAGCTGGTTCTGAGCTCTGAGTAGAGCTATGGTGTCTGCTGTAGTCGGAAGAACAAGGTCTCCTTCGGGGGAGACGTCTTCTGGTTGATGGGTACTCTCCTTTGTAGACATAATGCTGAAGTTGGTGTCGTGCCGGAACACAATCTGACCATCCAAGGATGTCCTCACGCTAGGATACGGTGTGTGTGGACAGGTTGAATCTGATACCAATGTAACATGCAGTGGAAGTATTCGTAATTTGAGGATCTTGTCACACAAATGCTCACACCATCTTCTGTATCCCGAGTTTCGCGAGTTTATCAATCCACTTTAAGACTTCAGACTTTAAGAGATTTGAGAGAGAGAGAGAGAGAAATTGTACACCGTATGGGGTCCTGAATTACCCACTGAAGGGCCCTCTATCCCGTTACCGGAATAGTATTTGCTTTATTTCTTTGAAGAGACTGATGGTGGACTGATGATAAGCCAAACACAAGATCTAGGAAGACCAAGAGTCGGGCTGAACTGTACACGGCTGTTGAAGCACCAATGATGACCAATCTCGAGCCTATGCACTCTTCCCAATGGATGTAGGAAGGCTACAAATCTGAGGCTGAGAGAAGGGGCTGATTGGGACTGTTCTAGACTATGTATGAATGCTGAGTTTTACCTTCACCAAGTGGCTGTAGCAAAACGATGCATATGAGGGTGCTGAAAACTGTATGAATGCTGAAAACACAAGTGGTACTGAAGATTGAATGCTGTAGATGCTGCGTTTTCCTGCATAGAGGCTGAATTGCTCAAGTGTTGATGCTCCTAGATGCTGTTGAGGAAAACGCTGAAGGCTGATGTGCTGAATTCTGCAATCGCTTATGGTCCTTGTGCTGAAGGCTCCAAGCGATGAGGACTTCGATGGTGATTATGATCTGAATGAATAAATGGATGATATGCTGAGCTATTTATATGGACAAGGGGTGCTGGTCGGCTGGCTATAGAGTTGGCCGACTGCACTTGTCCAGGCAAAATATATAAATGATGTAAAAAATGCCCAATAAATGATGTAAAATATGGGAATAATACTAGATAAATTCTGATGATTGCTAGATGATATCTGAAGGCTTCTTCAATGGTCTAGATGGCCTACATGCATATGGGATGAATGCTATGCATAAATGCACACATGTCCTGATGCAAACTCTAAGGCTTCTACTGACTCCACATGCATGAATGCATCTCTTCAAGTGGGTTAAGGGACTTGGACTGACTGACTGAGTGTCTAAGGATGAGAATGACCTACGTAGCTCGTGCCTGACTTATCCTGGACTGAGGATTACAATGGGGTCACGGCGTATGACAAATATCATTCTAAAAGGGTACTAATAATGTACAATGTTGCACTGATGATGAGCTATCTTGTCACCATGCACTACAGTGCAGAGTGCATGTGACACACTAGGGCTACCATCCTTCCATGAATGAATCCATCCATAGTTGGCATAGACACAGTCCCTTGCCAACAAGATGTTAGATCACATGACCCTTGGTATAGACATAAGTCCCCAACCAACAAGGTAGAGGTTTGACAGAAACTCAGTACGGAGGGCTTTGTGTGAATATATGCTCTTATGTGTGTGTGTGTGTGGAGTGCGTGTGTGAGAGCATATCTTGATACAGAGTTCTACACCCACTATTAGGCACTGATGGCGTTAGTTGGGATGTCGTAGTATCTAGTCCATACTATGCATAATGGAGTTGATAGTTATATAGTCTTGTGGGGTGACTACCATGAGTATATAACATGCACGTTCCTAAAAGGTAAATTTGGGCATGTTCCTAGATTCATCTAGGTATATATAAGTCCCCAATCAACAAGGCGTCATGTCCACTCTACCACATGCACTCACTTAGAGCATACACTTTGGAGGAGAGGTGGACTCAAGTTCACTGTACCACATACACTCCATGCTGGTACTCTGACCACACACCTTGGAGGAGAGGTGGGCTCAAGTTCACTCTACCATGTGCACTCCGTGGTGGTATTTTGATCACAAACCTTGGAAGGAGAGGTGGGCTCAAGTGTAGAACATAAGATAAGAATGAGTCACAGGCATAAATATCCTGGTGCTCCATAAACATATCTGCTGCGTATGACCACACACCTTGGAGGAGAGGTGGGCTTAAGTTCACTCTACCACGTGCACTCCGTGGTGGTATTCTGATCACGAACCTTGGAAGGAGAGGTGGACTTAAGTGTAGAACATACGATGAGAATGAGTCACAGGTATAAATATCCTGGTGCTCCATAAACATATCCGCTGCATATAGTTTTGCAAGCATTTCGGCCGCCAATAGAAATCCATAGAAAAATCCTCGATCCATGAGTTCCACAAGTCCACTGCATCCCAAATAAAGGGAGCCAAAAACACTCCATCCAAGCAAAAGGAGCCAAAGAGCTGTATATAAAGCCCAAAAATCCCCAAGCCAACGATAATCATATAGATGCGCCAAACCATCATATATGTATAAATCCTCGAACAAAGATATGCCAGAAATTTTGTCCATAGTCCTTGGACATATCCGTAAGAAAAACCATATAAACCAGGCTTTCCAACCATTATGTTTACGTGGAACAGTTCAAGGCAAACAACACACAATTCTCCTTGTACGGGCGTACAAGGGTTAAGTGTCCAAAAACACTTACAATAAATTGCCAAAAAGCATCAACTTTGCAAAACTCAAAGTATACTTAGCTTTTCTTTGCCAGGTTCGTCATGAAGCCAAAAGAAATTTTCCCTCATAAGATATCTTGAGATATAGCTCCATATAACTTGTCTGTAAGCTTGATTATAGAATCCACAATATCCATATGGAAAAAGTGCTGAACTCGGGCACATAAAACCAACTCCATACTTTGAGGATAAAATCTGTGAATCCATAAATCCTTATACTAAGCTATCTACTGCCCATGAATGCTTCCACACAAGATCAATAGCAAAACTGTTGGTCAGTGTAGTCTCCACTTTTGATCTTTTCTCTTTCTCACTGTTGGAAGAAAGCCTCTTGCTTCCGAGAAAGCCTATGCTCTGATACCATTGTCACTAAATGCGGAGACCCGGAACAAAAGACCAATACTTCGAATAGTAGACAAAGCATGAAAACACAAGTGGAATAACCATAAACAATATAATAACACTGCACTGAGCCGGAACGGCCGGCCTCCTGTAGGAACTTCTTTATTGAGAGAGAAGCTTTTACAATAAACCAAGGTGCGGGTGCATATAGCACTGGATTTTCCACAAAGCGTCAGCAAATCTCTTGCCCAAATATCTATCGAGTGCCAAGATAGAAACACAACACCAAAAGCCATCCAAAAAACTGTCTCAAAACAGTCCTATGAATCACCTAATAAACAGTCCATGAAACAGCCCAGTATTGAGCCAAAAACAGTCCCGAACTCCGTGCCAAAACAGCCCCAAAACATAGCCTCAAATCAGCCCCAGTAGAGCTCTCAAAATTGTCTCATATTCCTCCAAAACAGCCCCAGAAATGTGGCCAACTCCGGAAGAAGAGAGAGAGAGTGCTGCCCTGCTGTACAGCCAGCACATCAAGAGAGAAAGGATGCTGTCCTGCTGCACGGCCAGCACATGAGAAGGGAGAGAAAGCTGCTGTACGACCAGTGCTCAGAGGAAACAAGAAACAGGCTACTGCTGAACTGTATGGCCAGCGCTTAGGAGAGGAGAGAGAATGGTGCTGCTGTTCGGCCAGTCGCTCAGGGGAGAGAACGTTTTTCCACTGCTGCCGGCCACCTGTCTTTCATGTGCATCCTTCCTCCTACTTTTAAAGAAGTCGACTAGGCCATAAATAGCCGTGCTTTTCCCCTTTTTGCCAAAAGTGGCTGAATATGCCCAAAATATCAACTGATAAAGTGGCTGAATATGCCCAAAATATCAACTGATGTGCTTTACCAACTTGTTGGCCAAGTTTATGCTAGGCGCCTCCCTCTGTCCAAGGATCCAGGGCCAAAATATGCCGGTGAATGCTTTAATGATGTGAGAACCTGTTGCCTTAAAAATCAAACCAACAAATAAAATCCCTAGTACTCATACTTTGTTGCCATCTTTCAGGCCAAAATATGCCGGTGAATGCTCCAGCTTTCTTTTGTGGAAAAACCCCATTCACACCTTGGCTCCGCTCAGTGTGTGAAACACTGGTCAAGATTGGTGAAGGGACCAAATGGTGACACTCCCTCCTTCCCTTTTTCCACCTTCTGCCAGTTCTTTCACCTTCATTCTCTTCTCTCCTCTTCTTCTTCCTTGCTCTTCTTCTCCTTTTCTCTTTTTCTCGTCTCTTCTATCCCCTTTTTCTTCCGTCAATATCTTAAATCTTTCCCGATTTCTACCTTCTCTTCTTCAATTTCTTAAGAGTCCTTGATTGAACCACTTGTGGCATCTAATCAAGCTAAATTGCCATAATGCCTCACCAAAATAAGAATGGTTCCCGAGATGTGTGAGAAGAGACCATTTTTCCATCATTACAGTATTTTTTTAGATGGCTACTATAAGTTCTTTAAGTTTTTATTTTTTATGAAATTATTGATTTTTTCAAAACCTCGCGGTTTCTTAGTTGAGGGACGAAACCTTTCGAAACAAAACCCCAAAAACCTCGAAATGAAAAAAACCTTGAAATGTTTCTTGTGACTATGGTTGGTCCCTAGGATAGAACCGCCAAGTAAGTTTCCCTATTGCCTTTGTAAGGCATTAGAGGGCGAACTGGAGCATTAGCTTTCCCAGCTACTCTGACCTGGATTTATCCGGTCCTCATCCTTGCCCTTTGCTGCACCTATCTTATTTGTGTAGAAGAAAGACAAGTCCGCTTGATTGTGCATGGACTTCAGGACACTCCATCAGCTCACAGTGAAAAACAGGCTCCCAATGCCTAGGATTGAGTATATCCTTGAGCGACTCAATGGTGCAAAGTTCTTTTCGAAGATAGGTCTCAAGAGTGGCTATCATCAGGTTTGGATATTTATGGCTGAAATTCTTTTCGAAGAATTTATTAGCCAACTGGGGAGAGATGGCGTCTTCAGAACTACCCATATCGAAAAGGACTACAAACTGTGGGCCTTGGGCAGAGCCATAAGCTCGGATGAGGCTCTTTTGAGCAGCATCGCTCTCACTCTCCTACTTAGCATCAAATACCACAGATGACATAGGATGCATAGAAGGTAAAAGTTGAACTGCATTTGAGGTAGTAGGCGGGGCTGGAGGAGCAAGGGAGGTTGTGGCAACTGTGGCGGAAGGAGCTTTGGCGGTTTGTGCTGCTGCTTGCCATTTGTGGCAATCCTTCTTACCATGCCCTATAATATGACAAAAAAAACATCTATTTTTTGACTGGTACTTCCTTTGCTCCTCTGGAGGAAGATAATCTCGAGTAATGCCTGCTTTAGTCTTTTCATCAGGGGTTTTCTTAGGTTTAGATTCTTTATCTTTCTTACCCCTTGAACTGGAGTTATTACTGCCGTCCTTCTTAGCATCTTTAGAAGAAGCGTTACCTTTCCCTGTCTGTGCAGCTGATTGCTGCTGCTGCTGGGGTTTTGTACTGGACTGAGATGACTGCTTGGGCTTGCCTCCGTTTAGCTTCATTCTTCATTCTGAGCGAGAGTTAGAGCCCGGTCATATGTACTTGGTTCAAAGTTACGAACTGTGAACCGAATGTTAGAGTCCAATCCACGAATGAATTGCTCCATCTTAGCCTGCGCAGATAACCTCACTGCTGTGCTAAAGTAATAACCTTACTGGAAAACTGAAGCACTGGGGATCCGTTCTGTCTGAGTCCATAGAACTCATCTTTCAGACCGGTCATGTACTGGGGCGGGAGAAATCTGGTCTTCAAGTCATGGACAAAGATGTCCCAATCAAAGGCTGTGACACTTGTGGCTTGGTCTGTATGAATACTAGACCAATGCTGCCACCAAGTGACTTCCTCACCAGTGAGATGGGGAGCCGCTAAGTGGACTTTATCTTGTGGGTCTGTGATCCTAGCTAATGGAAAATGAGCATTAAATTGATGAATAAATTGATTAACTGATGAATGATCACACTTACTGAAGATTGGTTGACTGCGAATGACGGTGGTGGATGCTGTTGCGGACTGCGGGCAGGTGACACCTATGACTGGGGAGACTGAGGAGAGCTGCTGATACCTCAAGTGTATGGCCTCCTTTTCCCGTTGGTGCTCGAGTAACATACGTTCTCGATCAAGCTCACGTTGGTGTTCCCGATCAGCGAGTTCAGCTTGACGTCGGTCTTCGTCGATCCTGCGTTGGGCTTCCTCATAGTCCCGTCTTTCTGCTTTTTCTTCTTTCCTTTGGGCCTCATCCTCTCTCCTTTGTTGTTCCATCTGAAAGAAGAGGGAGATGTAGTCGGGTGCTGCTGGAGGCGGAGAAGAACGTGTTGCTGCTGCCTCTAAGAGTTGGAGACGCTCCATGAGCAGCTGGTTCTTCTGAGCTCTCAGAAGAGCTATGGTGTCTGATGTAGGTGGAAGAACATGGTCTCCTTCGGGGAATACGTCTTCCGGCTGATGAGTACTCTCTTTTGTAGACATGATGCTGAAGTCGATGGTCGTGCCGGAACGCAATCTAACCATCCAAGGATGCCCCCACGCTAGGATACGGTGTGTGTGGACAATTTGAATCTGATACCAATGTGATATGCAGCGGAAGTCTTTGTATTGGAAGGATCCTGTCACACAAATGCTCACACCGTCTTCTGTATCCTGAGTTTCATGAGTTTAGCAATCCACTTTAATACTTCAAACTTTAAAGAGATATGAGAACTTTACACCAGATTGGGTCTCGAATTACCCATTGAAGGCCCCCCTATCCCAATAATGAGATAGTATTTGCTTTATTACTTTAGAGAGAATGACTGTGGACTGTAGATAAGCCAAACGCAAGATCTCGGAGGATCTGAAGCCTGGCTGAACTATACACGGCTGTAGAAACACCTCAATGAACTGATCTCGAGCCTATGCACTCTTCCCAAGGGCATGAGGAAGGGCTGCACACCTGAGGCTGAGAAAAGAAGGCGGTAGATTGTTGCTTATGAATGACTCTGGATTGTAGATAAGCCAAACGCAAGATCTCGGAGGATCTGAAGCCTGGCTGAACTATACACGGCTGTAGAAACACCTCAATGAACTGATCTCGAGCCTATGCACTCTTCCCAAGGGCATGAGGAAGGGCTGCACACCTGAGGCTGAGAAAAGAAGGCGGTGGACTGTTGCTTATGAATGATAGAATACCTTTACCAGATGACTGGTGTATGCCTGGATGATGCACTGAATGCTGGATACTGATGTAGACTGATGAATCAAGGCTGAAACTGCTGGGAATCTGCAAACGCAGGTTTGTAGGGCTGTTGTAGGGCTGTAATGCAGATCTACACCTGTTGTATGACTGAAACGCAAGTTTACAAGGCTGGATATCTGCAAATGCAGGGCTGTACTGGTCTATGTACCTGCTGGTTATGCTGTATGCACAAACGCAGAGGTTGATGCTGATCTAAGGCCTGCAAGAGTGCTGATTGCAGGCGCCTATGGACTGTATGCTGCGCCTAGGTCTGCAGGGGATTGAAGCGCTGAACTGCTGCGTTACAAGGACTGTTGGCTGTTGGCTGTTGGCTGAAGGGGTCTGATGGCTGCGCCTAGGGCTACTAGATGGGCTTCAAGAAGGGCTGCAAGAAGGCACCAACTACCAAGGAGCAGGAGTTCAATCTAGGCTGAAGGCAAGGGTACTCCTAGGACTGAGGAGGAAAGCTCTTAGCACACTGAAGACTGAATGCTGAAGTAAGCCCTATGCAAGCCTATTTATACTAACTAGGGGTTGGTCAAGTTGGCTGGTCATTTATTTAATAAAGTTTATATTTATAAATGACATTAAATGCTAAATAAATAGCATAAAATATGGGAACAATACCAGATAAATCCTAGTAAATTCCCTAAGGTTTTTGGGATGTTCTAAATGATGCTCAGGCATATGAATGCATATTATGCAGGATGCAGAGTGCTTTCTGATGCAAACCCTAAGGCTTCTACCGACTCTACATGCATGAATGATTCTCTCCAAGTGGGTCAAGGGACTTGACTGATTGACTGACCCACTAAGGCTGAGAAATGACCTACATAGCTCGTGCCTGACTTATCCTGGACTGAGGATGTACAATGGGGTCACGACGTACGACAAATATCATCCTATTGGATTCTAATAATGTACAAGTGTTGCACTGTTGATGATGAGCCAGTTTGTCACCATGCAATGAGTGTAGAGTGCATGTGATAGGTAGGGTGCTGGCGGCGAACTAGGTACTTCTTGCCACCATGTGGTACATCACTTTGTGCTGGCCTTTTCTCGGGCATATATTGGCTAGGTACAACGATTGATTTGGAATTGATTTGGAATTTCTTATGGGCCGAAAGTGATGGGAGGCCAGCTAGGGACAAGGTGGCATGGAGAATGATTATTCAGCCTCGTCGCGCAGAGGGGGGCTAGGCCTCATTGACCTGGCTATTGAGAGCTGTGCCTTGCTGGGCAAGTTGATTGATAGAGGCCTCCTTCCCGGTGGTGAGTCTTGGAAGGATTTCTTGTTGGCCCGGATTTTAGCCCGCACTCCGAGTCTTGGGGGCCCTTGGCCGCGAGTACTAGATGGATCTTCTCAGATATGTGAGCTCATGGTTTTAGCCTGGCTTTTGAGGACAGGTTTGCAACTAGCCTACTTCGTGCTTGGGAGCACCTTAGGCCCGCCGCCCTCAGACAGATAACTCCAGTTGCATCAAAGGAGCGGCGTGGACAGCCTTTGGTCTGGAACCCCTTGATCCGTTTACCCAGCGGCCACATGCTAGGGGTCCGACCGAATGTTTGTTGGGGCGCCTTGAGCATGGGACCAGCTAGGTCTCTTGGAGATTGGATCCCCCACAGGCAGTTACCCCCGAAGGTGCAGGGGAGATGCCTGACAGGGATCCGGGGTAGAGATAGGCTCAGCATCGACATCGACTCAGCTATCCCTGAGGAGTGGCGACTCCCCCAAACCCAACTCTCCCAATGTGGCTATGCGTATTTAGCAAACACGATATCCTAGTGGTGGTCCACGGAGCAAATGAGGACATTGGTCTGCTTACTTTCTCTATTGGATCCCATGGCAGACTAGAGAGATCTGAGCATCCCTTGGAGGATTTTAGTGGCCGCACCTTGCAGAGGGTGAGGGTGATTAGTTTTCGGGCACGTGAATGGCATATTGATCTAGCACCGGCCAAGGTGGCCAGGGAAAGATTATGGCGGTTATGGATATGGGAGTTCCGACCTCTCACGTGCCTACAGTGGGATCCGGGAGAGTGGACTCGGCATGATCCAACGGACTGGGAGGAGACTCTTGATGCCCCCTTCTTTGCATATACTGCGCAGCTAGGCCGTAGGATCCAGATGCTTGAGATAGATGGCACACCGGCAATAGCAACACATTGGCAATCTTAGGGCCTCTCACAGCGTTTCCTTTCAGATTTTTGGAAGAGATTGTGGGACAGCTTTCGGCCAAGTAAGATCACCCTCTTTCTTTGGTTGATGGCATATAGGAGTTTAGCGGTCGGTACTTGGCTGGTTATTGGTGGTCGACCAGCGGCTTGCCCACGGTGCGGCCACCCCCAGGAGACTCAGAGACATTGCCTTTGGGATTGCCCAAAGGCTCGGCAGATTTGGCAGAGGATTCTTTGCATCTTTGCTATGGACAGGGCATCGACCCGGATCATCACATGGGGCACTGTCACTTGGGCCACAGAGGCTGTAGTGGTTAGGGCTTATGAGGAGGATGGGGGAGGGCTAGGCCTTAAGATCTCTCACCATCGTATTGCAACAGTACCAGTCACAGCCCCACATACAAGCGACTGGCGGGGCCAGGGTCATGCAAGAGATGGGAGATTCGCAGTAGCATAGTAGCCTGGCACATTTGGTGTGCTAGATGCAGCGAGGCCATCGAGGGTACAGGAGCATATGGCTTGATATCATTCACACTCTCTGCGGTTAGTGAAGGAAGTTACAGGGAGGTTCATACTGCATGCGGAAGCGGTGCGAAGCTTTCTTGCGACTTTTGGAGGCTCGGCCCTTTCATCACAAATAGAGGAGGTGACCGCATTTGGCATTACAGATCACCTGTGTGGTTGTTTTCCCGCCCCCCCCCCCCCCCCCCCCCCCCCCCCTTCCCCCCTCCTTATGAGATAGCCTTCTCCTCACAGAGTGGGCAACCGGAGGAGAAGCGTCTCTTCCCCTCATGATCATTCAATTCCCGCCCTTAAAGGAGGCGAGTTTGTATGTAGCCCTTTGTGGTTGTATCTAGCCCTTTGTGGCTATTTTTTCTTTAACTAATTGAAGGATCTTTTTCCTCGAAAAAAAATGCCTTGGAGATCCCCTCGTTTGCAGGTCTCTGTCAAGAATACAGTTCACACATGGAGAAATTTTCCGACCTTGCAACACCTCTTAGAGATTTTCTCAAAGATGCGTCCGCAAAAAGTGTCCGTTACGGGCAAAGCATTCCAGGCATTCCATGCAATGAAGAAAGTTGTCTTCGAGTCTTCGGTTCTCAGTTCGCTTCATGGGATGATCTTTTTGAGGTGATTACCGATGCCATCAATTTAGCCGTAGGAGCTCTCCTCCAATAGGAAGGGCACCCAGTGGCTTATTATAACCAGAAATTAAATGATGCAGGAAAGAGTTATTCTGTGTACGACTCTCTAAGTATTGGAAACCTTTCTTTTACGAGAGGGAGTTCATAGTTAAGATAGATCATCAGGCACTTAAATGGGTACAAACCACGCCTAGTGGCCAATGGAGTGACAGACAAGTTAGATGGAGTCATATCTTCCTACATTTTGGAGGTATGATTGAATACATTCCTGGCAAGAATAATCCCATTGCTAAGTCGCAACGGTACCATCCAAAATATGCAAGAGTCCATTGTGCGCGAAATACAGGGAAAAGATTTCGACAGTATAAAGGTGCATTATGAGGATTCTTTAGAATTCGAGACTCAATATAGATTGGCCCTTTAGTTAGAATTGGGTCAGTATACCATCCAAGATGGTTGGTTATTTTACAAGAACCGGCTGTGCATACAAGGTAAAAGCGACTGGCATTCTTCACGATGCCCATGACTCTCTTGTCGGAGGTCATCGAGATATCAATAGTACACTGGAGAAGCTAGAGTGATCATTTTATTGGCCTAAGATGAGAAGGGATGTCTATCAACATGTCCAAGCATGCTAGATTTGCCAGAAAATGAAGGTTCCTCATATGAAATAGGTAGGGTGGCTTCAATCTTTGCTAGTTCGCAAAGGCTTTTTCCAAGACATCAGTATGGACTTTGTTGGACCCCTTCCTGCTGTATTTGGAACACAGTACATGACCATTGTGGACCAGTTCAGTAAGTTTTGCATGTTGATCCCGTGCAGGTAAACGACCACAACCGAAGATGTCCCGTGCCTGCTCATTCGACATTGGTACCCCATAGGTGGATTGCCAAGGACGATAACAATAGACAGGGATCCCAAGTTTACTTCAAATTTTTGGAGAGCATTATTCGACAACTTCGAGACCAAGTTACATCTTATGTTTTCATTTTGTATCATGGCAAATCTGGCTATATTTAGCCTGTGAAATTTGTACAAGATAAAATATTCCAATAATATGCTCCCTGTGTGCAAGTTTAGTTTCAGCTTTGTTTACGTGTCCCCCCCCCCCCCCCCCCCCCCCCCGGGTGAGAGATCCTGCGTTGGGGAATATATTCCGCTTGTAGATGCGTAGAGAAGCCCCCGCGCGTAGGCGGTGTAGAAACATGTCCATAGACAGGTGTGTCTTTCAGGCTCAAACCTAGGAGACCTCCCCGGTTCCAGGTGAGACCTTCCACCACTTGGGCCACCAATCCGTCGGCAGGTTTACGTGTTTTTTTTGTTAGATACTTGCTCAGTAAAAGTTCAGTTCTTTAGGGTGGTTTGACAACTAGCAGGCCAATTGTGAATAAAATTCCCAGAATTCAAAGAAATAATAAAACATTGATGTGGGCACTTCTGGCTTTTTCCCTCCCCCTTACTCAGGAGTGTAGTGTAGAGAAAGAAAGAAAAGAAAGAGATTTATATTGTTAACGACTATCACCCTGCTTGGCATAGTGGTGAGGGGGGTTGGAGTCTCGATGAGCAGGTCTCTAGCTCAATCCCACTGCTACATAACAAGGAGAGAGGGAGGGGGGGGGGTTTGTAAATTTGTCTTTAAAAAAAGGTGTGCAAAAGACCAAAGGGTCTATGAGACAAAAACTGTTACAATACATCCATGATCATGGAATAGAGATAAAATCCTTGCTAATAGCTGTATCATGTTATATTGATGCTCTCTCTCATACTACCCAGCCACCTTTAGCCCTCGCTCTCTCTCTCTCATGCACGTGCGCGCACACACAAACACACATGGCATACATGCATGCTTGTGCGCCTACTACCCCCTCCCCCACCAAAAGTTAGGCTTCTTACAGAGAAATCTTTCGTTTGTTATCAACTTTGGAGCATAGAAAAATATCATTCATAGGAATGGCAACCTATAAGGCACACTACTTGCAAATTAAGTGTAGTAGATCAATCAGATTACATTTTTTAATCATATACTTGCATGAGTGAGTCTCTTGAGATTTGTTTGCTAAAGTCAGCTTCATGGCTATAGCAGTACAAGTAGAGGCTGCTGTGGGCAGGCACCTCCTGATGTTTTTCTCTTGTTCTTACCTACATTTATCGGTATGCTTAGTGTTGATTATGTGGCATAGATGCTTGTGTTTGCTGATTCACTTTTTGGTTTATCATCCTTAAAGCTTCTTCTATGCTCAGAACTGTATCCTTTTATTGTGAATTTATGCCTATTTTACTTATTTTATTAGGGAGTCCTGTGACAAGATGGTCAGCTGTAGCTTTTGCTGCGGGTGTAGGCCTTGGATCTGCCTACACAGATTGTTCCCATATCATGGCTGGTGCATTACCCAAATGGCCACTGCCCTCGGGTGGCTCCCAGCCTGCTACCCCTTCAGTATCAGCTGCAGCACCCCATGTAGCACCAGAGGTATGCCCGAGTATCCCGCAGAAACCACCTCAAGTGTTGCCATTTCACATGGATAATTCTGATTAGTCCCTCCTCTCTTGACAGGAGTAATTTTGACAGGTTGAGTGTGGGTGGTCTCTGCCACTTAAAGAATCACCAGTCTTGTAGTTGAGTAACTAACATCTTTGGATTGCGGATATAGCTTCTTGAGGCTTCAAAAAAAAGCTCTAGAATATAATGTAACTTGTTTGCAGCTCTCTAGTATCAAGCAGTGATGATGATGTGTTATGAAATCTAAACCCTGTAGCTTGTAGCTTGTCATGGGCTGGCGGTTTCTGATTTTGTCTGACCAGAATTGCAGTAAAGCATTGAAGTACTGGTGGGGTTTTTGTTTTTTTTTGTTTTTTTTGTTTGTGGGTTCTTTTGGTGGGAAGAAAGTGTAATAATGGCAATGGAAAGGATCCTAGCTAATACTGCATGGCACATGTAGTGGAAAAATACATTCTTTTTTTTTTGTGTTTGTGAGCTCCCTAAATTATCATTGTATTACAATTGGGGGCTTCTCACACGCTCTAGCATGCTTTCTCTTCATTCCTAATTTGTGAATTTGGCCCAATTGCTTGCAATTCTATATCCATTAATTATAAAAGCCACCAAGTGCATCATTTCTCTAGGAAAAAGCTTCATAGTGTATGGTAGAACACCAATGCTCCTGGTAGCCCTTGCTGGAGTGGCTATCGTACCATCATGTGCTTTCTGTATCCCACATTGTCAATTTTTAAAAGACTCTCTCATAGAAATTTATGACATTTTTCATAAAACTTGTCTCTCTTTCATGAATTGCTGTGCTTTTTGTATCCCGCAGTATCAAATTTTGACGCACTTTCATAGAAATCTATGATATTATATTATGTCATTGCCCTCGTAAATAGAGGAGACAAAAAGTAGTTGCAACGAATTCAAGAATTGACCACCAAAAAATGGGTAACACATGCATCATATATATGACACAAGGTAATATGAAAACATCAACTCTTTTTGGGAACCATTGCCAAGCATCACATTTTACATCACTACTTAAGGCACGTAAGCACAAGATTAGGCACTAATCTAATATGATATACAGCATACGTCATGCCTGGGCCCACACACACCACTTGCTACACAATAGGATCTGGCCAAGCACCAACACTGCAAGAAAAGTTAACATAGGTAGGAGCGCAATGGTAGCCAACACAAGAAATCATCAAGACTTGTGATTAGGCACTAATCTAATATGATATCCAACATAGGACATAATTAACCACTTTGCAAATGGAGAATGAAAATGACACTTGAAGAGGGGTTTGGGGATATTGTTACAGGAGAGATTTGATTTTGAGGGGGGAATGATGAAGTATCAGCAAAGGGAGCACCTAGGTTATAGGCCAGTCGAGGAAGTTCGACATGTACATACACAAAAGGCAGAGTGGGACATGCACAAACACAAAAGGCAGAGTAGGACATGGAGTCTAGGACATCTGAGTCAAGTAATCTTGCTACTGTGTTGACATTGAGAAGAGAGCTAATAAATTTGAAGATGAGAGGAGGGGAAAAAGAGTAAAAGTAGTGGCATCAAAACTTCATGCAGTAGGAGAACCCATATCAAAATCAAAATTGGCTTTTATCTTACTGAACAGTTTGTTGAGTACTGTTCACGCCTTGTAGTCACCTTGGAAGGGTAGAGATTTTGACTATGAAGTGGCCAAGTCGAAACATGAAGAACGACGCCAAGGAATGCACAAACACGAGTATGTTGAGAGGGATTTCATAGCCAAAAGCATAGAACTGAATCAAGGAAGTGGTGGGCGCAAGACATATCAACAAAGAACTTGTTAGTAGGAGCAATGACCAATGCAGGCCTGCATATGGAGTTTGGGAATTGGATCAACAAAGAAGCAGTGAGCATTCCGAGTGCTGAGGTGGTGCCATTCAGGTGGTGAAATCTGTTGTATTCCGCATTCAGGGTGCTGATTTGTCAAAATCCTGTTGCATTCCACATTCCGGCATTCCGGGTGCCGATTCGTCAAAATCCTGCTACTTCTGAGGTGTGATTACTGCTTTTAATGCTTGCCAAATGGAGGGCTAGGATTAATCCTCCCACGACCCCTGACCACGAGGGGGGGTGACAAGGATAATCAGGTCAGAGAGAGGATGGGAATTCACCTGAGAACACTTCAAAACCATGTGATGCAAATGGGATGATCATGAGGGCAAGTTAGTTTTAAAAGGGTATAGGCCAGTGCTCAAAAAAAAATAAATATTTTTTCCAACCCTTAAAATCAAAGGCAATGCTTAGGCTTAACCAACATTTAGACTTGAAAATCATTATAGATTTAGAATTAAAATGTACAAATTTCAACCCTTAAAATTAAAGGTAACATCAAATTCTAATCGAGATTTTTAAATTTTACTTGGGAAGATTACAATACAAACCTGTTTAAGGGCTAGACTACACCGAGAACTTCTTGCACCGGTAGCATCAATAACCACCATCCAAGTAGCACTTGGCTCCTCCCTCAAGAGATGGATTAATATCTTAGTTAACATAAATTTTTAGAGAGAGAATGTGCTTTTTAATGTATTTTTTCTTCTAAATTTATGTGGTTTCCTTCATCATAATTTTTTTTGGAAAGTAATTTGTGTTAATTACACTGGGTGACCAAGTTTCATTGAATTTGATAATAAACATTTTTCGCAAGCCGGGTTTCGAATGGGGTCATGTGGGTACTCGTTAGAAAGGGCAAG
Source organism: Cibotium barometz (assembly GCF_041138505.1). Lineage (NCBI taxonomy): Eukaryota > Viridiplantae > Streptophyta > Polypodiopsida > Cyatheales > Cibotiaceae > Cibotium > Cibotium barometz. Next base: position 22,260,163 of record NC_141107.1, on the reverse strand, counting down.
ATTTAAGTTGGATACAACAAAAAAAAGGTTAAAGTCAAACAATTGATTTTTGGATAAAAATGAGATTTTTAGTAATACATTTTTAAACAAATAAATTACACCAGAATTGCAAGAAGCCTTGAAAATCTAATTGGAGTCTTGAATTAAATTGTTAAATCCACAAATGCAGGTTTGGACACTCTTATGTGAAAAGGAAACAAAGAAAAACCAAAATCATAAGCTTAGGTTGGATAAATGAATAAAGAAATATATTTTAACAGATATTAGTGAATTAATATAGAAACTCACAACTTTGTATTTTTGGTTAAAATGATATGTTGGAGTGGCACACATGATTAATTAAATCATTAAAAATGATTTTGTTAGATAAAAATTAATCAGGATATTTTGGACCAAGATTAGTGCATACTAGTAGATGGGTTAATGATGGATGAGATTTAAATTGATGAAGATGATGTCTTAGACATGATTAAGATCTCTATATGGTTAAATTTCATAACTTTTACATAGTATGCTTAATATCTATTAATTCTCAAAGGGAGAAATAGTGATAAATTAAGCCAATTAAGAAGAGTTTGTGAGATTTGATTATTGAGCTGCTCTGACCCTAAAGTTGGTGTGAACATTGAATTGACCTACTCAGAGAAAATTAAGCTTTTTTGAGATAAAATATAATTTAGATGTGCATGGATGCTTGCAAGCATACATGAATCTATTTAGATTAGTAATTAGAAAACTGTGTGATGGAACTTAGTATACCGCTCAAGAGTGCTCGCAAGGATAATTCCCTTGCATGTGATGTGTATGATATGATTCACACGGTCACACTTAAAAAAATATGACAATGTAAATAGATGGTTGAATGAAGGTGTATTGATTGTGAATGATGATTTTAATGATATGGTTCTTGTTAACTATGCTTTGGTACATATGCTTTGATATAATGGTATGATATGATTTGACATGGTATGATATGACATGATGTTGCTAATGGTATGACTCAAGTACATATATGAGAGAATGAATAAAGGATCGAGTAAATGCACGTCTTAGCTTTGCAATGTTGTGATCAGTGCTCTAAAAAAATATCTTTTAAAACCCTTAAAAGTAAAGGCAATGCTAAAACCTAATCGGGATTAAGTCCTAAAAATCTCTAATGCAAACAATCACCTTGAACACTCCTGAAGGCATTGTGAAATTGCTCCTATAGGAGGAAAGAGGCCTTGGAGGAGCTGGAACTTCCAACATATCTTACTTAGAATATCCCAAGGGTTATGTTTGGATTTGAACTTTATAATAAAATCACCACAGACCACCAAGCAAGCTTTATCCAGAATGAGAACACAATCTCATGACCCTCGAGTTATGGGATTTGTTAGGTCAACCACCCACACTCAACACTCATCCTGAAAAAATTCAATTCACAAAAGACATCAACATGCCATGTTTGGGGTACTTTTTGAACAAACAATGTATATATAATCTAACCCCCTTATTTGTAAGTTCTTTGTGGTTGAGTATGTGTTGGGAAGAAGATTTGACCTTGGGGCCTAAATGGACTATTGCTACCCAAGCACCACTATGCTTTGCTAGCAATAGGGTCATCATAATGGTCAACAACACAAAGTTGACGATACCATACTACAAGAAGGAAGGGGATCTAACCCTTATGAATATCTATGATGCTAAACACAAAAAGCTACAAGTCTCTTCCTTGGAAGCCCCTCGACATGAAAACCTAACTTCTACATCAACAGCCAACTCCGATTTACCATCTAGTCCTCTGACTCCATCTTCACCAACTCCGATTTACCATCTAGTCCTCTGACTCCATCTTCACCAACAAGATAAATAGCTTCTATTTCCAATGTCAATACTTGTTCATCAAACAGTCACTCTTGAAGAACTTCCTCAAGCATTCCACTCTTATCCCCTGACAAGAATTATAAGGGAAAAGCCCCCTGTAGCCAACGCCTCTTCATTAACCAACCTCACCAAAGGAGAATGCTGCATGCTCAAAAGCCTCAACATCAGTAGCACTCCATACAAGACTCCAGCCTCATCGAAAACAATGCCCATGAGTCTCAAACCCGCAACTTGAGCACCAGCCAATGTGAAGGAAGGCCACAAACTTTCTGCTTCAGCCAAAAAGGAAACTCCACCATGACAACCAAGATCAAGGTATCTTAATGGTATCAAAATGTGGGTGGAAAAGTAGCTACTTATAGCCTAAAGCTACTACAAAGGTACCAATCCAATTTGGGTGCCTCAACAATCAAAGCCTCTTCCTCAAGGTAAGACTCAAAGGCCAAAGAAGAATAAATGTATTGCACAACATTGTCCCACAAAAGCCTATGCGAGAAAGAACTCCAACAACTCAACAAGTGTGGGTACCAAAAAGATTACTGCAAGCACAAGGGTACTACCAAGGTAATACCAACACTTGGATTCCGAAGCGAATCAAGAAGTTACCTAAGTCTGCACAATGAAAGAAACCTCAACACCAAAAGCATCAGCCACCAATTTAGAATGTTCATTAAAGATGGGTGCCTGTGCATGTGCTTTAAAAAACAAAGATATTATGATGGAAATCCCATCATATGGTTGCTAGCAACTCAAATATCTATATATCTCTCTCTCGTTCTCCCCAAAACTAGCAACTCTAATCTACATAGCTCTCTCTCTCTCTCTCTCTCTCTCTCTCTCTCTCTCTCTCTCTCTCTCTCTATTGTGCGTACTCTTGCAGCTTATTCATGCCTACAATAATCTCTCTCTGTACCTCTCCCCCCCTCTCTCTCAACAGTGCTTAGACCCTGCATCTTATTCACGCGTGACCCCCCTCTCTCTCTCTCTACTATGCTTAGACCTTCATCTTTTTCAGGCCTCTCTCTCTCTCTCTCTCTACTATGCTTAAACCATGGAGGATAGTGCATATTCATCGAGGAAAAGGCCAAGCGGTACAATAGAGTCTATGCTATTGCACAATGTGAGGGGTGAGCACGATGCTTGGCTTGGGATACATTTTCAGAAGGGAGATTGGGTCTATTTACAACCAACTGCCACTAGACCCCATTGAGTTAGATGTCGAGATGTTGTTGAGCACCATTGGAAGGGGCATCTACTAGGTTTCAAGGACTCAAGGCGTGATGGGTTGGTGGACCTTGTACAACATGTGTACTCAACAATGGATATTTCATTGCGGCCCCAACCGCACACTCCTCTTTTCCCTTGTAATTGTATGGATTTGTCTCTAGTAGGTTGGTTTACATGGTCTCTTGTTTTCAACCTCATTTGATGGGTTTGTTTGTTTCCAGATATTTTCCCTTCCAACTTCATTGGGGAGTAGCCTGTACAAAGTCTAACAGGGACATTCTATGCCGTTCATGTTCATATAGGGGATGGAATACTCTCCAACATTTCCCCTTCTAACCTTGCTCGTCGGAAAGTGTTTTTCTACACACACAACTATGTAGTGCCCACACAGGCCAACGAGTTTGGTAAGCTTGAAGAAATCCCCTCCCCTCCTCTCTCTAGCACTAAATGGTCAATGCCTGATGTTTGGACTATGATTGCTCTTAAGGAAAAGATGGCTAGTGATATACAAGCCTCTTTGAAGTACACCAAGGCCTCAAGATCAATGGGTCTTACTTGGGATTGCCCTATGCATGTGTTTGCCCACATGTTTTAGGCCTTTGAGTGCACACAAACGCCCACCATGTACATGTATAAGGTTGTGGGTGTTGAAGAGATGGTAAATTTACTTAGCCAAGGATGGGACCTTGTGGAGGTGGAGTAAAAAGGGGAGAATTTCAAGTGCAATGTAGTACAGTCCAGTGTCTCCTTTCAATTCTTGTGAGCACATGCCACTTTGTACATTCAATTTTGTTATGAGCAATGGATGAGGAAGAAGGGAGGATGGATTCCGTTACAAGCTCAAGAGGAGGTTGTGGAGCCCATGGCTCTCTCGATATGCTTACCAAATGTGGGGATAGAGTTTGTCCAAGCAAGCAAGCATTGGAGCCTATTGAATGTTTGTGATCATCTATGCATCTTGGGATACGAGGGAATTAGCAATGCTTTCTTCAAATTGCAAGGGAGGAAGGTAAGGGTTGTTTTCTCTTTAAAGAAATGTATTTTCTCATAACTATCGTATTTCACTTACAATGAGGTATGTTTGGATAGGTTGGAAGGCGGCTAGAAGAAAGCACCAAGGTGTCCTCAAATTGGGGGCAGTATAACATCACTTTGGCTCAAGGGACCTAAGCTGGAAGTGTCCATTTAGTAATCTCACTGCTTTTTGGGCAGATGTTTTGTAATCTCACTCCATTTTGGAGTTGGGTCTATAATCTCACTCCATTATGGGGTTTTATAAATACATTTATTTTCTACGGTACTTTGATTTAATGAATAGGCATTTTGGTTTCTTGAAATTGTGGTTTTGTGGTATGGTTGGTTTATTTTCATACAAACCTTCTATAACTACCCAAGGCCCTTTTAGGGTTTTTTTTGGGTCCAGTGTGATAGGACACAAACCTTTTATAAATACCCGAGGCCCCTTTCACGTGTCATTTGTTTTTATGTGCAACCCCTAGAGCACCAAAGCACCTAAATAGCCCTCCTCATATGACATCCCTAGAGCAATTCATGGACTTTCTATGTGAGACTGACTTCCCTGAGGCCATGCACCTACACGCTATGTTCACTCGCGTGGTTGACTGGACCTCCACCATCCGATTGCACTCAAAACTATTTGCTGAATGCTCACCTACATGGAGACCCACCTAATGCCGCACTCACTGGAATTACAGGATGATCATGGCTTGTGGGTGCCATGTAAAATTCTCGAGCACATAGCCCACAACGAAAAACCCTTCCAAAAATGGCTTAAAAGATTTGAACGTATGGTGACACTCTGAGATCACTTCATAGAGCTTGAAAACAAACAAGTCTGCAAGCTTAGCAAAGGGGATATTGGCCAGCGCTTCCTCTTTGTGGTTGGCATGTTTTGTATTCCACATTTTTGAAGGAACCGAGGAAGGTGAAGTTTTTTATCAATCTAGTTCTAGGATCAAATTTCCTCAATGCAGTTCTCATTATTCTTCATAGTAACACTAAGAATGAATACGGGCTCGACATCAGCACCATATCCAAGAGCGGCTAGCTCACTTACACTCACACTCGGAGATCATGCTCCGAAGTATTTTTGCCTCGCCATCGCATATGTATCACATATTACACCCCCATTATGGTACTGGTTGGAGCTAGACAGATCTGCATTGCATTCTTGTATACCCTGCGCATATAGGTTGCATACTGAGCCTCTAGCAGTAGTGCTCCATCCATCACACCCCCCCACTAGCTCAGTACTTTCATAGTTTATTTCATGTTCATTTTGTCCTTTTTTTTCTGGGCATCCAGAAGACATTTATGCATAAAAATCAAATTTGATGAAAGTAACACTTTCATAATAAAAAAATTCTTTTATGTATCTATTTATGCATAAAAATCAATTTTGATGAAAGTAACACTTTTATAATAAAAGAAAATTCTTTTATGCATCTAATTATGCATAAAAATTAATTTTGATGAAAGTAACACTTTTATAATTAAAAAATTCTTTTATGCATCTATTTATGCATAAAAATCAAATTTGATGAAAGTAACACTTTTATAATCAAAATATTCCCAATATGCATATTTCTATGCATATAAATTAATTCTAATGAAAATAACACTTTTATTATAAAAATATTTCTAATATGCATTTTTCTATGCATAGAATAAAAATAACACTTTCAGAATACACAAGCGGTGGGGATTACTCTTTTTGAATAATAAAAGATAAAACTTATTTCACAATATTCAAGAAAATTTTGCCATAACCTCCTTTGTATGGCTGACCATTTTTCATTCTCAAGTTACTTAGAAATTATCCCAAATGGTTTAAAGCATTCTAAACTAATCAAATTCCACTTTTGAAAGAGAAATAATATGAAAAGTTTAATTCTAACAATTTGATTACACATCTAGGATAAAGAAAGGTTGAATTCAAGAATGAAAAGAGGGGGAAAGCCTTTTCAACAAGGCATAGCATCATTTTTTATTTTAAAGAAAATAAAAAATTAGAAAACCATTTAATGGAATAAAGAAAAAGTAGGATTTTTAGCTTACATGAATTTTTGTGAGCTTTCCTTTGGCTTGATGGTTCGAGGGATCTACTCTTGTTTGCAACAAGAGTGGCCACCAATTCTTTTGAAGAGGAAAGGGTCAAAAAGTAATGAATTATAATTAAATTCACTGTTTTTGGCTCTGGAGTAGAGTAACAGTGCATAAAACACTATTAACCATTTATAAAGGGGGAGGCTTCATTTATAGGAAAAATGAGCCTCTAACCAAGCAAACTAATTCTAGAATTTTCCAGATCAATTTGGTCAATTTTTGACCATTTTTACGTCAGTTTAGGTTACTTTTTGGATCTAGTTGAAGCAGGAGAGAGGAGAGATGAAAATATCTCATTATTTGTGAGTTTAAAACTCAACCACACATGTGAAATAGGTGCCTCCTTACTGAGGCGAATTCCCCCACAGTGAGGTGTCAAAAATGCATCATTTCTTCTAAATATCTCTTCTTTTTTAACTAATAACCTTGTCCTTAGTCAACTCTTCATCTTATGTGAGTATTTACTCATTTTTGGGGGGATTTCCTTTTATTCTTCAATTTATCTCCTCCCTACATTTGGATTAATCTAATTGGTCCATAGGAACCTTAATTCAAAAATTTCAAAAAATCTGGACCCTCAGACTAAGGTCCTTTTTACCTGATTTCAATTTATTGCAATTGCACATTGGAAATTTCTTTTTGAATATCTGTTTCAGGAGAAACCATTTTAGACACTAGGAGGATTTTTATATTAAAAAATAACTCAATTTTGAATTATCTCTCTCTAGACATTTTCTTTCTCTAGGCCAAAACAAGGTAAAAGAGGATCTTTCTTTTATTTCAGAGAGGGGAATAATTATAAGATCAGAAGGGGAGGTTTTTACACCTGCACACCTCAAAAGCCGGAGGGAGGAATCTTACATCCTACCCCACTTAAAAAACGCGAGATGTCCTCATCTCGCAAAATTAGAGGAGCTCTTTTCCTTAAGATCCAATTGATTCTGGGGTTCCTTATAGTCTGGTGAACCCAACAGAATCTTGGGATAAAGATTCCTTATATAAAACTCATCATCAGATAATAATTCAGCCAGATCGTATCATTCAAATCCTTATCACAATAATGGTCCATTAGACCGAATTTTCTATTTGAACAGTCCATGGAAATTTTCAATTATACAAATTTTTAATTTGACATTCCTTAACTTGATTCACTGGGTCAATTGTTAACAACAGTAATCTGCCAGTACAATCCACTAATCTCATAGTGATTTACTGAAGTCATTAACGTCATTCCAGCTACGAACATCATCACAGGGACTCGTCCCATTCATCCTCATTATGGTTTTGCTTAGTTTATTACATTTCAACCAAAATTCAGGAATCTTCATTTTTCAATCAAAATCCAAATCAACTCATCAAATCTCAACCAGAATTTAAAATCATAACAACCACATTCGAATTCATCATCTGGATAGTATTAATGCTTATAATTTCAAGTCTTAGATTTACTCGTATATATTGCCATTAAAGAGCTGCAGTTATACCCTCGGTATATACGGGTAGTCACAGTCCTTGGAACTATAAGGTAAATACCATCTTGTCTAGGCCTCAAGCAAGTCACAGATTCCATACAATTGCGGTACTTCCATCTGAAGACCCAATTACTAATTTACATAATTCAATTTGAATATCAATTCGTATGAATTTTTTCACACAATTGCAACCTTTTACTGCTTCTTCATAAATTTTTGACATTTTTGGCTTCTCGGTTGATCCTCATTAGCCAATTCGCTTTGATACTAGCTGTGAGGTCTCTATCCCCACTGCGCAACGAATTCAGGGGTTCTAGCAGCGGAAGTAGCACTTCTTGCGTGGGGCAGGGTCTCACACTTGGGGCCTCGCCCATGGATATCCGGACAAGAGACTAATCCATCGGTTCTTCCAAAACTAATCTCGGAAAAACTTCCCTTGCTTGGAAAGCACGGGCGATTCCTCCAGGATAAGTTTTCTTTGACATAGTCAAAAGCCTTAACTAACTGAACTGATCTGACTGAGCTCGTAAGTCCCAAATTAGGTCAGGGAAAAGATTGCACTTGGATCATAAAGACCAACGCTTTTTCTCTCATTGAGAGACACAGCCGTTGATTCTTTTCCATAGAACAATTTTGGCTGGGGTTTACTTCATCTATCATACCATAACAGAATTGAGTCTCAATTTATGGATCCATCAGTCCAACCTAACCCCATCCAGTCCCATGGGTTAGCCAACCGCCCAACCATTGTAGTGATGGGATTCAATTAAGAATTTGGTTAGGTTTTATCTCGGGTACCAGAGAAAAGAGGTCCCAGGCCCCCTAGCCGGATATTCATGCAAACTTAAAACTAGTCACACCACTTACACACCCAATATGAAATTGCCTTTTCCTCAGCATCAGCTATCTTTAAAACAATCATTTAATGTGTCACTGATCACGATCCTCAAAATCTCCGGTTGAATCCTTATTTCCAATCATTCCTTCATCGATGTACCTATGGCATCATTGGCAACGAGAACGCTCACCACCTATTCACTCAGGGGCCTTTTCGATAGTTCCTAGCTCATAGTAACCGGCAATATATTCACATATCAAAATGGAATCTTTGTTGAAGATCAGCAAGATCAACCAATGGATCCATATAAAAGAGCCATGGACTCATCCGTTGAGGACTAGCAAGGTCAACCAACCACATCCAACTCTTACTCCTTGTTCCAATATCTTCCTCGACGTACGTGTTGGTATCTTCGGCGACCGAGAGCCTGAGCACCGTATCAGCACCCTCAAGGATCCTTCGCAGGTCACCTAGCGCTTCACTCATAGGCCGCTTCCTTGGTCCCTCATCCATTGTACCGGAAGCTCACCATTTAAATCAAACCGAGGCTGGTCAAGACCTCGACCGACCTTGCTATGCAAGATGTCCTCCGTTGACTCTTTGTCAAGCAGTTGCAACTTTAAGAGATAGGTCTCCACACGACCTCATTCACAAGATGGTCAAAATGCTTCCCCAGCATTTTTGACATAAAAGAGTCATTTAAAAACAGATTTCACATACAAATACAGTTCCAACAATATTTCCATTTTTTCTCATCACTCCACATCGTTTCACATTAGTCCCCATCTTTTCTCATCTTCCCACAAGTTGTTTCTTTCTTCATCAATCCCTATCACATCACATCATTCCCACATCAAATCACATCCAATCGCATCTTCTACATCAATCCACATCATCCATACATCCATCCACATCAATCCACACATCCATCCACATCTTCCATACATCCATCCACATCAATCCACACGTTAATCCACATCACCCATACATCCATCCACATCAATCCACATCATCCATACATCCATCCACATCAATCCACATTATCCACACATCAATCCACATCATCCATACATCCATTCACATCAATCCACATTACTCACACATCAATCCATATCATCCATACATCCATCCACATCATCTACATCAATCCACATTATCCACTCATCCATCCACATCAATCCACATCACCCACACATCAATCCGCATTCATTTCATAAGTATTCCCATTCTCATCTAATTACATCTTTTTCTATCTCATCACTTATTTCCTCATTTATCCTCATCAGATCACATCTACTTGCATCTACCCATACATCTCATCACTTCACATACATTAATATCTATCGAGTTTACATCGCATCTTATCACATCCATTTCACATCACATCTCATTCATTCACATCCCGATTCACATGCTAACACATTCATTCATGTCCCTTATCGTTCATCACATCCCGATTCACATGTTATCACATTCATTCACATCCGATTCACATGACATCACATCCCGATTCACATGTTATCACATTCATTCACATCCGATTCACATGACATCACATGTTATTACATTCATTCACATCCGATTCACATGACATCACATCTCTTCTATTCATTTTCACATTTACCTGATTTGCATCACATTTCATCTTTTCTATTTACCTTTCATTCTCATCACATCCATCCATCCATTCTTTTCCATCTATTTGATTCGCATTACATCTCATCACATCTATTCACCTGACATTTTCGTCACTTCTATTCTCATCGCGTCCATCCATCCATTCATTCCCATCTATCTGATTCGCATCACATATCATCACATCTATTTACCTCTCATTCTCATCACTTCTATTCTCATCACATCCATCCATCCATTCTTTCCCAGCTATCTGATTTGCATCCCATCTCATCACATCTATTTACCTCTCATTCACATCTATCTGATTCCCATCTCATCACATCTATTTACCTCTCATTCACATCTATCTGATTCCCATCTCATCACATCTATTTACCTCTCATTCTCATCACTTCTATTCTCATCACATCCATTCATCCTCTCATTCCCATCTATCTGATTCGCATCCCATCTCATCACATCTATTTACCTCTCATTCACATCTATCTGATTCGCATCCCATCTCATCACATCTATTTACCTCTCATTCTCATCACTTCTATCCTCATCACATCCATCCATCCATTCATTCCCATCTATCTGATTCGCATCCCATCTCATCACATCTATTTACCTCTCATTCTCGTCACTTCTATTCTCATCACATCCATCCATCCAATCATTCCCATCTATCTGATTCGCATCACATAGCATCACATCTATTTACCTTTCATTCTCATCACTTCTATTCTCATCACTTCTATTCTCATCACATCCATCCTCTATTCATTCTCATCTATCTGATTCATATCACATCTATTTATAGAATGTAAAAGAATTCTTATTTTTGATATAAGGATTCTTTACGCATCTAATTATGCATAAGAACAACTTCAGTGAGAAATAACACTTTTATAAAAACCCGTTTATGCATCTATTTATGCATAAATTCAATTTTAAGGAGAATAACACTTTGGAAATAAAAATAAATCTTTTATGCATCTTTCTATGCATAAATTCAATTTTAATGACAATAACTCTTTTGAAATAAAAATAAATTTTACTATGCATCTTTCTATGCATAAAATCGAAATTGATGAGAATAACTAAATTTCTTTATGTATCTTTCTATGCATAAAATCAAAATTCATGAGAATAACTCTTTTGACATAAAATAAATTTCTTTATGCATCTTTCCATGCATAAAATCAAAATTAATGAGAATAACTCTTTTGAAATAAAAATAATTTTCTTTATGCATCTTTCTATGCATAAAATCAAAATTTGATGAAAGTAACGCTTTTATAAAAAAATTCTTTTATGCATCTATTTATGCACAAATTCAATTTTAATGAAAGTAATCCTTTTATAATAAAAAAATTCTTTTATGCATCTATTTATGCATAAAAATCAATTTTGATGAAAGTAACACTTTTATAATAAAAAATTCTTTTATGCATCTATTTATGCATAAAAATCAGTTTTGATGAAAGTAACACTTTTATAATAAGAAAATTCTTTTATGCATCTATTTATGCATAAAAATCAATTTTAATGAAAGTAACACTTTTATAATAAAAAAATTCTTTTATGCATCTATTTATGCATAAAAATCAATTTTGATGAAAGTAACACTTTTATAATCAAAATATTCCCAATATGCATCTTTCTATGCATAGAAATTAATTCTAATGAAAATAACACTTTTATTATAAAAATATTTCTAATATGCATTTTCTATGCATAGAATAAAAATAACACTTTTAGAATACACAAGCGGTGGGGATTACTCTTTTTGAATAATAAAAGATAAAACTCATTCCACAAAATTTAAGAAAATTTTGCCGTAACCTCCTTTGTATGGATGACCATTTTTCATTTTTTTTTCATTCTCAAGTTACTTAGAAATTATCCCAAATGGTTTAAAGCATTCTAAACTAATCAAATTTCACTTTTTAAAGAAAAACAATATGAAAAGTTTAATTCTAATAATTTGATTATACATCTAGGATAAAGAAAGACTGAGTTCAAGAATGAAAAGAGGGGGAAAGCCTTCCAACAAGGCATAGCATCATTTTTCATTTTAAAGAAAACAAAAATTAGAAAACCATTAAATGGAATAAAGAAAAAGTAGGATTTTTAGCTTACATGAATTTTTGTGAGCTTTCCTTTGGCTTGATGGTTTGAGGGATCTACTCTTGTTTGCAACAAGAGTGGCCACCAATTCTTTTGAAGAGGAAATGGTCAAAAACTAATGAATTATCAATAAATTCATTGTTTTTGGCTCTAGGGAGGAGGAGTAGAGTAACAGTGCATAAAACACTATTAACCATTTACAAAGGGGGAGGCTTCCCTTATAGGAAAAAGTGAGCCTCTAACCAAGCAAACTGATTCTAGAATTTTCCAGATCAGTTTGGTCAAATTTTGACCATTTTTAGGTCAGTTTAGCTTACTTTTTGGATCTAGTTGAAGCAGGAGAGAGAAGAGATAAAAATATCTCATTATTTGTGAGTTTAAAACTCAACCACACATGTGAAATAGGCACCTCCTTCATGAGGGAAATTCCCCCACACTGAGCTGTCAAAAATGCATCATTTCTTCTAAATATCTCTTCTTTTTTAACTAATAACCTTGTCCTTAGTCAACTGTTCATCTTATGTGAGTATTTACTCATTTTTGGGGGGATTTTTTTTATTCTTCAATTTATCTCCCTTCTACATTTGGATTAATCTAATTGGTCCATAGGAACCTTAATTCAAAAATTTCAGAAAATCTGGACCCTTAGGCTAAGGTCCTTTTTACCTAATTTCAATTTAATCCAATTGCACATTGGAAATTTCTTTTTGAATATCTATTTCAGGGGAAACCATTTTAGACACTAGGAGGATTTTTATATCAAAAAATATCTCAATTTTGAATTACCTCCCTCTAGACATTTTCTCTCTCTAGGCCAAAACAGGATCTTTCTTTTATTTCAGAGAGGGGAATAATTATAAGATCAGAAGGGGAGGTTTTTACACCTGCACACCTCAAAAGTCGGAGGGAGTAATCTTACATCCTCCCCCACTTAAAAAACGCGAGATGTCCTCATCTTGCAAAATTAGAGGAGAACTCTTTTCCTTAAGATCCAATTGATTCTGGGGTTCCTTATAGTCTGGTGAACCCAACAGAATCCTGGGATAAAGATCCCTTATATAAAACTCATCATCATATAATAATTCACTCAGATCGTATCATTCAAATCCTTATCACAATAATGGTCCATTAGATCGAATTTTCTATCTGAACAGTCCTTCATGGAAATTTTCAATTATACAGATTTTTAATTTGACATCCCTTAACTTGATTCACTGGGTCAATTGTTAACAGCAACAATCTGCCACCAGCACAATCCACTAATCTCATAGTGATTTGCTGAAGTCATTAACGTCGAACATCATCACAGGGACTCGTCCCATTCATCCTCATTGTGGTTTTGCTTAGTTTATTACATTTCAACCAAAATTTAGGAATCTTCATTTTTCAATCAGAGTCCAAATTAACTTATTAGTTCTTAACCAAAATTTAAAATCATATCAACCACATTCGAATTCATCATATGGATAGTATTAATGCTTATAATTTCAAGTCTTAGATTTACTCGTATATACTACCAGTAAAGAGCTGCAGTTATACTCTCGGTATATATGGGTAGTCACGGTCCTTGGAACTATAAGGTAAATACCATCATATCTAGGCCTCAAGCAAGTCAGGGATTCCATACAATTGCGGTACTTCCATCTGAAGACCCAATTACCAATTTACGAATCTCAGTTTGAATATCAATTCGTATGAATTTTTCACACAATTACAACCTTTTACTGCTTCTTCATAAATTTTTAACATTTTTGGCTTCTCGGTTAATCCTCATTAGCCAATTTCTCTGATACCAGCTGTGAGGTCCCTATCCCCACCGTGCAACGAATTCAGGGGTTCTAGCAACAAAAGTAGCACTTCTTGCATGGGGTAGGGTCTCACACTCGGGGCCTCGCCCATGGATATCCGGACAAGAGACTAATCCATCGGTTCTTCCAAAACCGATCCCGAAAAAACTTCCCTTGCCTAGAAAGCACGGGCGATTCCTCCAAGATAACTTTTCTCTAACGTAAGTCACAAAAGCCTTAACTAACTGAACTGATCTGACCAAACCCGTAAGTCCCAAATCAGATCAGGGAAAAGATTGCACTTGGATCATAGAGACCAACACTTTTTTCCTCATTGAGAGGCACAGCTGGGTACCAGAGGGAAAAGAGTTCCTAGGCCCCCTAGCCGGATATTCACGCAAACTTAAAACTAGTCACACCACTTACACACCCAATATGAAATTGCCTTTTTCTCAGCATTAGCTATCTTTAAAACAATCATCAGCTATCTTTAAAACAATATGAAATTGCCTTTTTCTCAGCATCAGCTATCTTTAAAACAATCATTTAATGAAACCATTGTGTCACTGATCACAATCCTCAAAATCTCCGGTTGAATCCTTATTTCCAATCATTCCTTCATTGGTGTACCTATGGCATCATTGGCAACTAGAACGCTCACCACCTGTTCACTCAGTGGGCCTTTTCGATAGTTCCTAGCTCATAGTAACCGGCAATATATTCACATATCAAAATGGAATCTTTGTTGAAGATCAGCAAGATCAACCAACGGATTCATATAAAAGAGCCATGGACTCATCCGTTGATGACCAGCAAGGTCAACCAACCAGATCCATGCCTGAATTCAGAAAACAACTCTTACTCCTTGTTCCAATATCTTCCCCGACGTACGTGTGGGTATCTTTGGGCGACCCAGAGCCCGCCGAGCTGGTCAGCACCCTCTAGGATCCTTCGCAGGTCACCTAGCGCTTCACTCATAGGCCGCTTCCTTGGTCCCTCATCCCACTGTATACCGGAAGCTCACCATTTAAATCCAACCGAGGCTAGTCAAGACCTCGACTGACCTTGCTATGCGAGGCGTCCTCCGTTGACTCTTCGTCAGTAGTTGCAACTTTAACAGATAGGTCTCCACACTACCTCATTCACAAGACGGTCAAAATGCTTCCCCAGCATTTTTGACATAAAACTGTCATTTAAAAACAGATTTCACATACAAATACAGTTCCAACAATATTTCCATTTTTTCTCATCACTCCATATCCTTTCACATTAGTCCCCATCTTTTCTCATCTTCCCACAAGTTTTTTTTCTTCATCGATCCCTATCACATCACATCATTCCCACATCAAACCACATCCAATCGCATCATCTACACATCAATCCACATCCAATCGCATCATCTACACATCAATCCACATCATCCATACATCCATCCACATCAATCC
Source organism: Cibotium barometz (assembly GCF_041138505.1). Classification (NCBI taxonomy): domain Eukaryota; kingdom Viridiplantae; phylum Streptophyta; class Polypodiopsida; order Cyatheales; family Cibotiaceae; genus Cibotium; species Cibotium barometz. The sequence goes on along the minus strand of NC_141107.1, from coordinate 22,244,649 downwards.
ACATTATCCACACATCCATCCACATCTTCCATACATCCATCCACATCAATCCACACGTCAATCCACATCATCCATACATCCATCCACATCAATCCACACGTCAATCCACATCATCCATACATCCATACATGCATACATCCATCCACATCAATCCACACATCAATCCACATCATCCATACATCCATCCACATCAATCCACATTATCCACACATCAATCCACATCATCCATACATCCATTCATCCACACATCAATCCACATCATCCATACATCCATTCATGTCAATCCACATTACTCACACATCAATCCATATCATCCATACATCCATCCACATCATCCATATCAATCCACATTATCCACTTATCCATCCACATCAATCCACATGACCCACACATCAATCCACATTCACTTAATAAGTATTCCCATTCTCATCTAATCACATCTTTTTCTATCTCATCACTTATTTTCTCAATTATCCTCATTAGATCACATCTACTTACATCTACCCATACATCTCATCACTTCACATACATTAACATCTATCCAGTTTACATCGCATCTTATCACATCCATTTTACATCATATCTCATTTATTCACATCCCGATTAACATTCTAACACATTCATTCACGTCCCTTATCGTTCATTCACATCCCGATTCACATGTTATCATGTTCATTCACATCCTATATCATTCATTTACATCTCCTGATTCACATGTTATCACATTCATTCACATCATCTATCATTCATTTACATCCTGATTCACATGTTATCATGTTCATTCACATCCTATATCATTCATTTACATCTTGATTCACATGTTATCACATTCATTCACATCCTATATCATTCATTTACATCTTGATTCACATGTTATCACATTCATTCACATCCTATATCATTCATTTACATCCTATATCATTCATTTACATCTTGATTCACATGTTCATTCACATCCTATATCATTCATTTACATCTTGATTCACATGTTATCACATTCATTCACATCCTATATCATTCATTCACATCTCCTGATTCACATGTTATCACATTCATTCACATCATTCATTTACATCTCCTGATTCACATGTTATCACATTCATTCACATCATCTATCATTCATTTACATCCTGATTCACATGTTATCATGTTCATTCACATCCTATATCATTCATTTACATCTTGATTCACATGTTCATTCACATCCTATATCATTCATTTACATCTTGATTCACATGTTATCACATTCATTCACATCCTATATCATTCATTTACATCCTGATTCACATGTTATCACATTCATTCACATCCTATATCATTCATTTACATCCTGATTCACATGACATTACATCACATCTATTCATTCACATTTATCTGATTCGCATCACCTATCATCACATCTATTTACCTTTCATTCTCATCACTTCTATTCTTATCACATCCATTTACCTTTCATTCTCATCACTTTTATTCTCATCACATCCATCCATCCATTCTTTTCCATCTATCTGATTCGCATTACGTCTCATCAAATCTATTCACCTCACATTCTTGTCACTCCTATTCTCATCGCATCCATCCATCCATCCATTCCCATCTATCTGATTCGCATCACATATCATCACATCTATCTACCTCTCATTCTCATCACTTCTATTCTCATCACATCCATCCATCCATTCTTTCCCATCTATTTGATTCACATCCCATCTCATCAATTCTATTCTCATCACATCACATCCATCCATCCTTTCATTCCTATCTATCTGATTTGCATCCCATCTCATCACATCTATTTACCTCTCAATCTCATCACTTCTATCCTCATCACATCCATCCATCCATTCATTCCCATCTATCTGATTCGCATCCCATCTCATCACTTCTATCCTCTCATTACATCCAACCATTCATTCCCATCTATCTGATTCGCATCCCATCTCATCACATCTATTTACCTCTCATTCTCATCACTTCTATTCTCATCACATCCATCCATCCATTCATTCCCTGATTCGCATCACATATCATCACATCTATTTACCTTTCATTCTCATCACTTCTATTCTCATCACATCCATCCTCTACTCATTCTCATCTATCTGATTCATATCACATCTATTTATAGAATGTAAGAGAATTCTTATTTTTGATATAAAGATTCTTTATGCATCTATTTATGCATAAGAACAACTTCAGTGGGAAATAACACTTTTATAAAAATCCATTCAAGCATAAATTCAATTTTAAGGAGAATAACACTTTCAAAATAAAAAATAAATCTTTTATGCATCTTTCTATGCATAAATTCAATTTTAATGAGAATAACTCTTTTGAAATAAAAATAAATTTCTTTATGCATCCTTTTTTTTGCATAAAATCAAAATTGATGAGAATAACTCTTTTGAAATAAAAATAAATTTCTTTATGCATCTTTCTATGCATAAAAGCAAAATTGATGAGAATAACTCTTTTGAAATAAAAATAAATTTCTTTATGCATCTTTCTATGCATAAAATCAAAATTGATGAGAATAACTCTTTTGAAATAAAAATAAATTTCTTTATGCATCTTTCTATGCATAAAATCAAAATTTGATGAAAGTAACCCTTTTATAAAAAAAATTCTTTTATGCATCTTTCTATGCATAAATTCAATTTTAATGAAAGTAACACTTTTATAATAAAAAAATTCTTTCTTTTTATGCATCTATTTATGCATAAAAATCAATTTTGATGAAAGTAACACTTTTATGATAAAAAATTCTTTATGCCTCTATTTATACACAAGAATCAATTTTGATGAAAGTAACACTTTTATAATAAAAAAATTCTTTTATACATCTATTTATGCATAAAAATCAATTTTGATGAAAGTAACACTTTTATAATAAGAAAATTCTTTTATGAATCTATTTATGCATAAAAATCAATTTTGATGAAAGTAACACTTTTATAATCAAAATATTCCCAATATGCATCTTTCTATGCATAGAAATTAATTCTAATGAAAATAACACTTTTATTATAAAAATATTTCTAATATGCATTTTTCTATGGATAAAAATAACACTTTTAGAATACACAAGCGGTGGGAATTACTTTTTTTGAATAATAAAAGATAAAACTTATTTCACAATATTCAATAAAATTTTGCCATAACCTCCTTTGTATGGCTGACCATTTTTTTTTCATTCTCAAGTTACTTAGAAATTATCCCAAATGGTTTAAAGCATTCTAAACTAATTAAATTCCACTTTTAAAGAGAAACAATATGAAAAGTTTAATTCTAACAATTTGATTACACATCTAGTATAAAGAAAGGCTGAATTCAAGAATGAAAAGAGGGGGAAAGCCATTCCAACAAGGCATAGCATCATTTTTCATTTTAAAGAAAACAAAAATTAGAAAACCATTAAATGGAATAAAGAAAAAGTAGGATTTCTAGCTTACATGAATTTTTGTGAGCTTTCCTTTGGCTTGATGGTTTGAGGGATCTACTCTTGTTTGCAACAAGAGTGGCCATTAATTCTTTTGAAGAGGAAATGGTCAAAAACTAATGCATTATCAATAATTTCACTGTTTTTGACTCTTGGGAGGAGTAGAGTAACAGTGCATAAAACACTATTAACCATTTGCAAAGGGGGAGGCTTAATTTATAGGAAAAAGTGAGCCTCTAACCAAGCAAACTGATTCTAGAATTTTCTAGATCAATTTGGTCAATTTTTGACCATTTTTAGGTCAGTTTAGCGTACTTTTTGGATCTAGTTGAAGCAGGAGAGAGAAGAGATTAAAATATTTCATTATTTGTGAGTTTAAAAGTTAACTACACATGTGAAATAGGTGCCTCCTTCATGAGGGGAATTCCCCCACACTGAGGTGTCAAAAATGCATCATTTCTTCTAAATATCTTTTCTTTTTTAACTAATAACCTTGTCCTTAGTGAACTCTTCATCTTATGTGAGTATTTACTCATTTTTGGAGGGATTTCCTTTTATTTTTTAATTTATCTCCTCCTTACATTTGGATTAATCTAATTGGTCCCATAGGAACCTTAATTCAAAAATTTCAAGAAATCTGGACCCTTAGGCTAAGGTCCTTTTTACCTGATTTTAATTTATTCCAATTGCACATTGGAAATTTCTTTTTGAATATCTGTTTCAAGGGAAACCATTTTAGACACTAGGAGGATTTTTATATCAAAAAATATCTCAATTTTAAATTATCTCTCTCTAGACATTTTCTCTCTCTAGGCCAAAATAGGGTAAAAAGGATCTTTCTTTTATTTCAGGGAGGGGAATAATTATAAGATCAAAAGGTGAGGTTTTTACACCTGCACACATCAAAAGCCGGAGGGAGGAATCTTACATCTACCCTACTTAAAAAAGGAGAGTTGTCCTCATCTCGCAAAATTAGAGGAGAACTCTTTTCCTTAAGATCCAACTGATTCTGGGGTTCCCAAACAGAATCCTAGGATAAATATCCCTTATATAAAACTCATCATCAGATAATAATTCACTCAAATCGTATCATTCAAATCCTTATCCCAATAATGGTCCATTAGACCGAATTTTCTATCTGAACAGTCCTTCATGGAAATTTTCAATTATACAGATTTTTAATTTGACATCCCTTAACTTGATTCACTGGGTCAATTGTTAACAGCAGCAATCTGCGAGCACAATCCACTAATCTCATAGTGATTTGCTAAAGTCATTAATGTCATTCCAGCTCTACGAACATCATCACAGGGACTCGTCTCCCAATCATCCTCATTGTGGTTTTGCTTGGTTTAAATTCAAGAATCTTCATTTTTCAATCAGAATCCAAATCAACTCATCAGTTCTCAACCAAAATTTAAAATCAATCAACCACATTTGAATTCATCATCTGGATAGTATTAATGCTCAAAATTTTAAGTCTTAGATTTACTTGTATATACTGCAAGCAGTAAAGAGCTACAATTATATCCTCGGTATATACGGGTAGTCACGGTCCTTAGAACTATAAGGTAAATACCATCATGTCTAGGCCTCAAGCAAGTTAGGGATTCCATACAATTGTGGTACTTCCATCTGAAGACCCAATTATCAAATTACGAATTTCAGTTTGAAAATCAATTCGTATGAAATTATTTTTTCACACAATTATAACCTTTTACTGCTTCTTCATAAATTTTTGACATTTTTGGCTTCTCGGTTGATCCTCAATAGCCAATTCGCTCTAATACCAGCTGCTGCTTGGCTGCGAGGTCCCTATCCCCACCGCACAATGAATTCAGGGGTTCTAGTAGTAGCAGAAGTAGCACTTCTTGCACGGGGCAGGGTCTCACACTCGGGGCCTCGCCCATAGATATCCGGACAAGAGACTAATCCATCGATTCTTCCAAAACCGATCCTGGAAAAACTTCCCTTGCCTAGAAAGCATGGGCGATTCCTCTAGGATAACTTTTCTCTAACGTAATCAAAAGCCTTAACTAACTGAACTGATTTGACCAAACCCGTAAGTCCCAAATTAGATCAGGGAAAAGATTGCACTTGGATCATAGAGACCAACGCTTTTTTCCTCATTGAGAGGCACAGCCGTTGATTCTTTTCCATAGAACAATTTTTGTCTGGGATTTCCTTCATCTATCATACCATAATAGAGTTGAGTCTCAATTTAAGGATCCATCAATCCAGCCTAACCCTATCCAGTCCCGTGGGTTAGTGAACTGCCCAACCACTGTAGTGATGGGATCCAATTAAGAATTCAGTTAGGTTTTGTCCCAGGTACCAGGGAAAAGAGTTCCCAAGCCCCCTAGCCGGATATTCATGCAAACTTAAAACTAGCCACACCACTTACACACCCAATATAAAATTACATTTCTCAGCATCAGCTATCTTTAAAACAATCATTTAATGAAACCATCGTGTCACTGATCACAATCCTCAAAATCTCCGGTTGAATCCTTATTTCCAATCATTCCTTCATCGGTGTACCTATGGCATCATTGGCAACCAGAACGCTCACCACCTGTTCACTCAGGGGCCTTTTCGATAGTTCCTAGCTCATAGTAGTAACCGGCAATATATTTACATATCAAAATGGAATCTCTGTTGAAGATCAGCAAGATCAACCACCAACGGATCCATATAAAAGAGCCATGGACTCATCCGTTGAGGACCACAGCAAGGTCAACCAACCAGATCCATGCCCGAATTAAGAAAACAACTCTCACTCCTTATTCCAATATCTTCCCTGACGTACGTGTGGGTATCTTCGGTGACCCAGAGCCCGAGCACCGTATGGTCAGCACCCTCTAAGATCCTTCGTTCATTCACGTCCCGATTCACATGTTATCACAATCATTCACATCCTATATCATTCATTTACATCCTGATTCACATGTTATAACATTCATTCACACCCTATATCATTCATTTACATCCTGATTCACATCAAATCACACCTCATCTATTCAGTCACATTTATCTGATTCGCATCACATATCATCACATCTATTTACCTTTCATTCTCATCACTTCCATCCATCCATTCTTTCCCATCTATCTAATTCGCATTACATCTCATCACATCTATTCACCTCACATTCTTGTCACTCCTATTCTCATCGCATCCATCCATCCATTCATTCCCATCTATTTGATTCGCATCACATATCATCACATCTATTTACCTCTCATTCTCATCATGTCTATTCTCATCACATCCATGCATTCTTTCCCATCTATTTGATTCGTATTCCATCTCATCCCATCTATTTACCTCTCATTCTCATCACTTCTATTCTCATCTCATCCCATCTATTTACCTCTCATTCTCATCACTTCTATTCTCATCTCATCCCATCTATTTACCTCTCATTCTCATCACTTCTATTCTCATCACATCCATCCATTCTTTCCCATCTATCTGATTCGTATTCCATCTCATCCCATTTATTTACCTCTCATTCTCATCACTTCTATTCTCATCACATCCATCCATCCTTTCATTCCCATCACTTCTATTCTCATCACATCCATCCATTCTCATTCTCATCACTTCTATTCTCATCACATCCATCCATCCTTTCATTCCCATCTATCTGATTCTCATCACTTCTATTCTCATCACATCCATCCATCCATCCATCCATCCATCCTTTCATTCCCATCTATCTGATTTGCATCCCATCTCATCACATCTATTTACCTCTCATTCTCATCACTTCTATCCTCATCACATCCATCCTTCCATTCATTCCTATCTATCTGATTTGCATCCCATCTTATCACATCTATTTACCTCTCATTCTCGTCACTTCTATTCTCATCACATCCATCCATCCATTCATTCCCATCTATCTGATTCGTATCACATATCATCACATCTATTTATCTTTCATTCTCATCACTTCTATTCTCATCACATCCATCCTCTATTCATTCTCATCTATCTAATTCATATCACATCTATTTATCGAATGTACGAGAATTCTTATTTTTGATATAAAGATTCTTTACGCATTTATTTATACATAAGAACAACTTCAGTGGGAAATAACACTTTTATAAAATTCATTTATGCATAAATTCAATTTTAAGGAGAATAACACTTTCAAAATAAAAATAATTCTTTTATGCCTCTTTCTATTCAGAAATTCAATTTTAATGAGAATAACTCTTTTGAAATAAAAATAAATTTCTTTATGCATCTTTATATGTATAAAATCAAAATTCATCTTTATATGTATAAAATCAAAATTCATAAAAATAAATTTCTTTATGCATCTTTATATGTATAAAATCAAAATTCATGAGAATAACTCTTTTGAATTTAAAAAAAATTTCTTTATGCATCTTTCTATGCATAAAATCAAAATTCATGAGAATAACTCTTTTGAAATAAAATAAATTTCTTTATGCATCTTTCTATGCATAAAATCAAAATTAATGAGAATAACTCTTTTGAAATAAAAAAAAATATTTATGCATCTTTCTATGCATAAAATCAAAATTTGATGAAAGCAACGCTTTTATAAAAAAATTCTTTTATGCATTTATTTGTGCATCTAATTTTGATTTATTTATGCATCTTTCTATGCATAAAATCAAAATTTGATGAAAGCAACGCTTTTAGAAAAAAATTCTTTTATGCATCTATTTGTGCAGAAATTCAATTTCAATGAAAGTAACACTTTTATAATTAAAAAAATTCTTTTATGCATCTATTTATGCATAAAAATCAATTTTGATGAAAGTAACACTTTTATAATGAAAAATTCTTTTATGCATCTATTTATGCATAAAAATCAATTTTGATGAACGTAACACTTTTATAATAAAAAAATTCTTTTATGCATCTATTTATGCATAAAAATCAATTTTGATGAAAGTAACAAGTTTATAATAAAAAATTCTTTTATGCATCTATTTATGCATAAAAATCAATTTTGATGAAAGTAACACTTTAATAATAAAAAAATTCTTTTATGCATCTATTTATGCATAAAAATCAATTTTGATGAAAGTAACACTTTCATAATAAAAAAATTCTTTTATGCATCTATTTATGCATAAAAATCAATTTTGATGAAAGTAACACTTTTATAATCAAAATATTCCCAATATGCATCTTTCTATGCATAGAAATTAATTCTAATAAAAATAACACTTTTATTATAAAAATATTTCTAATATGTATTTTTCTATGCATAGAATAAAAATAACACTTTTAGAATACACAAGCGGTGGGGATTACTCTTTTTGAATAATAAAAGATTAAACTTATTTCACAAAATTTAAGAAAATTTTGCCATAAACTCCTTTGTATGGGTGACCATTTTTCATTTTTTTTCATTCTCAAGTTACTTAGAAATTATCCCAAATGGTTTTAAGCATTCTAAACTAATCAAATTCCAATTTTTAAAGAGAAACAATATGAAAAGTTCAATTCTAACAATTTGATTACACATCTAGTATAAAGAAAGGCTGAATTCAAGAATGAAAAGAAAGAGAAAGCATTTCCAACAAGGCATAGCATCATTTTTCATTTTAAAGAAAACAAAAATTAGAAAACCATTAAATGGAATAAAGAAAAAGTAGGATTTCTAGCTTACATGAATTTTTGTGAGCTTTCCTTTGGCTTGATGGTTCGAGGGATCTACTCTTGTTTGCAACAAGAGTGGCCACCAATTCTTTTGATGAAGAGGAAATGGTCAAAAACTAATGAATTATCAATAAATTCACTGTTTTTGGCTCTGGGGAGGAGTAGAGTAACAGTGTATAAAACACTGTTAACCATTCACAAATGGGGAGGCTTAATTTATAGGAAAAAGTGAGCCTCTAACCAAGCAAACTGATTCTAGAATTTTCTAGATGAATTTGGTCAAATTTTGAGCATTTTTAGGTCAGATTAGCGTACTTTTTAGATCTAGTTGAAGCAAGAGAGAGAAGAGATGAAAATATCTCATTATTTGTGAGTTTAAAACTCAACCACACATGTGAAATAGGCACCTCCTTCGTGAGGGAAATTCCCCCACACTGAGGTGTCAAAAATGCATCATTTCTTCTAAAAATCTCTTCTTTTTTAACTAATAACCTTGTCCTTAGTCAACTCTTCATCTTATGTGAGTATTTACTCATTTTTGGGGGGATTTCCTTTTATTCTTCAATTTATCTCCTCCTTACATTTGGATTAATCTAATTGGTCCATAGAAACCTTAATTCAAAAATTCTAGAAAATTTGGACCCTTAGGCTAAGGTCCTTTTTACTTGATTTCAATTTATTCTAATTGCACATTGGAAATTTCTTTTTGAATATCTGTTTCAGGGGAAACCATTTTAGACACTAGGAGGATTTTTATATCCAAAAATATCTCAATTTTGAATTACCTTCCTCTAGACATTTTCTCTCTCTAGACCAAAATAGGGCAAAACAGGATCTTTCTTTTATTTCAAAGAGGGGAATAATTATAAGATCAGAAGGGGAGATTTTTACACCTGCACACCTCAAAAGCCGGAGGGAGGAATCTTACATCTTGTGACTTCGGTGTAATAGATTTTGAGGGAGAAGAATCTTCTTGAGAAGCCTGCAACAAAACATAAGAAATCATATGTCAAAATATTAGCAAAAGGAGAGTATATAGAACATGAAACATTTTTTATTTGATAGAATAGAATGAGGCGATCTTACCGAAAAAGACTTGCCGAAAAAGACTTGTGAAAAAGACTTGTGACACTTGCATCAATCCATCCATAAGTTGTTTGCAAGTTCAATAGCTCCAAGTTTGCTTGCAGTTTGGAGTACGAACATCCCTCATACAAAGGGGTGCTTGCCTCTCTATCTAAGGTTTCTTCCTCTTGTGACATTGGAGCTTGCTCACTATCATCTATGACTCCTGTCCAAAGAAGTCATTCACCATGTCACATGATGAGATTCTCTTCCTCCTCATGTGGCAATGGTGGAGAAACCTCATTCATTGGTTGGAGAAGATGAGTCTCAGCCATGCTTTCCATATGAAGCCCTGCCACCTTTTGCATTGTACCTGATGTCACTAAATGGTGTGGCATGTTACCAAGCACTCTCCTATGGTTCTCCTCTATGTCATCATCTGCACTTAATATCCTGCCACTATCTTATGAAGGCCATATGTCCAGGCATGCTCACTTGTTATACGATGTTGTCATATATACTGGCGCTTGCATCGATTACATACACAACGAATTTTTTCTCTCAACCATGCCTTGAAACCAACTTCCAGCCCTTGATGATCACTGGTGAACATCTTTAACCTAGCCAAAATTGATTAAGGGTTCATACAAAACACACAACATCCAAAACTGTAAACAGAAAATTACCTAGGGTTTTTCTGTTGCACAGTGAACACAGTAACATTTTTTCGCTACCAAGCAGTGAAAATCTGTTGCGCTCAATAGTGAAAACATGATGTCCCCAGCAGTGAAGGTAGCAGTGAAATTTCACTACTGAGTATAGCGAGCTTTAAATTGTGACTTCCACCTAAATCGCTGTGTTGATGGGTGTCAATACCTGTCCACTAGCAAAAATACGTTGCCTAGCAGCAGCCAAAAAATGCTACTCTCAGTAGCAAAACTAGTAGTGAAATTTTGCTGCTAAGCAGTGACCTTCAAACTGTGACTTTCGCCTAAATTGCCACCAACGACGGGTGTTGTGGATGAGTTCGCTAGTCCTCCCACTCTAGGAAACTCGAAGATGACTGACACAAACACTATGGTTGGGGAAGAAGGGAGTGTGGTTCCTCTCAGGGAAGTATACCCGCCAAGGATGAGTTGACCTCACTAGCTAGACATGCAAGACCTATGCTCTACACTGTCTATACCACCGTGCTCTCCGACCACCACCTAGCACCACAGTACTCCTATAGGCCTCACTCACACCACACACACCACTCACACCTCACTCACCTTGCTCACACAAAGAGATATACAAAACACCAATCGAGCGCAACACTACCATCACAATACCAAAAAGGGATGATACAAGGGAGACTCCACTCCAATAGAAGGATTGTGCTAGAACTGAAGGTGATACACCAAAGAGTGTCCTCCTCTATGAGAGTGTGTCCCAAACTGTGTGTATGCTGCTGAGAGAGTGCTCCCCTTAAGTCCTCCTTGGGTGTCCTTCTCCTCGGGTGTCCTTCTCCTCGCAAGAGGATCTCTCCCTACCTTGGGAAAGGGAGAGGGGAAAGGAAGATGGTACTTAGGATCTCTCGAAGAGGATCTCTCCCTGCCTTGGGAAAGGGATAGGGCTGTTGCCTCCATGAGTGCCATCGGAGTTGGCCATGCACGTATGAAATGTCAAAGGAGGGGACCAACGGTCAGAGGGGTCAAAGATCACTGGTGGTCGGAGGGCACCGGCGGTGACGGGCGATCGGAGCAGTCGGAGGGCACTCGCAGTGATGGTGGTTGGAGTCATTGGAGGGCACAGGCCTGGTCAGAGCCATTGGAGGGCAGAGCACACCGGCGGTCGAAGTGGTCGGAGCAGTTAGAGGACACCGGCGGTCGAAGTGGTCGGAGCAGTTAGAGGACACTGGCAGTCGGAGTGGTCAAAGCACAGCGACAGTGACGGCGGTTGGAGCGGTCTGAGTGATTAGAGCAGTCGAAGGGCATCGACGGTCGGAGTGGTCAGAGCACATCGGCGGAGATGGCGGTCGGAGCGGTTGGAGTGGTGGGAGTAGTCGGAGGGCACCACAGCGATTGGAGTGGTCAGAGCACATCGGCGACGACAGTGGTTGGAGCTCAGAGGGCACTGGCGGTCCGAGTGATGGGAGATGTTAGAGGTGATGGTGGGGAGATGTTAGAGGTGATGGTGGTAACTCTTGGTGGAGTGTGGAGGACCTGGCTTCCTGTCCACAAGTTGCCCACTACTACTTAATTCACCATCCTGGTGAATGCCACAAAAAAAGCACAGGTGGTTCTCTCTGGCAAGCTAGCCTCTGGGCAAAACATCTGGTAAGTAGGCTTCCAGGCATACCTCATACAATGATCCTTCCAGGCAAACCTTCTAAAGAGATACAAAATAAATAAAAATGAATCAACTAGGCTCGTGGGGGAAACTTCATCCACAGCGAGCTGTAGAAAAAAATGATTGAACAGGGAGCTCCTGGGCACTTCATCCAGCAGTAAACTATTTCTGAGAGCTCCTGGGCACTTCATCCAGCAGTAAACTATTTCTGAGAGCAAGCTATCAATAATTGTATTACCACTATCATCCCCCGGGAAAAGCATCCGACAGAAGATTACCTCAACAAAAGCACAAAAACCAATCTAAACAATAATCATCTCACTGGCCACTTCGTCCGGGAAGAACTTCCGACACGAAGTTTAGCCATACAAGATACAAAATGAAATCTGGCCATGGCCAGTATATAGGAGATCCACTTTTCATTAATAAAAAAGATCTGATGCTCCTAAGCATCAGTATAGCATGTGCCATGGTAGCCTCCAAGAGAACGTATGCTTCAGGGTCAATACTGCTCATAAACTGCCACGGAGATGGCCATACTAAGGGCTCTGCAGAGCCAAAGGCGAAAGCTGCACATGTACATGCTATGTTATGGTATTGCAGAGTGATGAAGAAGGGGTGTGCCCTTGAGAGTTTCTTTGCAACCTAGCTGCACCCCATACCAAGAGCTCTTTAACACATTTAGATGATCCTCTATGTGCTGCAAAATGCAATGATGTGCTTCCAAAACCACAGCTGCTTCCACTAGATCTTGTAGGCGTTGCACACATGAGAGATGCCTTACTTAAAAGCAAGCAAACTACTGTAGAATGGCTGGATCGGACTACCAAGTGTAGAGGTGTAGCTCCACATGTTTGTGCTACTATGGGCATCTTGACAACATCCAAAACTTGTTGGACACAATCAAAGTGGCCGCTCTTTGCTGCATAATGGAGGCATGTCCTCCCATTAGGAGCATCAAACACACGAGGATATTAGGTCCCCATGCCACAAGCCGCTCAATGCAAAACACCCTTCCATTTTTGTAAGCGAGCATGAAAGGCATCTGTCTATGATGATTCATTGCATTCAACGACACACCCTTCTCTAACAGCAACAAAAGTACCTTAGATTGGCCATGTGAGGTAGCATAATGCAAAGGTAAGAGGTGGCGGTTATGAGAGAGGGTGCCGATGGGAGTGATGAGAGGGGGACGGTGACTGCACACACGGAGGGAAGTGAGGGCAGTGAGAGAGGGGGAGGGGGTCGGGTAAATTGACGAGACAAGTAAGGTGAGAGAGGGGGGGTTGGTCAGGGGGTGCGGGAAATGGGGGTGGTTGGTCTGTGGGGTGGGGTGGGGGGAAAAGGCATGGTCGATGAGGGGTGAAGAGGGGGGAGCAACCTTTTGGTTTGTATTTTTTTAAATAACTATTATTATCATATTTGTTTTTTTTTGAGGGGGGGGGGAATGGTGTGGTGGGGCGTGGCAAGAAGGTTCACCCAGAGTACAAATCCAAGAGGCTAGTCAAAGAACTCAGCTTGACAATGTGCTAAAATTGATCAATCTCCTTTCTTTCTAAATGAATTGCCCTCAGTAAGTTGGGCACGGCCTCCTGTTGGCTGGCATAAGATGGTAGAACGGCTTCCACATAGCACAACACTCTAGGAGTGACTAAACATGAAAAGTCTCTCTCATCTTCATTGCCGTTTGAGTAGGGAGTGCTGAAAAGATGCAGGGGAGAAGAGGGCTTGAGCTCTTGCAAGCACACACACACTCACAAAACCCGAAAAGAGAACACACAAGGTGAGAGGCTGAAAATCTTCTTCTTCTTCACATAACACTCAACACACCATATACAAAGATAAGAGTGCACACAATATGAAAGGTACTCAACCAAATATATACTAGGGTTCTCTATAGTGTGAACCCAACTAAATGAGTTGGCGCTATAACTATGCCAGTCTCTAGAATGGCTGTCACACAGTCTGTCATCCCACTGGCCACATATCACCCATGATCTCACCAACCATGCCAATGGTGTAAGTGTGGGGCCTATCTCTCCCCAGGCGGGTCATCGCCTCACTAGATGAGCTCGATATCTCAACAGTCCCCCTCGAGCTCAACTCCATCTCATGTACACCAAGCGAAGCCCTGAATTTGCTGAGCTTCTTTGTACCCAATGCTTTGGTGAAGATGTCAGTGACCTGATCCTGTGTGCTGACATAAACAAGGTCAACGTCTCCTGTCAAAATCTTCTCTCTGACAAAATGGTAGTGGACCTCTATATGCTTTGTGGTGCGAGCATGAAAAACTGGGTTCCTGGCCAACTGTATACTGCTAATGTTATCACAAAAAATGACAACTTGTCTATCCACTGATAGACCCAAATCTGCAAGTAGCTTTCTCAACCAAGCTACCTCACATGCTGCCATAGCAGCACCTCTGTACTCGGCCTCTGTAGTAGTACTGGATAGAGCAACCGTAGGCTGCTTTTTGCTGCTCCAAGTCACAACAGCACTCTCCAAAGAAAACATGAAGCCACTAGTAGATCTTCTATCTGAGATACTACTAGCCCAATCAGCATCTTATATCTCTGTCCCAGTTTCATAAAATAGTCCATAATGCAAAGTAGACCTCACATACCTTAGTATGCGTCTCAATGCATCCAGATGCAGCTTTCGAGAAACCTGCATAAATTGACTCACCAACCCAACAACATAGCTCACATCTGGCCTGGTGATCGTCATGTAGATCAAGCTTCCTACTATGCACATATACATAGTAGGATCCTCCAAAATCTCTCCTGAATCTATACTCAACTTGCCATTCTGATCCAATGGCACTGAGATAGGCTTACAGCCTGTCATACCATACTTGGACAACATGTCCAAGCCATACTGTCTCTGCAGTAATCCAATACTGTGTGGTGACCTAATCACCTCAATGCCCAAGAAATATCTAAGCTCCCCGAGATCCTTCATCTCAAGCTTCTGTCTAAGCAAGATCTTTACATCAAAGATCTCTGCATCATGGTCCCCCGTGATGATCAGGTCATCTACATAGATGACAACAAGCACAACCCCTCTATCACTGTGTCTCACATACAGTGAGAAATCTGCATTGGCTACATGAAAGCCAATAGTGACAAGATATTCAGAAATCTTGTCAGACCATGATCTTGGTACTTGTTTTAAGCCATACAAGGCTTTCTTCAACCTGCACACATGCTCGGGGTGACTCACATCCTTCTAACCAGGTGGCTGCAACATATACACCTCTTCTTGCAAATCCCCATGCAAGAATGCATTCTTTACATCCATCTGATGTAAAGACCATTGCTTTGATGCAGCCACTGCTATCACAACTCTCACTATTGCCATCTATTATCACAACTCTCACTGTTGCCATCTTGGCAACTGGGCTGAAAGTTTCCTCATAATCAATGCCATATGTTTGCACATATCCTTTGGCTACCAATCTAGCCTTGTACCTGCTTATGCTTCCATCACTGTTATGTTTTACTTTATACACCCACTTGCATCCAATGGCTTTCTTGCCTTCAAGCAATTGCACTAAATCCCAAGTCTCATTTCCATATATTGCATCCATCTCCTCATCCATAGCTTTCTCCCAACACACATTTCCAACAGCCTCATTAATGCATGTGGCATTAGGGGAAGGTTGAGGTCTATAGGGGCCCTTTAAGCTGCCATATTATGATTTTAATGACTTTTTGTTAAAACGTTAAGTTTCTTTGACTTTAGATACCTTCTTATTCTTCAAACGGCTAGAAGTTTGAATTTCAAAGTTTCCCGCCAAAATTGAATTTGAAATCGAGCGAGCAAAACTATATCATGTGACATATCTATGGAAAGAGCTCGACGAGTAGGTTCTGGATCTGTAATCTCCGACAAATTTTGAGCTTATATGTAGAAGTTATGGACGTTCAAAATTTCAAAAACTTCCCCCCCCACTTTTTGGAAATGAAAAGTACAAAAAGGCATCTTTTAGAGAATCTTTTGACCACCTTTAATCACCCAACATTTTTGTATACATGGCATCACATGATTGGCTCTTTTCCTTAATAACCTTTTAATCACATGGCATCTTAAAGGGCCCCTATAGACCTCAACCTTTCCCTAATGGCTCTACAACTTGCACAACTTTTGCCATGTATGCATAGTGATGTGCCACATAACCATCATAGGTAAACCTATGCACAAGATTCTTCACTCTCCTAGATCTTCGCAACTTTTGCCATGTATGCATAGTGATGTGCCACATAACCATCATAGGTAAACCTATGTACAAGATTCTTCACTCTCCTAGATCTTCGCAACTTTTGCCATGTATGCATAGTGATGTGCCACATAACCATCATAGGTAAACCTCTGCACAAGATTCTTCACTCTCCTAGATCTTCGCAGCTTTGTATTTATGGCTTCCATAGCCTTCTTGTACACCAGGTGTGCTCATAGAGATGGTATCCTAAGATCCTCATCAAGGCTCATCTTTGAGCCACTAGACTCTCCATCAACATGAGAATGCCCTGTAGAAATGTCAGGCATACTAAGGGGCTCAATCACTTTCTCCTTGCCTTTATGTGATGTACTAATCACATTTGCAAGACTGGTATTATGACGTAGCCTGCCACTCCGTGGTCTATCAACTAAACCACTAGATGAGGACTCTCCTGGTCCACTCAAAAGCTGTGATTGCTGACTTGCATTCTGTGCAAGCACATTTCTCCCCCCACAGAATCCTGAGATAAAGATCCCTTCTACAAGAAGAACATACAAAACTCATTACAAGAGAATAATTCATTCATATTCTTATCACAATAATGGTCCATCAGACCGAAAATTTCATTTGAACATTCCTCCATGGGAATTTCAGTTATGCAGGTTTTCAATTTGTCATCCCTGAATTAGATCCATGGGGTCAAAGGTCAAACAGCAGCAATCTGTCAACACAATCCACTAATCTCATAGTGATTTGCTGAAGTCATAATCATCTTCCAGTTATTTATGCATCTAATTTATGCATAAAATCCACTTATGATGATGAAAATAACACTTTTATATAAAAAATATCTTTTATGCATATGTTTATGCATACAAATCATTTATGATGAAAATCACTCTTTTAATATAAAAGAATTTCTTTTATGCATCTAATTTATGCATAAAATCCAATTATGATAAAAATCACACTTTTAATATAAAAAAATATTTTATGCATATGTTTATGCATACAAATAATTTATGATGAAAATCGCTCTTTTAATATAAAAGAATTTCTTTTATGCATCTATTTATGCATAAAAATCATTTATGAGATAAAAATCACACTTTTAATATAAAAAAATATCTTTTATGCATATGTTTATGCATACAAATCATTTATGATAAAAATCACTCTTTTAATATAAAAGAATTTCTTTTATGCATCTATTTATGCCTAAAAATCATTTATGATGAAAATCACACTTTTAATATAAAAGAATTTCTTTTATGCATCTATTTATGCCTAAAAATCATTTATGATGAAAATCACACTTTTAATATAAAAAAATATCTTTTATGCATATGTTTATGCATTTAAATCATTTATGATAAAAATCACTCTTTTAATATAAAAGAATTTCTTTTATGCATCTAATTTATGCATAAAATCATTTATATAAAAATAACACTTTTATAATCAAAATAACAATTTCAATATGCTTCCTTCTATGCATAGAATTTAATTCTAAAGAAAGTAACACTTTTTTAATAAAATATTTTTAGTATGCATTTTCTTATATCTAGGATGAAAATTAACACTTTAAGAATACATATACGATGGGAATTACTCTTTTTTAATAAAAAGTAAAACTTATTTTACACAATTTTAGAAAATTTTTTGCCATAACCTCCTTTGTATGGCTGACCATTTTTCAATTTTTAACTCTCTAAAATTAATTAGAATCTCACCAAGAGTATTTAAATCATTCTAATGTAAACATTTTCTACTTATTTAAGAGGAACATTATGAAAAACTTGATTTTATTAATCATTCATCTAGGATAAAGAATGGTTGAATTTACTAAAGAAGAGAGGGGAATGCCTTTTTTCAATGAGGCATAACATCATATTCATTTTAGAGAAGGCAAAAATCATAAAAACCATAAAAATTAAGTATAAATGGGAATTTATGTATTTCCTTACTTCCATTCACATCAATTAACTTCAATAGCATTAAAAAGCCATTCCAATTAAGCTTCTCAAGCTTGAGAGGGGTTGAGAAGAGAGAAACATTGAGAAATTATGGAAAAAGATCAAAATTCACACTTTACCTTACAAATTGCTTGATTCTTTGATCACGGTAGACGCCCCCAACCAATCAAATAGTTTGGTATGCTGATGGAGCCACTAATGGAGATTGAAGATAGAGGGAAGCTCCAATTTCTTCAATTTGGAGAGAGATTTAGAGAATAGTAAAAATTATCATTATTTCAGCATAATTCTAGCATAGTATAATTCTCTTATTTTTTTTACAAAGGGCTGAGGTTCTATTTATAGAAGAGGGAGGATCTAACCAAGACCAACTGATTTCTAGAATTTTCCAGATTCAATTTGGACCAGAATTGGACCAGATTTGGACCTAGTTTGGTTCCTTTTTTATTCAGTTTGATCCAAGAGAGAGGAGAGATAAAAATATCACATTATTTTTTAGTTTAAAACTCATTCAAGCATGTGAAGTAGGCGCCTCCTTGAAGGGATCCCCTTTCCTTACACATGTGTCAAAATGGAATCATTATACCCAAAATATCTCATTTTTTTAGTAATACTCATATTTTTTTACTAATAAACCTTGTACATAGTCAACTCTTCATCTTATGTGGGCATTTACTCATTTTTGGTTATTTTCTTTTACAAATTGGATTTATCTCCTCCCCACACATGGATTGATCCTATTGGCCCATAGAAACCTTAATTTAAAATTTTCAAAAATCTGGACCCCTAGGATAAGACCTCTTGAGCAAATTGAAAGAAAGTAACAGGGGTGGGTTAGTCCCTCACCAAGGGAGTGGCTCATGAAGGAGTCACCACTTAGCATCTCACGGGAGAAGCTCACCATTGATTCTTGGAATAGATAACATTATCATGAATGAGCCATAATCCCATTTACATTGGTATTTATACTCCACCCAAGAGTTCACACCTACTTACTAGTTGTCCATGGCCTTGGGCCCATAATGCTTTCTTACAAACCATCCCTTCCCCAATGGTTTCGTCCTCGAAACCTCAAATGAATACCCCAAATTCGGAGAAGAATGTTCCATGTGGCTGAATTTACACCAACCCATATTGTTCTATCAATGCTTCATATCCCTCCAATGCTGAAATAGGTTGCCATGAAGCTTCTTCCTTAGGTAAACCTTTCCATTGAACAAGATACTCCACCAAGGTACGAGTGCGAAGTACCTTTTTCCTTGTACCCAAGATAGCTTCTAGAATGTATTCAATCATTCCCTCTTCATTCATTGGAGGTAACTCATCAACCATTTGATCGATCATACCCACATATCCTTTCAAGTGAGAGACATGAAACACATCATGAATCTTTGTTGTAGATGGAAGTAAGAGTTGATATGCAACCTCCCCAACTCTTCGTATCACTTGATAAGGACCATAATAGCGATGAGCTAGCTTGGTGTTGGTGCTTCCCTTCAAAGATGCATATCTTGACTTTGGTATTCTCAAAAGAACCCAATCTCCCACTTTGAATTCCACCAATGGTCTTCGATGAACATTGGCATATTGTCTCATTTTCTCTTGTGCAACCTTCAAATTACTTTTGCATTGTTGCAACAATGCTTGCATCCTTTCAGCTTCCTCCTTGGCATTATGGTTAGAAGTTTCATATGTACCCACCAACATAGGCAAATTGACCTTGTAACCATATAAAGCCTCAAAGGGTGACATGCCAATGCTCACATGATATGTTGAGTTGTAAGCAAACTCAGCCAAAGGTAACCAATCATCCCATGTGCTTTGAGTATCATGACAATAGTGGCGTAGATATGTTTCCACCCATTTGTTTACTCTTTCTGTTTGACCATCGGTTTCGGGATGATAGGCGGTGCTTGGAGTAAGCTTGGTTCCCATATATTCAAACAATGTTCTCCAAAAAGTGCTCATGAATTTGACATCGCGATCACTCACAATTTGTGACGGCATACCATGCAACTTGAAAACCCCATCAACAAATTGCTTGGCAACATTTTGGGCTGAATATGTGACCTTGGAAGGAATGAAATGGGCCACTTTGGTCAATCTATCCACCACAACATACAAGCTGTCCCACCCTTTCTTTGTGCGCGGAAGGTTAGTAATGAGATCCATTGATATATGACTCCATTTGCCTTCGGGAATGGGCAATGGCTGAAGCAAACCTCCCGGTTTATGTGTAGGATCCTTGTTCAATTGACATGACCGGCACCCACTTACATAAGCATGAATGCTCTTCCACATCCCCTTCCAAAAGAAACATTTCCTTATTGCATCAAAGGTTTTGTAGACACCCAAATGACCAGCCATAGGAGTACAATGCATCTCTTCCATGATCTTCTTGATAAATGATGAAGTAGGAACCAAGTAGACTTTTCCTTTGTAGTAGAGGAGACCATTTTTCAGCTCATAATGGGGTAACTCTTCACATACACCTTGCTGTAATTTCTGCACTATTTGTGAGGTTTCTTCATCAAACAAGTACTCTTCTTGTATCTCCATGATCCAATCTTTATGCACCTCAGAAATAGCATACAATGAGCAGGCCCACATACGAGACAAGGAATCGGCAACCACATTTTCTTTGCCCTTTGTGTATGTGATTTCAAAATCATAGTTTTGTAGTGTTGCTACCCACCTTCTTTGCTTAGGAGACAAATTGGGTTGTGTGAGGAAATACTTCAGCACCCTATGATCACTTCTCACATAAAAATGACTCCCATATAAGTAATGGTGCCATTTCTTGATAGCATGGAGTATAGCAATCATCTCTTGCTCATACACATGGAGTTCTCTTTCTTTGTCATTCAGATTTCTACTTTCATAAGCAATGACTCCATGGTCTTGGTAAAGTACCGCACCAATCCCTCTTCCACTTGCATCCGCCCTTATTGTGAAAGGTTTGGTGAAGTCTGGACATACCAAAATAGGTGCTGATGTGAGCATCTTCTTCATATCTTCAAAGCTTTTGTTGGCAATGGCATCCCAAAAGAAGGTTTCCTTCTTCAATTTATCCGTCATTGGGGCTGCAATTTCTGCATAGTGGGCAATAAAGCGCCTATAGAATGAAGATAACCCCAAAAATCCCCTCAATTGAGTAGTGTTTGAAGGAACCGGCCAATTCCTAATACATTCCACTTTCTTTGGATCCACACAAATGCCATCCTTGCTCACAATGTGACCCAAATATTCCACCTCATGTGCCATGAAGGTACATTTTGTCTCCTTAACATACAACTTGTTTTGCCTCAAGACCTCCAAAACCTCTTTCACGTGCTTCAAATGCACTTCCTCATCTTTGCTATAGATAAGTATGTCGTCGAAAAAGACCAATACAAACTTGTAGAGGAAAGGTTGAAGCACTTTGTTCATCAATGCTTGAAAAGTTGCCGGTGCATTGCATAATCCAAACGGCATAACCATGAATTGGTAAAGACCCCTTTCTGTACGAAATGCTGTTTTGAACTCATCACCACTTTTCATCCTTATTTGATGGTATCCGGAACGCAAATCAATCTTTGAAAAGCATGTGGCACCCTTCAACTCATCCAAAAGATCATCCACCCTTGGTATTGGAAATCGATTTTTGATGGTGATCTTATTCAAATCACGGTAATCAATGCACATGCAAAAAGTACCATCCTTTTTCTTCACAAGTAGCACCGGAGAAGCAAAAGGAGATTGACTTAGTTCAACCCATCCCATGTCAATGAGTTCTTTGACTTGCTTTGCCACCTCTTCCTTTTCAACCTTTGACAAACGATAGGGAGGCTTGTTGATTGGTTTGGCATTTGGTTCCAAATCAATAGCGTGATCAACACTCCTCTTTGGCGGCATTGATTTTGGCATGGTAAACACATCTTCATAATCCTTGAGTAGCTTAACCATGTCCACATTTTCGATGCAATCCTTTTTGCTATTATCTTCCTCTTTGCAAAGCTGTAGTACATAAACATAGCCCTCTTTCTTGAACTCTTTCTTCATTTGAGTAGCATTGATCATGAAGAGCTTGGACCCTTGCATTCCATTCAATGTAATAACCCCTCCATGATGCACAAAACTCATGAAACTTTTCTGTAAGTTCATGGTAAAAGAGTTCAAAGTGGACAGCCAATCACATCCAAGTACTATGTCAATTGGTCCCAACTCAATCACCAAAAGATCAACTTTGCAAGAGTAGTTCTTGGACAACTCCAATTCTGTACTTTGACACTTCATATTGCAACCCATTGAATCACCATTGGCCACTTGCACCATGTGCTTGTTTGGTAAAGAAGTTGGTTGCATTTTGAGAGTGTTCAAAGACCTTTTATTGACAAAACTATGCGTGCTTCTAGTATCAATGAGTGCATATGCTGTTCTCCCATTCACCTTGATCTTCAATCTCAATGTGTTGGCACCCTTACTTCCCACATAAGCATCATGAGAGATTGTACACAAGGTAGTATGTGCACTATTGTTTTCATTCCACACGCATAGAGGCATCCCATCATCCATTTTGTCATGAGCAAACTTTAGTTTCCCACCCGGATCAAAAGGAAACTCGGGATTTTCTTCATCAAAACCATCATCATGAGAACCTCCACCCTCATGAGGATCTCCCCATCCTAAGGCATCATTGCATTCAAGGAATTCCTCCTCCTCATGATTAGCATTGTCCTCAGTGATAATGTAGCTTATGGAAATATCCTTGGATTTGCATACTTTGAAGTGATCCTTGTTCCATTTTTCTCCACATTTGAAACATAGACCTTTGAGCCTCATTTCATGCAAACGGTCCTCCTTGATAACCTTGCTTTTTGAACCCCCATTTGCTGGCTTGGACTCATTGTATGTAGCTTTGCTGGACATAAATGGTGGTTTAAATGGAAGTCTATTAGACCCTCTACCATACACGGTAGGAAATCTTGGAAGATTAGGTCTTGTGTTTGCATGAGAACCCATGTCAGTCCTTGTGATCACTTCCCCTTTGATATTCCCTTTGCTAGCCCACTTTGTCAAGTACTTCTCTTCATGAATTTCTGCAAGCATCATTGCCTTCTTCAAAGTGGCGGGTTCATGAGACTTGACATCACCACCAATAGGAGCTTTCAAGCCCCTTATATACTTGACAACAAGATAATGCTCATCAAAGTCGTCCAAGTATAATAGAAGCTTTAGAAACTTGTGAGAATATTCCTTCACGGTAGTGATTTGCTCTAGCTTGTCCCATTCCACAATGTGATTGTCCCTTTGCATGCGAGAAGTAAACTCTTCTGCCATGTCATTCTTGAATTCTTCCCAAGTAGTGATGACATAACCATGAGATTGCTTCCTCCTCCACCAAGTGTGAGCAAAACCTTCAAGATGAAGTGAGGCGAAGTCGACTTTGGCAATCTCGCTCCTTGGGCTGATTTCGAAGTAGAGATCCATCTTGTTTGCCCACTCTTCAAAGTCTTCGATAGAATTTGATTCTCCTTTAAACTTATTAAATATGATTTTGTCCTTCACAGCATTGTCAAAATTACCATGCATTCTTGAACCCCTCTGCCGTGCTCTTGGATCATCAAATCCTCTTCCTTCACCCAAGTGTCTATGCATTTGCTCATCTTCCAATTGCCAATCACCTGCATCTTTAAATCCCTTCTGTTCATACCCTCTTCTTGCATCTTGCATAAAGGATGAAGTTCTTGGAATACTGGCATTTGATCTCTCATAAGAAGCATCACCCATAGGTCTCTTGCCCTTGTCCATGTAAGAAGAATGTGGCATCATTTGAGGTGGCATCATTTGTCTTACTTTGTTCTCTTCTGGCATAGAAGGCTTTCCATCATGTTTGGCATTATAATGTACACCATCCATTCCATTTATATCGGCATCTTGATTGAGCTTGAGAGGAGCCAATTCACTAATGGCTTTCTCCAAGTCTTTTAACCCTCTTTGCATCACGTCATCCAGGTAGTGGTGTCGCTTGTCGAACCCTTCCATGAGGTGTTCACCAAATTATTGTTGCCGATTTGTTTGGTTATTTTCAATCCTTTGAAACATACTCTCCATAGCCATTAACATCATGTCCACTGTTAGCGGAGTAGTTCCCAAAGATTGAGGCATTTCCACTGGCTGAGATGGTGCTTTTATGGTTGAACTTTCTTCATTCCTCGTTGATGAACTCATTGCCATCATTGCTTCCGGTTGTCTTTGATCATTTTCATTCCGGGCTCCCTTGTTTTGACCTCCTCTAGTCATTTCCATGCGCGTAATTGATCCCTCCTTGCAAAGACCACTTACTTGATTTTTTTTTCTCTATTCAAACGGTATCCGATTTGGGTGATCTTTATATCAACGCGAAGCTCTCGACGAGACGAATAAGAGTCCCCAAAAACAGATCTGAAAAAGTCAACAGCCTTTGACCAGTCAACTGTACCGGCTGAAAGTCAACTCTTGATGTTAACCGCTCAATTCTTATCCGATTTGGGTGATCTTTATATCGATGCGAAGCTCTTGACGAGATGAGTAAGGATCCCCAAAAATAGATTTGAAAAAGTCAACAGCCTTTGACCAGTCAACTGTTCTAGCTGAAAGTCAACTCTTGACTTTGACCGCTCACAATACTACTCCGATTTGAGTGATCTTTAGCTTGTTTGAAAGAGGTTTTCGGGTAGATTGAAGGGCTTTCAGGATAGATTTGAAAAGCTTCTAAAAAACCCTAGAAATTCAAGGATTTGTCCTGGTTGCAAGTTTGCAAAAATTTTGCCATAGTCTCCCCTCTTTTTGCACCAAATCTCAATCAAATCAAAGCATCTCAATCAAGTATTAAAATCCTTATGCATTTGACCACTGTAAGCAAATCAATCCTCAATCATTTTTCCATCTGAGCATGTGACCTTATGGCATCAATTTTGTCCTTTTGCATAAGAAGTCGATGTAGAGGATTTGCTTGTTTGCTCAAGTCGAATGAAGTGGTCGATGAAGCGCGTCGATGCTTGCCGATCTCCCGGCCAAGCACTTCTCACCCCTTCACCAAGTTTACCAAGGTGAAGGTTGAGGCCATTTCTTTACCAGCAAGTACCTAATCCTCTTCCTTACCGCGTTACCCGGCACTAACGGCAAGGAAGATTCAAGACATTCTCCCCTTGGCCTCTCCTCCAAATGCCAAGGTACCCTTACTTCATTCTAGATTCTACGAATAAAGTGGGGTACAATCGTGAGTGGAATGTGGTTACAAGCTCAAATGAATGAGTAGAGTTGACTTACAATTGATTTATAGCATGACTCATGCTCATTCATATCATAATACATGGTTCATAGTGCTTCCTTCATCACATCCACTCATGGCAATGTCAATACATTTCCACATACATCAACAACATCCAAGTGTCACGAAGCGGTGATCTCGGGTCGCGTTCTGGGTGCGAGTTCCCGCTCGGGACTAGAAAATCCAGTACAAAAGTGAAAACAGAGAGCACTTGCTGAATCCTGCACCTCAAGACCTATATCTCGTCTCGAAGAGGACGACGAGCCGGTCGTTTTGAGTACTAGAACTCCAAAAACGGAGTTCGTATGAGAGAGTTATGACCAAAAATGTGCAACCGGCAATGGAAAACGGTCACCAAAAAGTGGGCTTCCAACCCAAAACATTTTATTCAATCCCCCAAATATGCCAAAAGCTATGCTCACTTATGCCAATATGCAAGGCATAGCATTGAATGGCTATGTGTAGCATTCAAGCATTCATAATGCATAAAGAGCAGCATGAATGGCCATGATTAAAGTCCAATTTCTGAAAATTAGGATTTTATGTGTAATAAAACCCTAATTCACTCCATAGCTTGAAAGAATGCTTCAAAATTGTAAGGAAGTGATGGAGCAACTCACCAATGTCACCCAGGAAGCCTTAATGCTTGAATTTGTTGAAGGAGATGAAGATTAGGGTCACTTTGGTGAAAAACGTGGGCAGCTTTGGTAGTGATTTTCAGCCACATTGGGAGTGATTTTCAGCCACATTGGGAGCCCCATTGCTCATGGAAAATAGGTGAAATACTTCATAAAACATTGCTAGATACATGAGAGACTCAATGTCCTTTGCTCATGTTGAGATTCCATGGCTAGGGTTTGCAAGAAAGCTCCCAAACAAAAAAACGTTTTTGATTAACAACTGCTAATCAAGATTAGAAATTTTCTCCAATTTGGTCCACTCATTCAAAAAAAATAGGTCCATGTGCTCAGATTTGAACCACAAACTCTACCTTAGCCATATCCCCTTCCCCCATGAATCAAATGAAGCAGAAATTTCACGAAATGAGAAGAAGAAAAGAAAAATTACTAATCATGGATCAAAAGCCATGCTCTCATACCAATGAAAGAAAGTAACAGGGGTGGGTTAGTCCCTCACCAAGGGAGTGGCTCATGAAGGAGTCACCACTTAGCATCTCACGGGAGAAGCTCACCATTGATTCTTGGAATAGATAACATTATCATGAATGAGCCATAATCCCATTTACATTGGTATTTATACTCCACCCAAGAGTTCACACCTACTTACTAGTTGTCCATGGCCTTGGGCCCATAATGCTTTCTTACACAAATTATACTTGATTTCTAATGCACCTTTTGGAAATCTTTTTGAACTTCTATTTCAAGGAAACTTATTTTAATAAGATGAGAAATTTTTTAATCCAAAAATATTCAAAATCTGAATAACCTCTCTCTTGAACATTTTCTCTCTCTAGGCCAAAACAGGCAGAAACAAGATCTTTTATATTTTTGAAGAGGGGATTGATTACAGGGAAAGATACTGGACATCTTGAGAGGTTGGGGAGGAATCTTACATTCTACCCCACTTAAAAAACGCAAGATGTCCTCATCTCGTAAAACTAGAGGAGAATTCTTTTTCTTAAGATCCAACTGATTATGGGTTCCTTATATTTTGGTGAACCCAAACAGAATCTTGGGATAAAGATCCCTTATATAAAACTCATTATTAAATAACAATTCACTCGGATCATAACATTCAATTCCTTATCACAATAATGGTCCATTAGACCAAAATTTCTATCTGAACAATTCTTCATGAAAATTTTTCTATCTGAACAGTCCTTTATGGAAAATTTTCTATTTGAACAGTCCTTCATGGAAATTTTTCATTTATGCAGATTTTTAATTTGACCCCCTTTAACTTGATCCACTGGGTCAAGTGTTAACAGCAGCAATCTGCCAGCACAATCCACTAATCTCATAGTGATTTGCTGGAGTCATGGAGTCATTAACGTCATTCTAACTATAAACATTATCATAGGGACTCGTCCCATTCATCCTCATTGAGGTTTTGCTTAGTTATTACAATTCAGCCAAAATTCAAAAATCTTCGTTTTTCAATCAGAATCCAAATCAACTCATCATTTCAATCAAAATTTAAAATCATATTAACCACATTCGAATTCATCATCTAGATAGTATTAATACTTATAATTTCAAGTCTTAGATTTACTCGTATATAATACTACCAGTAAATACCCTCAGTATATACGGGTAGTCACGGTTCTTGGAACTATAAGGTAAATACCATCATGTCTAGGCCTCAAGCAAGTTAGGGATTCCATACAATTGCGGTACTTCCATGTGAAGACCCAATTACCAATTTACGAATTTCAGTTTGAATATCAAATCGTATGAATTTTATCACACAATTACAACCTTTTAGTGCTTCTTGATAAATTTTTCACATATTTGGCTTCTCTGTTGATCCTCATTACCCAAATAGCTTTGATACCAACTGTAAGATCCCCGTCCCCACCGTGCTAGCAGTGGAAGTAGCACTTCTTGCGTGGGGCAGGGTTCCACACTCGGGGTGCTAGCAGTGGAAGTAGCACTTCTTGCGTGGGGTGCTAGCAGTGGAAGTAGCACTTCTTGCGTGGGACAGGGTCCCACACTCGGGGCCTCGCCCCCCACGGATATCCGGACAAGAGACTAATCCATTAGTTTTTTTCCAAAAACGAACCCGGAAAAACTTCCTTTGCCCGGAAAGCACGGGCGATTCCACCAGGATAACTTTTCCCTAACGTAGTCAAAAGCCTTAACTAACTAAACTGATCTGACCGAACTCGTAAGTTCCATAGTCAGATCAAGGGACAGATTATTCCTCATCGAGAGGCACAACCGTTGATTCTTTTTCCATAGAACAATTTTTGTCCAGGATTTACTTTATCTATCAAACTAAACATAAATTGAGTCTCGATTTACGGATCCATCAGTCCAGCCTAACCCCATCCAGTCCCATGGGTTAGCCAACCGCCCAACCACTGTAGTGATGGGATCCAATTAGGAATTTGGTTAGGTTTTGTCCTGGGTACCAGGGAAAAGAGTTCCCAGGCTCCCTAGCCGGATGTTCATGCAAACATAAAACTAGTCACACCACTTACACACCCAATATAGCATCAGCTATCTTCAAAACAATCCTTTAAAGAAACCATTGTGTCACTGATCACAATCCTCAAAATCCTTGGTTGAATCCTTATTTCCAATCATTCCTTCATCGGAGTATCTATGGCATCATTGGCAACCAGAACGCTCACACCACCTGTCCACTCAGGGGCCTTTTCAATAGTTCCTAGCTCATAGTACTCGGCAATATAATCACTTATAAAAATCAAGATGGAATCTCCGTTGAAGATCAACAAGATCAACCAATAGATCCATATAAAAGAGCCATGGACTCATCCGTTGAGGACCAGTAAGGTCAATTAACCAGATCCATGCCCGGTTTCAGAAAACAACTCTTACTCCTTGATTCAATATCTTCCACGATACACGTGTGGGTATCTTCGGCGACCCAGAGCCCGAGCACCGCCCGAGCACCGTATGGTCAGCACCCTCTAGGATCCTTCGCAGGTCACCTAGCGCTTCACTCATAGGCCGCTTCCTTGGTCCCTCATCCACCGTACCGGAAGCTCACCATTTAAATCGAACCGAGGCTGGTCAAGACCTCGGTCGACCTTGCTACGCGAGACGTCCTCCGTTGACTCTCCGTCAGCTGTTGCAACTTTATCAGGTGGGTCTCCACGACCACATTCTCAAGACAGTCAAAATGCTTCCACAGCATTCTTGACATAAAACACTCATTTACAAACAGTTCACAAATACAGTTTCTATAATGAACTCACATCTTTCCAGATTATTCCACATCAATCCATATTACTTAACCCAAATCCAAATCATGTGTATCCATAGATACATCATTTTCCATCCCATCACATCAGATTTATTCACTTCACATAACATCCATTCCTATCTTTCTTAATTCACATTACGTCTCATCACATCCATTTCTCATTACATCTCATTCGTTCATATCTTATATTATGTATTCACATTCTAATTCACATGACATCTCATCTCATCCATTTGCTCATATCGACTTCATATCCATTCACATACATATTCGCATTCATTATTCCACATACACATCCACATTCGTACATCCACATTCACATCTACATCCATACATCCATTTTCACATCCACATCCACATCCACATTCATACATCCACATCCACATCCACATTCATACATCCACATCCACATCCACATCCATATCTACATCCATACATCCATTTTCACATCCACATTCATACATCCACATCCACATCCATACATCCACATCCACATCTACATCTACATCTATACATCCATTTTCACATCCACATTCATGCATCCACATCCCTACATCCATACATCACATCCACATCCACATTCATACATCCACATTCTCATCCACATCCATATATCCACATCCATATCTACATCCATACATCCATTTTCACATCCACATTCGTACATCCACATCCACATTCATACATCCACATCCACATCCACATCCATATCTACATCCATACATCCATTTTCACATCCACATTCGTACATCCACATCCACATTCATACATCCACATCCACATCCACATCCATATCTATATCCATATATCCATTTTCACATCCACATTCACATTCATACATCCACATCCACATCCACATCCACATCCATACATCCACATCCATATCTACATCCATACATCCATTTTCACATCCACATTCATACATCCACATCCACATCCACATTCATACATCCACATCCATACATCCATATCTACATCCATACATCCATATCTACATCCATACATCCATTTTCACATCCACATTCATACATCCACATCCACATCTACATCCATACATCCAATTTCATATCCACATTCATACATCCACATCGACATCCATATCTACATCCATACATCCATTTTCACATCCACATTCGTACATCCACATCCACACCCACATCCACATCCACATTCATACATCCACATCCACACCCACATCCACATCCACATTCATACATCCACATCCACATCCACATTCATACATCCACATCCATGGATCCACATCCATATCTACATCCATACATCCATTTTGACATCCACATCTATACATCCACATCCACATCCATATTCATACATCCACATCCATGCATCCACATCCATATCTACATCCATACATCCATTTTCACATCCACATTCACATTCATACATCCACATCCACATCCATACATAGAATGTAAGAGAATTCTAATTTTTTGATATAAAGATTCTTTACGCATCGAATTAGGCATAAAGACAACTCTAGCAGGAATAACACTTTTATAAAAATCCTTTTATGCATCTATTTATGCATAAATTTAATTTCAATTTCAATGAAAATAATACTTTCAAAATAAAAATAAATCTTTTATTCATCTTTCTATGCATAAAATCAAAATTGATAAGAATAACTCTTTTGGATTAAAAGTAAAATTCTTTATGCATCTATTTATGCATAAAATCAAAATTGATGAGAATAACACTTTTGGATTAAAATAAATTCTTTATGCATCTTTCCATGCATAAATCCAATTTAGTAGGAATTACACTTTTAGAATAAAAGAATTTCTCTTATGCATCTAATTTATGCATAAAATCCATTTATGATGATGAAAATCACACTTTTATATAAAAAATATCTTTTATGCATATGTTTATGCATACAAATCATTTATGATGAAAATCACTCTTTTAATATAAAAGAATTTCTTTTATGCGTCTAATTTATGCATAAAATCCAATTATGATGAAAATCACACTTTTAATATAAGAAAATCTTTTATACATATGTTTATGCATACAAATCATTTATGATTAAAAGAATTTCTTTTATGCATCTATTTATGCATAAAAATCATTTATGAGATGAAAATCACACTTTTAATATAAAAAATATCTTTTATGCATACAAATCATTTATGATGAAAATCACTCTTTTAATATAAAAGAATTTCTTTTATGCATCTATTTATGCATAAAAATCATTTATGATGAAAATCACACTTTTAACATAAAAAAATGTCTTTTATGCATACAAATCATTTATGATGAAAATCACTCTTTTAATATAAAAGAATTTCTTTTATGCATCTAATTTATGCATAAAATAATTTATGATGAAAATAACACTTTTATAATCAAAATAACAATTTCAATATGCTTAATTCTAAAGAAAGTAACACTTTTTTAATAAAATATTTTTAGTCTGCATTTTCTTATATCTAGGATGAAAATTAACACTTTAAGAATACATATACAATGGGAATTACTCTTTTTGAATAAAAAGTAAAACTTATTTTAAACAATTTTAGAAAATTTTTGTCATAACCTCCTTTGTATGACTGACCATTTTTTAATTTTTAACTCTCTAAAATTAATTAGAATTTCACCAAGAGTATTTAAATCATTCTAATGTAAACATTTTCTACTTATTTAAGAGGAACATTATGAAAAACTTGATTTTATCCATTAATCATTCATCTAGGATAAAGAATGGTTGGATTTACTAGCGAAGAGAGGGGAATGCCTTTTTTCGATGAGGCATAACATTATATTCATTTTAGAGAAGACAAAAATCATAAAAATCAAGCATAAATGAGAAGACAAAAATCATAAAAATCAAGCATAAATGAGAAGACAAAAATCATAAAAATCAAGCATAAATGAGAAGACAAAAATCATAAAAATCAAGCATAAATGGGAATTTATGTATTTTCTTACTTCCATTCATCAATTAACTTCAATAGCATTAACAAGCCATTCCAATTAAGCTTCTCAAGCTTGAGAGGGGTTGAGAAGAGAGAAACATTGAGAAATTATGGAAAAAGATCAAAATTCACACTTTACCTTACAAATTGCTTGATTCTTTGATCACAGTAGAGGCCCTCAACCAATCAATTGGTTTGGTACGCTGATGGAGCCACCAATGGAGATTGAAGGAGGAGGGAAGCTCTAATTTCTTCAATTTGGAGATAATTTTAGAGAATAGTAAAAATTATCATTATTTCAGCATAATTCTCGCATAGTATAATTTTAGAGAATAGTAAAAATTATCATTATTTCAGCATAATTCTGGCATAGTATAATTCTCCTATTTTTTTGCAAAGGACTCAGGTTCTATTTATAGGAGAGGGAGGCTCTAACCAAGACCAACTGATTTCTAGAAATTTTCAGATTTAGTTTGGTTGAATTTGGACCAGAATTGCTTGAATTTGGACCAAAAATTGGACGAGATTTGGACCAAAATTGGACGAGATTTGGACCTAGTTTGGTTCCTTTTTGATTCGGTTTGATCCAAGAGAGAGGAGAGATAAAAATATCACATTATTTTTGAGTTTAAAACTCATTCAAGCATGTGAAGTAGGTGTCTCCTTGAAGGGATCCCCTTTCCTTACACATGTGTTAAAATGGAATCATTATACCCAAAATAGCTCATTTTTTTAGTAATACTCATAGTTTTTTACTAATAAACCTTGTACATAGTCAACTCTTCATCTTATGTGGGCATTTACTAATTTTTGGTTATTTTCTTTTACAAATTGGATTTATCTCCTCCCCACACATGGATTGATCCTATTGGCACATAGGAACCTTAATTTAAAATTTTTCAAAAATCTGGACCCCTAGGATAAGGCCTCTCTTGAGCAGATTATACTGGATTTCTAATGCACCTTCTGGAAATCTTTTTGAGCTTCTATTTCAAAGAAACTTATTTTAATAAGATGAGAAATTTTTCTATCCAAAAATATTCAAAATCTGAATAACCTCTCTCTAGAATATTTTCTCTCTCTAGGCCAAAACAGGCAAAAACAAGATCTTTTATATTTTTGAAGAGGGGATTGATTACAGGGAAAGATACTGGACATCCTGAGAGGTTGGGGAGGAATCTTACAATCCACATCATATCTCATTCATTCCATCCACTTAATATCACATCCACATCATATCTCATTCATACACATCCCATTCAATCTTATCACATCCATTCACATCCTATCGCATCCATTCACATCCTATCACATCCATTCACATCCTATCGTATCCCATTTACATCTTATCACATTTATTCACATCCCATTTACATCTTATCACATCTATTCACATCCTATCACATCCCATTTACATCTTATCACATCCATCCATTCACATCCTATCACATCTTATCACATCCATCCATTCACATCCTATCACATCTTATCACATCCTATCACATCCCATTCACATCCATTCACATCCTATCACATCCCATTTACATCCATTCACATCCCATTTACATCCATTCACATCCTATCGCATCCCATTCATATCTTATAACATCCCATTCACATTCGATTCCCATTTAGTAGCTTTTCCTACTTTGATACCGATAATGGGACTTTTTCTAAATTTTTGCCAATTGTTTGACTTAGATAAAGGTTCTTTTTCTCAACGACTATTTTCATATTCTTTCTCAATTTCTCAAATGAATTATATTCAATATTTCTCTTTTGAATAAAAGAATTCATGGGATTTACAAAAATCAATTCTACCCATATTTTCACTTTTGATAAATATTCATAAATTGAATTATACTAAAAATTCTTATTTTTTCCATTTAATTTCTTGGATCTCAATTATCATGGAAATTCCTCTTTTTACATTTAATTGCTTGAAATCTAAATGTCATGGGAATTCCTCTTTTATCATCAAATAAATTTATCTAAAATTTCTCTTTTCTTTAATAAAAATATTCAATATTCTAAATATACCAAGAATTCCTCTTTTTCTAAATATGATGGAAATTCCTCTTTCATTATTTAAATTTATTTATACATGCATAAAATAATTTTAACTAAAATTTCTCTTGAAAATTAAATAAAAATATCCATTAATCCTAATATGACAAGAATTCCACTTTTTTCATTTAAATGATTGAATTCTAAATATGATGGGAATTTCTCATTTATCATTTAAATTTATTCATGTATAAAATAATTTATCTAAAATTCTTCTTTAATTTTAATATTCCAACTTTTCTCTTTCTCCATTATTTTAATATTCCAACTTTTCTCTTTCTCCATTGGAATACATGGATCTCCATTATCATGGGAATTCCTCTTTTATCATAAAAATAAAATTACTAAAAATTTCTCTTTTCTCTAATTAACTATTTATACATAAACATTAAAAATTAGTTTTCCATGGATATGACGAGAATTATTCATTTAACATAGGATGACTAATCCTAGAATATGGTAGGAAGTCCTCTTTTCACATTATGCATAAAAATGATTTATGTGTTAATTTTAAAATTTTTTGCCATAGCTCCACAGCTATTAATTAGTTTTCCATGGATATGACGAGAATTATTCATTTAACATAGGATGACTAATCCTAGAATATGGTAGGAAGTCCTCTTTTCACATTTGCATAAAAATTATTTATGTGTTAATTTTTAAAAATTTTACCGTAGCTCCAGTGCTATTACTGACGAGAATTATTCATTTAACATAGGATGACTAATCCTAGAATATGGTAGGAAGTCCTCTTTTCACATTATGCATAAAAATGATTTATGTGTTAATTTTTAAAAATTTTACCATAGCTCCACTGCTATTACTGATAATTTTTAATATTTTCTAAAAGAATAAGACTTAGTAATAGGATGGTAGAGTAACTATCATTTAGACCAATATCCAATTTATGGACTTAATTCCTAAGTTTACCATAATTTATGTAACATTAAAGTATAAAAAAGCCATCTCTTTGGCCTCTAGCTTGACTAGCATAGAGTTTGAGTTTACCATAATTTATGTAACATTAAAGCATAAAAAAGCCATCTCTTTGGCCTCTAGCTTGACTAGCATAGAGTTTGATTTTAGAATTAGGAATTGCTTCATGAGAAGTATTATTTGAATTGAGAATTGGTCATAGGAATGACCATTCTTTGGGGGAGAGAGAGATATACATAAAAAACAGCTTAAATTAAGCATAAATATAAACTTTATGTGATTAATCATTAAAATTCATTAGAGAGCTTCATTTGCATTGAAAAACCATTCAATTGAATACTTCTCAAGCTTGAGAGGGGTTGAGAAGTGAAAAACATTTAGAAGATTAAGAAAAAATCATAGTCACACCTTACCTCTTGTTTTGCTTGATTCTCTATTCTTAGGAGAGGCCCCCAACTAATCAATTGGTTAGTATGTTGAGGAAAGCTCCAGGGAAGGTTGAAGAGAGAGAGAAGTTCCAATCTCTCCAAAATGTAGAGGATTTTTTGGGAATAATAGAAAATATACTTATTTTAAGATAATACTTGCATGGTCTAGTTTACAAATAAGAATACAAAAGAATGAGGGTCTATTTATAGGTGAGGGAGGCCACTAACTGAGTCCAACTAAGTTCTAGAATTTTCCAGCTTTAGTTTGGCTGAATTTGGACAAGATTTGGACCAATTTGGCTCCCTTTTTTTTATTTGGTTTGATCCAGGAGAGAGGAGAGATAAAAATAGCTTAATATTTTTTAGTTTAAAACTCATTCACATGTGTGAAATAGGAGCCTCCTTGAAGGCTCCCCCTTTCCTTACCAAGGTGTCAAAATTGTATGATTACTCCAAAATATCTCATTTTTAAGTAATATTTCATAAATTTTAACTAATAAATCTTGTACTCAGTCAACTCTTCATCTTATGTGGGCATTTGCTCATTTTTGGGTATTTTCTTTTATTCATTGGATTTATCTCATCTCAATCTTATTGGTCCATAGGAATCTTAATTGGACCATAATCCAAACATTTCACAAAATCTTGATCCTTAGGCTAAGGTCTTTTAAATCATTTTAATTGATTCCTAATGCACCTTGGAAAATTTATTGTGATTTTTTGTTTCAAGGAAAATATTTTTGATATTTGTAGAATTTACATATCCAAAAATATCTCAATATTGAATTACCACTCTCTAGAAATTTTTATCTCACTAGGCAAAAACAAGGGAAAATAATATTTTCTTGTATTCAGAAACAGGGATTACAGGGGATTGAAGTAAAGCTTATTCATTATTCAGGCTGAGGAGGAATCTTACATCCTCTCCCACTTGAAAAACGTGAGATGTCCTCATCTCGCAAGTGGAGTATGATCTCTTTTATCTTCTTCTTCTTCTTCTTCTTCAATTGCTTCCAGCGTTACTGCCTTGGAAGTCGACGCGGCTGATTTGGGAACATCTCTCTTCGACTTCCCCTATTATGAGGCAGAGGTCTTGCATTACTTTGGATTGAAACTGCGAGTTGGTCAGAGAGTCTACCTCTGGGATTTCCCTGATTTTGGCGGAAAGGAACCTGATTACTCTTGAAGGAAGGAACCTGATTACTCTGGAAGGAAGGAGCTGGAGTCTGGAATCTTGGTCCCTGATTTCCTGCCCCGAAAACCTTGATCCAAAAGGAGTTGGGCAATCCATACTGCGATGTCCAAATCCTTGACAATTATAGCATTTCACTTCCTTGTTCAAGGGTGGAACTTCTAAAGTTGAATTCCAGGGGATTGAGTTCTGAGAAAGGGACCTTTCTTCCATTCTGGAACTTTCCATATTCTGAGCTGACCTTGTTGTCTCTTAGGCGGTGGAAGGCTGGAATCACCTTCTGGAGCTAGAAAACTTTTGAAAGATGATGGTGCTGGCTTCAGCGGGACCTTGACATCAAAGGCCTTGGCGAAATCCTTCACCACATCTGGACTACTTTGGCCATGGAAACTGGCTTGTCCAACTAAGTTCTGGAATTTTCCAGCTTTAGTTTGGCTGAATTTGGACAAGATTTGGACCAGTTTGGCTGCCTTTTTTGATTTGGTTTGATCCAGGAGAGAGGAGAAAAAAATATCTTAATATTTTTTAGTTTAAAACTCATTCACATGTGTGAAATAGATGCCTTCTTGAAAGCTCCCCCTTTCCTTACTACCAAGGTGTCAAAATTGTACGATTACTCCAAAATATCTCATTTTTTTAGTAATATTTCATAATTTTTAACTAATAAATCTGGTACTCAGTCAACTCTTCATCTTATGTGGGCATTTGCTCATTTTTGGGTATTTTCTTTTATTCATTGGATTTATCTCATCTCAACACTTGGATTAATCTTATTGGTCCATAGGAATCTTAATTGAACCATAATCCAAAAATTTTAAAAAATCTTAACCCTTAGGCTAAGGTCTTTTAAATCATTTTTAATTGATTCCTAATGCACCTTGGAAAATTTATTTTGATTTTTTGTTTCAGGAAAACATATTTTTAATATTTGTAGAATTTATATATCCAAAATATCTCAATATTAAATCACCACTCTCTAGAAATTTTTATCTCAATATTGAATTTATATACCCAAAAATATCTCAATACTGAATTACCACTCTCTAGAAATTTTTATCTCACTAGGAAAAAACAAGGAAAAATAATATTTTCTTGTATTCAAAAACAGGGAATGATTAGAGGGGATTGAAGTAAAGCTTATTCATTATTTAGGTTGAGGAGGAATCTTACAGTTTTCTAAGGATTGGACTGAGTTAAGTAAGATAGTGCTGAAAGGAAGACATAAAGAGGCAGTCACCCTTCAAAAGCTAGAAACACCTAAGCTTACAAAAGCTGGGCATTGAAAACGCAATAAAGCTTTGGTAGAAGCTGAATGTGAGGCTAGAAAAGTCATGTGGCTAAAATAAAAAGTGAGAATGAGGATAAACGAGACTTTCTCTCAGTGCCAGACTACTTCAAAACCCACACTGTTGAAAAGTGGTTTGAGAGTGACGGCCAACAAGGGTTAAGGAGGATGTGCGATGATGGCCTGGCGGAAGTCAAGGAAGTTGACATTGCGGGACCAGGAGAGGAAGCCAAACCCGTATACATTGCTAAGGACTTGACTTCAGCTAAGAAGATGAGCTCATTGCCCTCCTTAAGGAATTTAAGGACTGTTTCACCTGGAATTACAAGGAGATGAAGGGGTACTGCTTGAGGTAGTGTAGCATATGATTCCAATCATGGAAGGATCAAGACCAACCAGGCAAAAACCATACCAGATGAATCCTAAGTATGTGGCAATTGTAAAGGAAGAAATAGACAAGCTCATTGCTCTGCAGATTTCATCTATGAGATAGAACACATGGATTGGTTGTCACCAATCATAACAGTGCCAAAAAAGAATGGAAAACTTAGGGTATGTGTCGATCTTAAAAAGGTCAACGCAGCTACTACGAAAGACCATTATCCATTACCCTATACAGTACATGTTTTGGAGAGAGTGGCTGGTGAAGAAGGTTACAGCTTCTTGGATGGATTCTCCGGCTACAATTAGGTGTCCATAGCACCACAAGACAAACATAAGACAGCTTTCAATACAATGTGGGGGACATTTGCATACAAGGTTATGCCCTTCAATCTCACTAATGCCCCAGTAACATTCCAACAATTGGTGTGCACAGCCTTCAAAGACTACTTGCAAAAGTGGTTGGAGGTATTCATTGATGATTTGTGTGCACACTCTTGATGGGGGTGGACCATTTGGCTTGCTTAAGGAAGGTGTTCGAGCGATGTCATATCGTATATCCTTGAACCCTTTAAAGTGTCAATTTTGGGTCAAACATGGTGTGATATTGGGACACATTATCTTAAAGAATGGAATATCCACGGATGATAGCAAGGTCAAGTTGATATTGGAGCTGCCATCTCCCACTAATTACAAAGGTGTGCAAAGATTTATGGGCCACATAGTGTATTACCACCGCTTCATAATTTTTTATGCTGAAATCACCAGACCATTGTACAAGCTACTCATTGTCTTTGAATGGACTAAGGAATGCTAGGAAGCATATGATCGACTGAAGTAGGCATCGGCTAGCGTGCTAATTCTACGACCCCCAATTGGGACCTCATATTTCATGTGCATATTGATGAATCAAAATTTGCTAGCCTAGCCTCATGAGTTCAAATTGGACTATCCAGTCTGCTTCACTAGTCATCAATTATAAATGATGCAGAGGTGAACTACACAACCACAGAGAGAGAAGGATTGGCCATGGTTTACGATGTTAAGAAGTATCAACATTACCAAATTCATATTCTTCATGGACCATCAAGCCTTATTATACTTAGTGAATAAGCCTTACACCATGGGAAGAATCACATGATAGTTGCTATTATTGTTGGAATTCGACTTTACAATCACGATAAGAAAAGGAACACAACATGTGTTAGCCAATCATTTGTCAAGAATTCCAAATGGGGAACCAGCAAAACAACTGAAGATGATGCTTGTTTGTTCAAATTGGACATGGTACCCGAATGGAGCTATAAGATTCCTTCCCAGCCCCTCAAGATGTCCAGTTTCTTTCCCTTTAATCAATCCCCTTTTCAGAATTAAAAAAAAGATCTTGTTTTTACCTGTTTGGCCTAGAGAGAGAAAATATTCTAGAGAGAGAATTTAGTTTTTAGATATCTTTGGATGGAAAATTATCCCTTATTATTAAAATAAATTTCCCCGAAACAGAAGTTTAAAAAGAAATTCCTAAGGTGCATTAGAAATAAATTATAAATGTGCACAAAAGACCTTAGCCTAAGGGTCCAGACTTTCTGAAAATTTTGGATTAAGGTTCTTATGGACCAATAAGATTAATCCAAATGTAGGGAGGAGATAAATTGAAGAATAAAAGAAAAACCCCCAATAATGAGTAAATGCTCACATAAGATGAAGAGTGGACTAAGGACCAAAGAAAACAATTAAAAAACTGAATTTTGACACCTTAGAGTGGGGATCTCCTCTCATGACAGGTGCCTTTTTTCTCATCATTACCCCCAATTTTTAATCAATAAAATAAGTCCTGGAGATCTTAAGGAAGCACCAACTCTTTGCAAAAAAGAGCAAGTATACTTTCTCTGTTGACCATGTCGAATACTTGGGATTTATAGTATCTAAGGATGGGATTTCTCCTGACCCTACTAAAATCCAAGTAGTTGTAGATTGGCCAGAGCCCAAGACAGTGAAAGAAGTCAGAGGATTCTTAGGATTAATCGGGTGGTATCGAATCTTTATACCCAGGTATGCTAAGATAATAGCATCTCCTTTGACCAACCTTCTCAAGAAGAGTATCCTATTTCATTGGACCGCTATGTGTCAGAGTGCTTTTGATAAGTTGAAAACAACCTTAGTAACCAACCATGTTCTTAAATTTCTAGATTTTTCCATACCCTTTGAAGTAGTAACAGATGCCAATGGTTTTTTCCTAGGAGGTGCACTCATGCAAGAAGGTCATGCAGTAGCCTATGAATCCAAAAAACTCAGAACGCATGAGAGAAATTATGCTATCCATGACTTGGAGTTACTGTCAGTAGTTTATGCTCTAAAGCTATGGAGACATTATCTCTTAGGACACAGATTCACCTTGATGACAGATCATCAAATTTTGAAGTGGATCTTCACCCAAAAGGATCTCAATATGCGTTAAAGAAGGTGAATGCAGACCTTGCGGGAATTTGATTTTGGGATTAAGTACCTGGGCCAGGGAAGGAAAATGTGGTAGCAGATGCGCTCAGTAGGAAAGCCTCCTTTCTTGCAATAACATTGGTGTCAAATCCATTGATTAGTGAAGCAAGAGAGTAGATCATGCAGGACAAATTCTTTGCCCCTATTGCTACCCTACTTATGCAGGAAAGCAAGACTCCTCATGAAATGAGTCGAGTTCTTGTGTACAGATTGGACGAAGGATGCATGTATTACAATAATCGGCTATGCATTCCCAATGATGAGGAAACAAATGGAAAAA
The DNA here is from genome assembly GCF_041138505.1 of Cibotium barometz. NCBI lineage: Eukaryota > Viridiplantae > Streptophyta > Polypodiopsida > Cyatheales > Cibotiaceae > Cibotium > Cibotium barometz. The sequence goes on along the minus strand of NC_141107.1, from coordinate 22,202,756 downwards.
TTCTGAGAGAAGCCCATGATGCATTCCCAATGATGAGGAAACAAATGGAAAAATTCTGAGAGAAGCCCATGATAGCCCGATAGCTGGACATCCAAGTTTCATAAAGACCTGCATTTCTGTAAAGAAGAGTTTCTTTTGGCCAGGACTAAAAAGGGATGTACTTAATCATGTGTATCGGTGTTTAGTATGTCAAAGAGTCAAGGCAAAAAGAGTTAAGATGCCAGGAAAGTTGCATCCCTTAGACATTCCATAGATGAAGTGGGAATGTGTTAGTATGGATTTTGTTACTGGACTACTGTCAGTGCAATCAGGTTACAACTCCATTTTTATGGTAGCTGACAGACTAACCAAGGTTGCCCATCTGATTTCACAGCGCAGTAACTATTGACGAATAACTAAGGGTAACTACGGGTTAACATGGTTAATTTAAAAAAGTTATCAAGCTATGCATAGCAACATGTTACAAAACAAATGGACAAACACACAACAATGGCTAAGATACATTAAGGCTACAAAGGTGCATGAAGAGTTTTCTGAGAATTGGGACAAGGAACTAGAAAAAATCATTGTCTATGATTGGGGTCTCTCTTATGTCTATGATAAGACATAAGAGAGACCCCAATCTCTAGAGAAAGACAAGCTGCAACTTTCTAGATCAGAAAGGTGCAGGAAAAATTAGGCCCACCTTGGTAAGAAGTGGGAAGCCAAGAGAATTTTGGCCAAACTGAGGCTGAAGAGAATGATGTATTGGGCTTAATACCACCACTATTGAGCATTATAACTCATATATATATAGTGGGTGGGTGAGCAAGTAATTGTTTGCCTTAGAGCTCAACACTCTAAGGGTGAGAAGGCATCTCATAGATGGAATCATCAAAGTCAAGGAGGTAGACTTAGATGAACCTAGGGAAGAGCCCAAACCAATGTTTATTTCTAAGGATTTGACTCTAGATGAGGAAAGGGAGCTGATAGACCTATTAAGAGAATTTCAGGATTGTTTTGCTTGGAAATACGTAGATATGAAGGGAGTACCACTTGAGGTGGTATAACAAACAATCCCTATCATAGAAGGATTAAGACCAACAGGGCAAAGACCTTATCACATGAATCCAAAATATTACACCATTATATAAGAAGAAATTGATAACTTATTACTGTGGAATTCATTTATGAAATCGAGAACACTATTTGGGTATCACCCATTGTCATTGTGCCAAAGAAAAATGAAAAGCTAGAGTGTGTGTGCTTGAAAAAAAGTTAATGAGTCCACACAAAAAGATCATTACCATTGTCGTATACTAGAAAGTTGGACTGTGTAGACTTAAAAAAAGTTAGTGAGGCCACACAAAAAGATGATTACCCATTGCCGTATATTAAGCACATTTTAGAGAGAGTTACCAGATAAGGAAGCCTTTAGCTTCTTAGATGGTTTCTTTGGCTATAATCAAATGTCTATTGCACCCTAGGATCAGCATAAAACCGTATTTACCACCATGGGTGACATGTTTGCCTATCCAATTTATGCCTTTTGGACTAACCAATGTGCCTTTAATATTTTAGCTACTACTCATGTGTGCAGCTTTCAAGCTACAAAAAGATGATTACCCATTGCCGTATATTAAGCACATTTTAGAGAGAGTTACCAGATAAGGAAGCCTTTAGCTTCTTAGATGGTTTCTTTGGCTATAATCAAATGTCTATTGCACCCTAGGATCAGCATAAAACCGTATTTACCACCATGGGTGACATGTTTGCCTATCCAATTTATGCCTTTTGGACTAACCAATGTGCCTTTAATATTTTAGCTACTACTCATGTGTGCAGCTTTCAAGGACTATGCACAAAAGTGGTTGAAAGTTTTCCATTTGTGTGCTCACTCTCCAAGTGGAAAGACAACCTAGCTAACTTACAAAAGGTATTTCTAAAAAGGTGTTGATTATATCGAATATCCTTAAATCCATGGCATAGGGTTATGTTGGGACACATTGTGTCTAAAAATGGTATCTCCATGAATGAAAGAAAAGTCAAATTTATTTTGAAATTAAATCCACCTAATAATTTCAAGGGATTGCAAAGATGTCATATAGTACAAAATTCATTGTTTATGGAAATTTCAAGGCCATTATATTGACTACTAGTAGTCTTTAAATGCACCAAGGAATGTCAGCGAACATATGATGAGCTTAAGAAGAACTTGTCCAATTACACCTATCTTAAGGCCCCCAAACTAGGAGATAATCTTCCATGTGCATATTGATCAAATTTTGCCATTGGTTGCATACTGGCACAACCAACAAAACCCAAATTGGATTACCCTATTTGTTGTGCTAGTAGGAAACTCAATGAAGTCTAATTTAATTACACAACAATAGAAAGAAAATGATTGTCCATGGTTTAAGCGGTGAAGGAGCACATAACTACCTTTTGGCCATGGTTTAGGTAGTGAAGGAGCACATACACTACCTTTTAGCCAATAAAATTTATATTCTTTATGGATCACCAAGAATTGTTGTATCTTGTCAACAACCTTTGCACCATAGGATAGATAACACGACGGTTGCTCTTACTCTTAAAGTCTAACTTTATAGCCTATAAGAAAATTAACACATATTCTAGCTGATCATATGTCACAAATTCCTAATGGTGAGCCCCCCCATTAGATAATATTCTCATGAGGATGCATGCTTGTTCAAAATAGACTTGGTGCCTTGGAGTGATGAAATATCTCAAAACCTCGCCGATATAGTAGGACAACTATATAAGCTAGGTAAAGATGATATTTTACGAAGGTGTGTCTGAGAGGACGAATTTATGCATGTTAGAGGATGCACACTCTAAGATTATTGAAGGACACTTCATTAGGGAAGCAATAGCATGAAAGGTTCTCCAACAAGACTATGGATGGCAAACATTGTTTGGCAATGTGGTAGAATTTGTCAAAGGTTATGATGAGTGTGTCAATGACTCATTGTACCATAATGGAGGGATAGGACGCCCCTCACCCCAGTTACAGTCCAAGAATCTTTTCTTGAGAAATGGAGAATTGACTTTATAGGAATCATTAGTCCTACCATACCTTAAACCTAGACTTGCTAGATCATAGTGGGTAGCAAATTATTTCACAAAGCGGGCAGAAGCCAAGGCTACCAAGAAGACCGATGCTCGTACCACTATTAAACTCCTATATAAGTAGATCATTTCTCGGTCTGGATTCCTAGTGTAGACATGTTATTCGCCAAGTGTATGTGAAATAAAGTTCAAAATGTGGAGAAAAAAATGTGGAAAACAAGGTTGCCTACCTCTTTATGGAATTCTAGGGTTTTGGGAGCTTGTTGGAGCCTTTTGCTAAGAACTGGGGGTCAAGGGAAGCTTTACCAAGCAATAAGAGTTCTATCTCAAGCTTTTTATTCATGAAGGGGAGTAAAAACAATGCTCATTCCTACCAAAGGTATGCGCCTCTACTGACACCCTTGATCATTCTCAAGGTTTCTTTTCTCATCATGTTTTGGTTTTACTTATTTCTTTCATGTCCTAATGCCTCATATAAGTAATGAATGATTCTTCTCTTCAACTTATATGTATTTCTTTCTTCATGGGAAGAAGATGGGCTAAGATTAGAATTAACATCATTAAGCTCATGCTAATATCTTCATCAATATCTTCCAAGATTGCATCAAGAAGCATATAACCACATGAAATATAGTTTTGCTCTTGTTTTTTCTCTACTGGGAGCCATAAAAGATTTCTTTTTCATGAATAGAAGCTTTTCTTCATAAATGCATGACTAAATGATGTATTTTAGAGAAATGTTGATAATCTCATGCTAATTGCATCATTAGTCTTCACTATTCATGCCAAGAAATAAATAAGAAGCTTCACTATGCACAAATTGAGACATGCAATGAGTCTTTTCACCAAAATTGGCATTTCTTGATCTTTTGCATGATATATTAAAGCATTGAACCAAGCTAGCTTAATCATCAACATTAACTCTTGTATTGGAATGGAATGTATTGCATGGAATTATAAGTGTCAGGATTGTAAGTGGTCTAACTCTCACCTCATTCTAGAATTCATGTATTTCTTGCACAAGTGGTGTTGAAGTTAGATATGTGGTGAGGGTACCTTGGAAATAAGGAGAAGAGGCCACGGAGGGGTTGTTGAATCTGTCTATCTGTGAGTGCCTTGGGAAAGTAGATAGATGGAGGATTAGGTACTTCGTCGGTGAAGAATTGGCTCCAAAATTTTCCTCAGATTTCAAACTTGGTAAAGGGGTGGGAATACTTGGCCGGGAGATCGACAAGTGAAAGCATGTCATCAACTTTCTTATTGGCAACATTGACAATGGGCAAACATTTTTTTGCAATCAAGTGGCGATGATGAGATACATGCATAATGAATACATTGATTTTTGTGCTTATGCTTGAGTATTTTGAAATTCCCATTGGACACTTGTGAATGACTTATATGCCAAAATAACCACTTCACATTGAAATTTGACTTTCGCGTCAACTTTGGGGGAAACTATGGCGAATTTCATTTATATTTTCACAGGCTGAATTGTAAATGTTTGGCCCAATCAAAAACCTCTTGGATTCAAGTGAAATTGAACACGTAGGCTTGTTCCTTTCCCAACAAGCTATAGCACACTCTGTTTGGTGATACAAGCAAGGAGATACGGCCAATTTTCACTCGGATACCTTTTGGACAGATTCTAAACTCTGTACCAAATTCAAAATCCAACTTCACCATCGGGTTCCTCATTATTTAAATAGCATAGCCGCCAAGTTTCATGAAATCAGAGCATTGGTGTCAAAACACAATTTTTGATGAGGGATGAAAAATAGAGTAGCTTGTTTTGTATTTTTTTGAAGTCTGTCACACTTAAGCTTTACAACAAGCTATTGGGTGCAAAAATCGGAGTCATTTGGTTAGTCAATTGTGCATTTTAAGCTTGCAAATATGCTAAGAGAAAGACCCTACAAGAACTCGTAGATCCTTCAATGATAATGGGGAGTGAATAGATGGATGTGGAGCTTGGGCAACATGTCGAAATTGATGAAGAGAATGATGGCATGAATGCTAAGTTTGCAAATGAAGGCCATGTGCATACTAATGTGGGAAATGCAATGTTTTCAAACGATGGGAATGCTAAAGGGTTGCAAAATGCAAGTGGTGTTCCTTCGATAACCAATGAAATGCAAACAATCAGGCTCATGAGATCAATGGATTCCATGATAGAGAATTTCAATCAACAACAATCCCAACTTCAAGCTCAACTTCTTGAGGGCTTTGGAGTGAGATGGTAGCTTTTTGAGAAGTGAATTCAAGAATGGAGGTATGCCACAACCAAGTCATGATGCTAGGTTTCCAACATGCCAATGTGCTACTCCTTTGCAAGGCTCATATAAGGAGAGAGTTTCTCATGAATTTGGGATGCACCAACCCAAGCAAAACATGAGAGATTATGCTAGGCCATCAAAAATCTTAGTGTTTAGAGACATGGATGACGTTGATTATTCCAAGTTTTAAAGATGAAATGAGAGAGGCTTTTATCTCTCAACTGCATGTGTGTGATTAGGATGACTTGGAGCAAAGGCAAGATAGTGTCTGGACTAAATACACAAATTTTTAGGATGACTTGGAGCAAAGGCAAGATAGTGTCTGGACTAAATACACAAATTTTTAAAACTCATGCTACATATTGAAGAGTTTAATGAGAATTTTAAGTTTTTATTAAAGTATATCAAAGGGTTGTGATTGATCATTAGGGCTAACATGAAAGCACAAAGGCCAACAATTGTCAAAGAGGCCATGTTATTGGTAGAAATATATGAGGAGAAGTATGCATGCACATGGTCAAATAGAGGTAGTTCTAATACTTATGGGAAGTCTACAAGTAATGCAAGCTCTACCCCTACCATGCCCAAGTTTCCTACAATCTATAGTAGTGGTGGGAAGTCAAATTTCAAATTTAGTAGTGCTTCTCATAAACCTTCTAGTAGTGATAGAAAGCCTCCCAATGGTGAAAAATGGGGCGTGTTAAGGAGTTGAGGAACAAAGCACTATGCTATAAATGTGGTGAAAAATGGCACAAAGATCATGGCACCAAGTCTTGTAAAGCATGTAATGTAACCCTTAATATGGTTCTTTCTGAATGTAACTCTTAATATGGTGCCTTTTTTTTTTGAAGTCATTGAGGAGGGCATTGAAAAGGAAGGAGAGCTCTTTGATGATTGCCAAGACTTTATGGTGCTTTCCGAATGTAACTCTTAATATGGTGCTTTTTTTCCAAAGTCATTGAGGAGGACATTGAAAACAAAGGAGAGCTCTTTGATGATTGCCAAGACTTTATGGAAGATGATCATGATCATGAGCTGGAGGGGGAGTTTTCATTTGATCCCGATAGTGCCTTGTTTAGGCTATGTGACTATGATGATGGTTTACCCACACCTATGTGAACTTGGGATGATCCATACATAGAGACCACTTTATGTACCTTATCTCAAGAATCTGATTTGTATGTTGGATGCAAGTGTGCACTTACCTTGATACTTAAAGCATTCATCAAGGGTGCACGTACCTTGAGACTTAAGGCATTCATCAATGGAAGGGTGGCTTGTGTATTGGTTGAGTGGGAGTAACACATAGTTTTGTTAGTAAGAAATCTATGTGCAATCTAAATTCAAGTGGCAAATGGGGCTAGAACGGATTGCATAGCTATGAGGTCCCTGCCCTCTCTGCGCATCGAACTCTAGAGTGCTAGCAGCGGAAGTAGCAACCTCACGCATAGGGTAGAGCTTCCCACACTTGGGGCCTCGCCCACGAATGTCCGTTCAAGGGACTAGTCCGGCGGCTCTTCCAAAACCGAACTCGGGAAAAAAAAAACTTTCCTTGCCTAGAAAGCATAGGCGGTTCCTCCAGGAAAATATTCTAACATAGTCAAGAGCCTTAACTATCCTTTGTATTCTAACCGAACCCATGGGTCACATGGCCAGATCAAAGGAGGAACTTACACTTGGTTCATGAGACCAACGCTTTTTTCCCCATCAAAAGAGGCACAACCGTTGATTCTTTTCCATAGAACAAGAATTATCCCGTGACTTACTTCAACTATCGTAACTTGAATAGAATTGAATTTTATTGTAGGAATCCATTGATCCAGCCTAACCCCATCCAATCCCATGGGTTAGCCAACCGCCCAACCACTATATTGATAGGATCCATTATAAAAATTTGGTTATGTTTTGTCTCGGGTACCAAGGAAAAGAGTTCCCAGGACCCCTAGCCGGCACTCATGCAAAAATCAAATAGACACACCACTTACACACCCAATATGAAACTGCCTTTTTCTTATTCAACTATTTTCAAAATAGAATTGCAATAAAACCATAGTGTTTCCATCATAATCCTCATTATTCTAGTTCCAGGGTCCAAATTCTAACTTTTCCACTTTCCAACCATAAAGTCCAAATTCTAATCATTCCTTCCTCGGCGTACCTATGGCATCATCAGCACAACCAGAACGCTCACCACCTGGTCAATCCCTCTAGGCTCACCTATTACTTCACTCAGGGGTCTTTTCAATAGTTCCTAACTCATGATACCTAGGAGTATAATCTCATAAAATCCATATAGACTCTTCGTTGAAGATCAGCCAGATCAATCAACAAGATCCATTTATCAAAAGGCGCCATGGACTCATCCATTGAAGACTAGCAAGGCCAACCAACCAGATCCATGCTCGTATTCAGAAAACAACTCCAACTCAATGTTGCATTTTTCTTCCTCGACGCACTTGTGGGTATCCTGGGCGAGCACCATATGGTCAGCACCCTCTAGGCTCCTTCTCACAGGTGACCTAGCGCTTCACTCATAGGCCGCTTCCTTGGCCCCTCATCCACCGTACTGGAAGCTCACCATTTTAACTGTGGTCAAGACCTCGGCCATGTTAAAATTACAGCAATGTGATGAACTATGGTGGATCAAATGCTAGAATCAAAATCATTAACAAAGAGACTAGATGATAATTAAGACGTGAAGATTAGATGATAATTAAGACGTGATTAGATGATAATTAAGACATGATTAGTGATCAATTAAGATGTGATTAGATGATAATTAAGATGTGATTAGATGATAATTAAGATGTGAGCAATTAAGACGTGATATAATTAGTGAGCAATTAAGACGTGATTAATGAGAGCAATTAAGATGTGATTAGATGATAATTAAGACGTGATTAGTGAGCAATTAACTGATAGCTTAATGTAGGCATGGATAATCAAAAACTAGCAAATTCTCATTAGGCCAATGCCTCAATTTATAGAGTTTACATCCAAGCATCTAATCCCACTGCTTGATTCACTCCACCTCTTTTGCTTGATTCTCTCCACCTCTCCCAGAATATCTCTCCACCTCTCCCAGAATATCTCCACACCTCCTAAATCTCCTCATGCTACCCTTTATTCTCTCCCAGTAGATGCTTCTCACCTTTTCACAGGTTCTCTCACATTTACAGATTCTCTTTTACAGCCTCTAGCCAAGGACTTGTTCCTGCACACACCCTATTCACTTGTATATTTCAACACCTCCCCTCAAGTGAATACTCCTAGCACACCTGGACTCTATACCAAGTTTCCCTCTTACTTGATAGTCCGCGACTAGTGCCTAGCACACCTCCCCCTCAAGTGAATAGTCCTAGCACACCTGGACCCTATACCAAGTTTTCTTCTTACTTGATAGTATGCGACCAATGCCTCAAGTCCCTAAACTCATAGTCCTTGACACACACTCTCTCTCTATGTGTCCAAGGCTACTACAAGTGCCCGTGACCTTGACTAAAGTGCTCACACATACATCTACCACATGGCCTACATCATCGGTGGCTCAGAGGTGGTTTTACTCTGTTGGGGCAGGTTACATTGGGTTGTGGGGTTTCTCTCTCTCTCTCTCTCTCTCTCTCTCTCTCTCTCTCTCTCTCTCTCTCAGAGATTTTCACATGGCTCCTCACTTCTTGGAGCCTCACATCTTCTCTTGTCTTCAGTCTTCTTGTTGTGGCAGCTTCTCTTCACGCGTCCATGTCTTCCTCTCCTTTCAGTCTTCTTGTTGCGGCAGCTTATCTTCACGTGTCCATGTCTTCCTTCAATGCTTCCTCTAGCTCTTCTTCTCAGTGTGGATCTTCCTCTTGTGTATTGTTGACAGTTCTTTTGGGCTTTTGATGTTTATCTTGTGTCATTATGCAATGCAAACCCAAATCTATGCGGGAGGTCTTGCCTCTTGGCCTTATTCAGGACAAGGGTAGTGTCTGATCCCATTTTTACAATCATGTAATGTGCCCAATACATAATGCATATAGCATTCATTCTTATGCACATTCCCAAATGCAACTCTGGCTGTGAATAATCTTGAATTTGAGTGTGATTTGTAGGCATTAACCAAGGGGTAAATGCAAAATGATGATTACCACAAATTTATGAGCATAATTTTACCAAAAATTACATTAAATCAAGGGCAGCCAATTTGTACAGAATGGTTGGAGTATCACTCCGAATTGCAATCTGAAGTTATAGAGATCTGTATCAGATACCTAATGGTTAATTTGAACCCTCAATTGAACCAAAAAGTAGTGAGTAGCACTGATTCATCACACCGATTAGCAAATTAATCCTCTGTTTTGTGTGCAAAAAATAGAGAATGCGGGGAGTCCAGATCTGAGGTGCCTTAGAGTTCAAATGAGCTCAAATGCTTTCAAGGCCATCAATAGCAATTAGTCTAGTAGAGGATTAAGCCAAAAAACAGAGTATGTGGGGAGTCTAGATCTGAGGCGCCTTAGAGTTCAAATGAGCTCAAATGCTTTCAAGGCCATCAATAGCAATTAGTCTAGTAGAGGATTAAGCCAAGAACAACACAAGATTTGACCAAACATTGAATGCTTAATCTCTATTTTACCAAAGTCACCTACAAATTTGATGAAGAGCTTGGATCTCACTGGACTTGATCAAATCAAATTCTATCTTCACCAGCTTGTAGAGTACCCTTGAAAACCCCTAGGGCTAAGAGAAATTAGACCCATTGCATTTGGTGAAGCAAAGATTTCAATTTCTCCTCAGAAAAATGGTGCTTGCTAAATCGCAAAAATCCAGAGCTATGGTAGGCGGTTTGGCATGCTGATTTGATGGGCTGGAGCACAAGGTGTTAGCTATGTTTGACTGAAGTGGCTTGGGCTAATTTGATGTATGATGGGAGATAGATCTCCTCCACCAACTGGGGGTACAAAGGGTTTGTTGAGGTAAAAATATTAATTATCTAGTAATCCTAATTAGCCAAGTGATTAGCAAGATAATGGGCTCACAAATTGATGGATTCTAGGCTAGGCTCTGATACCATGTTAAAGTTATAGCAATGTGATGAGCTATGGTGGATCAAATGCTAGAATCAACATCATTAACAAAGAGATTAGACGATAATTAAGATGTGATTAGTGACCGATAGCTTAATGTAGGCATGGATAATCAAAAACCAGCAAATTCTCATTAGGACAATGCCTCAAATTATAGAGTTTACATCCAAGCATCTAATCCCATTGATTTCTCCTTGATTCACTCCACCTCTCCCAGAATATCTCTCCCATTGATTTCTCCTTGATTCACTCCACCTCTTCTCCTTGATTCACTCCACCTCTCCCAGAATATCTCTCCCATTGATTTCTCCTTGATTCACTCCACCTCTCCCATTGATTTCTCCTTGATTCACTCCACCTCTCCCATTGATTTCTCCTTGATTCACTCCACCTCTTTTTCTTGATTCTCTCCATCTCTCCCAGAATATCTCCACACCTCCTAAATCTCCTCATGCTACCCTTTATTCTCTCCCAGTAGATGCTTCTCACCTTTTCACAGGTTCTCTCACATTTACAGATTCTCTTTTACAGCCTCTAGCCAAGGGCTTGTTGTTCCTGCACACACCCTATTCACTTGTATATTTCAACAGGTTGACCTTGCCACGCGAGACGTCCTTCTTTGACTCTCCGTCAGCGTAGCTGTTGCAACATTTTCCACTTAGGTCCCCACGACCTCATTCCATAAGATAGTCAAAATACTTCCCCAACATTCTTGACGTAAAACAATCTTTAAAAAATAGGTTTCACATACAAATACACTTTACAAACAAAATTCCTATCTTTCCATATCATTCCTCATCATTTCTCTTTGGATTCTCTCTTCTTAAAACGCTCCGCGAGGGTGAGCCATCCCATATTCCACATCATTTCACATCATTCCTCATTATTTCTCTTTGGATGCTCTCTTAAATGATCCGCCAGGGTGAGTCATCCATATTCCACATCATTCCTCATTAATTCACATCACCCCACATCAATCCACATCACTCCACATCAATCCACATCAATCCACATCACTCCACATCACTCCACATCAATCCACATCAATACACACATCAATCCACATCACTCTACATTAATCCACATCAATCCACATCAATACACACATCAATCCACATTAATCCACATTAATTCCCATCAATACACATCACTCCACAACAATCCATATCAATACACACATCAATCCACATCAATCCATATCAATTCACATCAATCCACATCACTCCACATCAATCCACATTATTCACATCATCTCATATCATTCCACATCAGTCCACATATCATTCCACATCAATTCACATATCATTCCGATTTCAACAAACAAGATGGTCTCTTTTCGCTTTGAGCGAATCAGGTTTGATTATCAACTTTCCTTGATCTAGTTATCAGAATTTTTATTCCACAATCAACCAGGTTAAGAGTACAGTTACTCTACTTTTCATACTGATAGAACTTTCTAAGTTTTGGCCATTACTGTTGGGGTAAAGGCATTATGCCCACCCTTATAGTGTGTACAAGCCCATAAGTTATAGTACATAGTACACTTAGTACTTTTAATGTACTAAGTGCACTATGTGTACTTGAGCAAATATACATGTGTGATAGGGGAGACACACTCACACTTGGTGAGTTGACTTATCCCCACATATGTCTCTCTCTCTCTCTCTCCCCCTTCTTCTCTGTGTATGTCTCCCACATGAAACCCTAAATCATCTCCCATCAACTGGTATCAGAGCCACGGTTGTGTCCGTGTGTGTGCGGGTGTACGGAGTCTCATCTTCATCGTGAAGAAGAAGCTCGGCTATGGAGCCTTGAGCTTGGCACGAGCAGAGGAGCTTTCTGGTGCTCAGCAAGGAGCACATGCGCTGCAAACCAGCTCAAGGGCAGTGCACAGCATTGTAGAGCCACTAGGCGGAGGCGGAGAAGAACTGCGTGTGGTGTGAGCACGTCGACTGTAGAAGAGTTGCAGCGAAGCATTGGGCTTTAGACGCCTGGCTACAAAGCGTAAAACCATTAGGCGAAGGCGGTGGCAACTTTGAGTCTGCCATGGTTGCTACTAGGCCGGACATTGCATTTGCAGTGGGAGTAGTGCATGGTTACATGGATTCGGATTATGCCGGTCATCCTGATAACCGGAAGTCTACTATTGGTTATGTGTTTACATTCACAGGAGGTGCTGTGTCATGGATATCCAGGATGCAGAAGTGCACAGCCTTATCTACTACAAAGGCCGAGTATATTGCAGCCCACAGAGGCTTGCAAGGAGGAATTATGGCTATCGCGGTTAGTGGTTGATTTGGGTTATACAGGGGATATTCCATTGTTGCATTGTGACAGTCAGAGTGCCATCCAGTTGGCAAAGAACCCTGTCTTTCATGCAAAGTCAAAGCATGTGGATGTGAAGTATCACTTCATCAGAGAGGTGATAGAGAACAAGCAAATTCAGCTTGTTAAGATTCATACGAATGACAACCCGGCTGATCTGTTGACAAAGAGTTTGCCTCCGGAGCGGTTTGCTCAGACACTTGGATGAGGCCAGTTTCAGCCTTGATATGGCCTTGTATATTATCATGTACATGCTGATTTTTCTTTTCCTTCATTTAAGGGCACTTTGCCTTTAAGTGGGAGGTTGTTGGGGTAAAGGCATTATGCCCACCCTTATAGTGTGTACAAGCCCATAAGTTATAGTACATAGTACACTTAGTACTTTTAATGTACTAAGTGCACTATGTGTACTTGAGCAAATATACATGTGTGATAGGGGAGTCACACACTCACACTTGGTGAGTTGACTTATCCCCACATATGTCTCTCTCTCTCTCTGTCCCTTCTTCTCTGTGTATGTCTCCCACATGAAACCCTAAATCATCTCCCATCAATTACTTGGCTTAGTTAAAGATAAATTTTTCTCGACTTAATTCAATTAAGTCTAAATTTATGTTCACTTTTGGATCCTTGATCCTTTCAAGAATTCCAGAATCCTTTTCCAGGGAATCTAGGAATAAGTCAGTCACAAGTATTTACATTCATCCAACTAAGCATGTTTCTGGTTTTTTTCTGGGAAATCCTTTTCCCATTCAGAATGTACTCAAGATTCTATTTTTCGAGAATCTAGACGTATACTTCATAATTCCAAAAGTTAAATATGTTCGTGATTCCTCTTTCTAATGAAAAATTTATCTATGTTTTCTCGATGCACCCCTATAAATATTTTCACATTCTTTTCTCTATTTTTCCAAAATAAAATATCATAAAAATCTCTCTTTTAGCATAAAATATTTATGCACACATACTAATTCATTTTTATCTAAATGAATTATATTCATAATCCCATTTAAAAATTAGAGAAGAATTGTACATAACCTTCTCGTAATTTCTAAAATGAATAATGCTCAAAACTCTACTTTTGGCATAAAATTTATTATGCATCAATTTAAATTCATTTTCTAATGATACAAATTTTACCATAGCTTCCTCGCATTTTCTATGAAATGAGAATGCTCAAAATTTCACTTTTAGCATAAAATTTAATTTATGCATAAACCTTCATTTTCTAATGGATAAAAATTTTGCCATAGTTTTCTTGCATTTTCTATGAAATGAGAATGCTCAAAATTTCACTTTTAATATAAAAATTAGTTTATGCATAAACCTAAGCATAAACATAAACATTACTTCATCTAAACAACAACATAAATCAAGAAAGGCATGGTTTTAAGAAAAAAACCATGAAATAAAATGCTTCCCAACAAGCACGAGAGAGGTTGGGAAGAAGATTAACATCTAAAAAGAGAGTAAACATCATTGTTTAGGCTTACCCTTGGTGTGATTGATTCTTTACCTTGCAAGAAGTGGTGTAGCCCTCAAGGAAGAGGCTTGGCCACATCAAGAGAAGAGTGTAATCTTCAAGAGAAGAAGAGGTTTAGTGAAGCACCAAAGCTTCACAATGGAGAGGCAAGGAAGAGGGAAGAAGAAAATACACTAAAATGAAAATTACACTAGCCTTGGAAATACTCTAAGATGAAAATACAAAGGAATGGGGCTCTATTTATAGGTGTGAGGAAGGCCACCAACCAAGCCCAACTGGGATCTAGAGGCTTCCAGCTTCAGTTTGATCCAATTTGGACAAGTTTTAGACTAGTTAGGCCTACTTTTTTAATCTAGTTTGGAAGAGGAGAGATGAGAGATGAAATATCTCATTTTTTTGAATTAAAAAATAGAAAAATGATGGAGATTCTAGGCGCCTCCTTGAAGTGGGGTATTCTTTCTCTCTCAAAAAGCCTCCCAAAAGTCTCCTTTAAATATCTGAAACTCATAATTATTGAATCTTCACCTCATGTGAGCCTTTCTTTACTATTTTCTTGTGGATAATTCTAAATTTTTTTATTTTTTAAATTTAAATTTTCCAACCTTTTTGGATAAGGATATCACATTTTTAAATTCAAAATAATTTAATAAGGCTTAGTACTTTGAACTAGGAGACTCCTTGGTTCACCCACTGTCCAAATCTAACTTAGATATTTCTAGTTAAAATTCAAAATAATTTAATAAGGCTTAGTACTTTGAACTAGGAGACTCCTTGGTTCACCCACTGTCCAAATCTAACTTAGATATTTCTAGTTAAAATTCTATTTCAGAGGATCACTTCCTATTGGTTGGAAGAAAATACTTATCTAAAAATATTTTAAATTTTTATTCTCTTTAGAATATTTTCTCTCTCTAGACCAAAACATGGTCAAACAAGATCTTTTTCCATTCTGAAAGGGGGGATGATTACAATAGACTGAAGGGGATGTTCTTACAATTTTACATCATGAAAAGTTGGAGAGAGGAATCTTACAATAATGGTGTGTTGTAATGTGGACTTGCAACTCGCACAAGAGTACACATGCAAAGCCTATTTAAAGTTGATTTACTAGCACGTAACATGACCCCTATTGGCATCATTTTGGGGTGTGATTGGATCTCTACTCTTGGTGCTATTACCATGAATGTTCAGCAAGGTTATATAGATTTTATGCATGGTAACAAGGTGGTAACATTGTAGGGAAACCATGTGCCAAAATTGAGCTTGGTCAATGGCACTCAAATTAAGAGAGCGGCTCAAGAAAATGGGTATATCTATGTATTACAGCATTATACGGATGAGAACAATGTGAAAGAGAGAAAAGTTACACGTGAAGGGATGGATAAATTATTGAAGGAATATGAGGATGTATTTCAAATGCCCGTGTTTTCCACCTGAAAGGGTCAACAAGCCTCCATATTAATTGTCAAAGGTGGAGAAAGATGAGGTGGCAAAACAAGTCCAAGAATTAATGGTTATGGCTTGTGTAGAGCTAAGTCAATCTCCTTTTACATATCCCGTTCTTTTGGTGAAGAAGAAGGATGGCACCTTCCAAATGTATATTAATTGTAGAGCCTTGGATAAATTATTGAAGGAATATGAGGATGTATTTCAAATGCCCGTGTTTTCCACCTAAAAGGGTCAACAAGCCTCCATATTAATTGTCAAAGGTGGAGAAAGATGAGGTGGCAAAACAAGTCCAAGAATTAATGGTTATGGCTTGTGTAGAGCTAAGTCAATCTCCTTTTACATATCCCGTGCTTTTGGTGAAGAAGAAGGATGGCACCTTCCAAATGTATATTAATTGTAGAGCCTTGAATAAGATCTCTATCAAGAATCGTTATCCAATCCCAAGGATAGATGATCTCTTAAATCGGTTAAAAGGAAAAAAATTATTCACCAAGATTTACTCCAGATCTAGCTATCAAATAAGGATGAAGAGTGGTGATGATGAGTAAACACGACATTTAGGACCAAGAGGGGTCTCTATCAGTTTATGTTATGCTGTTTGGTTTATGCAACGCACCCGTACTTCTCGAGTCTTGATGAACAAGGTGCTTCAACTTTTCCTCTTCAAGTTTGTTTTGGTTTTCTTTGATGACATATTCGTGTATAGTAAAAGTGAAGAGGAGCACTTGGTTCATGTACGCATGGTTTTAGATGCATTAAGATCCAAGCAATTTTATACCAACAATGAGAGTAAGTGTACATTCATGGCAAGTGAAGTAGAGTACCTTGGTCACATTGTGGGCAAAGATGGTATAAGGGTGGATCCAAAGAAGGTGGAATTTGGGCCAATTACCAATATCACATAATTGAGGTGATTTTTGGGTCTATCATCCTTCTATCAAAGATATATTGAGTAGTATGCTCACATTGTAGCTCCATTTAATGGATACGCTTTAACATCAAGCTTTGTTTTGGGATACTACAACCCATAGGAACTTTGAAGAGCTAAAAAATATACTTACTTTTGCTTCTATTTTGGTATGCCCAGAATTTTCCAAGCCTTTTACTTTAAGGTTGGATGCACGTTGAAAAGGCATTGGTGCCATATTGTATCGAGATCATGGGTTTGTTGCATTTGAAAGCTGCAAACTTGATGACAAAGAGATAAAGATACATGAATATGACCAAAAGATGATTGCTATCTTGCATATACAATCAAATGCGGCATCACTATCTCTATGGAAGCAAGTAGTGTTGACTATAGGGTTCTCAAGTATTTTTTATCTCACCCCAATCTATGGATATCCAAGAAGAGTATATGGCTAAAGAGGCATCGCATATGGTATAGAAATTACATCATGGTATGTGTGATAATTTACCTCATTTGTGCATAATGGGCTGTTATACTTCAAGGAGAGTTTTTGTCTTGTACCTCATTCGAAATTCAAGCAAAAAGTTTTGGTTGAGATGCATTCTTCTTCCATGGCAGGACATTTGGGTCTCTTTAAGACTTATGATGTGATAAGAAAGATTTTTCATTGGAAAGACCTTTTGGGAGATGTACGTGAGTTTCTCACCAAGTGTATGCCTTGTCAACTCAACAAGGACCCCACACATAAACTCGGTGGTTTACTTCAACCACTACCTATTCTAGAGGGTAAATGGATGCATATTGCAATGGATTTCATCACCGCATACTTCCTCTTACTACCGAGAGGGGATAGGATAGTGTCTATGTGGTGGTTGATTGCTTGACACAAAAGCTACCCACTTTGTGCCTAAAAAGGTGAAATATTTAGCATCTATGGTTGCGTGCCAATTCATGGAATTTATGTTCAAGTTTCACGGTATATCACAACAAACAGTGAGTTGATCAAGATGTGAAATTTATGGGCACTTTTTGGTGTAAACTATTTGAGAGCATGGGCACCCAATCGACTCCTAGCATAGCCTACCATTCGAAAATCGATTGGTCAAATGGAAAGGGTCAACAAATGGCTTGAGACTTACTTATTGAGAGCATGGGCACCCAATCAACTCCTAACATAGCCTACCATTCGGAAATAGATTGGTCAAATGCAAAGGGTCAACAAATGGCTTTAGACTTACTTATTGAGGCATTATAGAAATTGCCATCATGCAACTCTAGTTGTCACATTGCAGCATTGTGGGGGGCTGCTTCTATACCACTCTATATCTTGTAGAATCCTCCTCAGCCACACATGATGCAAAGCATGTAGCTTTGTACTACTCTACCTCTGTCAAAATGAGAGTGCAATAATGGGATGAGGATCTTGCCCATAGCACATGTGATGGCATACTCCTTGAGTAACTTGGATGTATCGCAACACCACCCACATACCAGAACCTGCTCAAAACATCAATAGTAAAATTGATGTCTCGTGCGTCTAGTATTACATAAGAAGATAAGGATTGCCAGACAATTTCATGTAGAAGGTCTCATCCACAAGGTTGGAGGTGTCTTTGACAGACAATGTTAGATCAACTTCTCTTGGGGTACCAACTGCCTTGTATTTAGTCATGCCAAATGCCTCGAGTATCTCACCTACACATTTTTGTTGAGAGATAAAAGCTTATCTAGCTTCTACCAAACCTCAATCCCCAAACAATAATGCATGAGACCAAGATATATCATCTCAAACTCTAAACTAAGCATCTGTTGTGTTTGTGAGATCTTTTTCTGGTGATTCTCCCTTGTCAAGATGAGGTCATGTACATAGAGAACAATGACTATATACTTCACGTGCTCACAAAATATGCTCATAAAAGATAAAATTGCATCTAAAGGTCTATGTAAGAGACCAATACTCATAAAGTAAGCATCTGTCCTCTGGTATCATGTTTGTAGGACCTATTTCAACCCATTGAGTGCCTTTCTTAATCTATAAACTTTACTTTCCTGGGAACCATGCACTAAGGTGGACGTTCCACATATACCTCCTCCTCAAGTTTCTCATTGAGAAAAGAATATTTGACATCCATTTGGAGAGCATGTCATCCCCCTAACATTGCCAATGTAAGAACGGTGTGGATTGTGGTTAACCTGGCTATAGGAGCAAAAGTTTCCTAAAAGCAAAACCTTTGGTATAACCAACCTTACATTGTAATTTTCCAAATTACCATCAAATCTACATTTTTCTTTGTAAACCCACTTAGTGCCAATTACCTTACGTCTTGGGTTGGAGGACGATCTACAAGGTCCTAAGTATGGTTTTTTAGGATGGAGTTCTATTCTTCTTACATGACTGCCATCCACTTTGGATCCCCTTGTGCTTAAACAAAGGTGGTAAGCTCCTAAATCTTGAGTACCTCTGTCATCATAAGAGAAAAATTCACAAGATTCTCCTGATTCCTATTTTGCTCCTCTAACCTTCTCGATCTATAAACATCTTGAGGCACACCTTGATGGTTGGCTGAAGGTTCTTCTCCATCCAAAAGTTGCATGTATCACTTAGGGAATGACTTATCTTTTTGTGGCACATCATGCTCTTGTTTTTCATCTTTAAAATCCGTGCACCATATAATAGCTTACCTTTTTGTAGCACATCATGCTTTTGTCATCAACTTCAAAATCCATGTCCATAGGAAATGGGGTGGGATTCCATTCATCATAATGCAAGGAAGCCTCTATTGCATGTGGAGGTTGTGTTGCTTTGGTGATTTCCTTATTGCTTGATGAAGAAAAGTGGCAGTGGCCGACGACCGGGACGGAGCGACGGCCGGATGGATCTAACACCGGAGCGACGACGTCGACGGAGAGCGAGCGGAACTCCACCCTAGCTACCTCGCATGCTTGGAGCGCCACCGTTGGGTAGGGCGGCAGTGGAGCCCTCCCCACTAGCTCCGTCCCGTTTGGAGGTAGAATCGGGCGACAGGAGCGCAAACGGGCGACGACACGTCGACGGACGGACGAACTGTGTTCACAAAAGACTGCCGGACGAACTACATCGATGGAAATCCACAGTGGCGACGGACAGATGTAGGCGACCCGTAGGCACCCAGGCTAGGCCAGGTAGGCGCCTAGGCCACGTGGCCTTGTGGCCAGGCCTACACGAGCTGTCTCATCACAGGTGCAGGCTGGTGAGAAGGCACCGGCAGCGAAGGTGACGGCTGCATCATCCGGCGGCTAATCCAGGAGGGAAGCGAAAAAAAAACAAGGAAAGCACTTGTTTTTTTTGACATGTGTTCCATGCATGATGGGATCCATGTTGATGGATGTTTCCATGTGATGGATGGTTTATTCCATTATTTTGTGAGGCTTGATGGGGCTGATTTGTGATGCTTGATGGGGCTGATTTGCCTATCCATATAGAAGTGGGTCTACAAATATTCATAGGAGATATATTCATCTTGCTGCCTATGATGGGTAATAAGGCATGCGGTTGTTCATGGAGATTTTTCTATGCTCTTTCATATGATGGTTATTCAGGCAATGTAATACCTTTTCTCCTCTAGTCACAAACCAACCCACAAAAAAGTGGTGCCAAGCCTGTGCTTGGAACTTTACCCATACCACACAGGAATGTACTCGCATTGCAAGAATGAGACAGGAGCGTGAGCAGCCAAGGGGTGGAGTGGCTCCACAAATGTATCAACAGTATACTAATTTTGAATGTAAGCCACCGATGACACAAGAGCAAGCACGACCTGTTCTTGGTGCTCAACCTCCTGCTCCTGGGGACTGCTCCTGTGAGGGTTGTTGACTACGACAATTCAAATATGTGTAGAGACTTGGTAAACCCAGGCTATGTGGAGGAGGAATATGCATCATATTCATCCAAGGAAAATCTCTTTGAAAGTCTCGCATACCCAAGCCCAGCACTGTGGAGACTCAACCAGGGAAACAAAACTCTTTAATGTTGCTAGGCGGCTACCAACCTAGGACTCCAGGCCCCTCAGGTCAATGGCAGCAAAGGAAAGTAGAAGCCAAACTAATGGGCCCCTGTTATGAGTGCGGAGAACCCCATTGGGCTCGTGATTGTCCACATCGCTCAAGGCAAGCATCTCGATCCAATACAACAGTACAACAGTTTCCACCAATTGAAAGATATTGTCTAGGGTGTTGTGTAGAACACTTCCCAAAGGATTGTCTGCTGAAACCACATGAGGAAGGCACCTCTCAACCAAAGGTCTCACTCAACCTTGTAGGGGCAGTTTCATCACCACCTTCATCTGAGAATGAGGATGTCGTGCCACTTAGAGTCATGACTAGATCACAGACACGAAATGCCGAAATGCAGACTGATGAGACACCTCAAACTAGGGATGCAAAGGCAAATCTAGATGACAAGACCCTACATTCTAATAGAAAAAAGACCACTAGGAGGAAAAAGAACCGCAACAAGCGAACTAAAAGTGCATCCACTAGTTCTCAAGAAGCCTCTAAACAAAACATGAGGGATAAAACTTTTACATCCCAGGAAGTGCATGAGGAGCATCAACCTCAACCTGGGCCTAGTGCTAAACAAGATGAGGCTAGTACGACTGATTGGGGGTTCTGTTTTTGTGGATAAAGTGAATGAGACTCTAGATGCCATCATTGATGCTCATAGAAGTCGCATTGGAGCTTTATCTGAGCTACCCAAGAAGCTTCAAGAATACCCAAACCCTCGTGAGGAGAAGATCAATCTAGCCGTACATCAGCAACTCATTAGGGAAGCTCAGTCAATGCTTGAGGGACCACCACCACCTATTCCTTGGGGCCCAACCTCTCTTAAGCCAACATTAGAAACTATACCGGAAGTATCATCAAGTCAGGAAATGAAAAGTGAGCTCATTTCACAAGCTCATAGCGAAAGGTCTGCACCAATTGACACCCAATTGAAAGGAGGTATTCTGCCACCACCTAGCCTTCTCTTCCCATGCAATGATGAAGTTATTGATGCTAATGAGGACATGGCAAATGAGATGTGGGCCGCAGTTCATGAGAAAGTTAATGAGAACATGTCTTCTATTAGTTCGCCTCCATTCTCTGAGGTGGATTTTACCAGGGGCACGGAAAACAACTTTGGACGCCCAAGCATCCAGGAGGAAGTTCAAACAATTGTTTCTCCTAGAAGTAAGCATACAATGAAAACTTTACCATCATATCTGGGAGAATATGAGAACTGTTCTCAAACCTTGAGGATACCCTCCATGCATAAAAGGTTGACAAAGGAGAAGGATATGAATACCGTGCAAGCTATTCTGTCAGCACCAGTGGCTTGTACCTTACCTTTGCTTGATTTGATAAAGCTTCGACCTGAGTTGTGGAATGATATTACCACATGTTTGTTAGAGCAGGTATTGCTACAAAAGGGTCACCATCATTGTACTATACACCCTGAGACAAAGCATGTTATGCCAGTTCCTATCAACAGAGTAGGAAAATTTTGTGAGGACGATCAGGGAAATGCGACCCTCCCATTAGAAGTGCGAAAAGTAGCTTCAACTGCAATACTTGATAGTGGTGCAGGAGTGGGCATTGTGACAAGGTCCATTTGGGAAAAGTGGGGCAAACCAGCTATTAGGAGTACCAGGATGCGCTTGCAGCTAGCAGATGGAAGCTTAGAACATCCCCTTGGGCTGCTTGAGAACATATTGGTCACTACATGTGGGATTGAATATGAGCACACCTTTGCAGTAGTGGATTTTGGAAAACATCCAAACTATGAAGTGATATTGGGTAGACCATTCATGCGACAATTTCAAATGATTCAAGATTGGGGATACAATTATTTGTACCTCCGACATGATTCTGTCATCACAAGAGGCAACCTAAGGAATCACTCATATCGTGATGTAACAAGGTCTCCAATAGATGAGTTTGATTCTGCTTCATCTGAGGGCTCAAGAGTTACATTGTCAGATGGGTGAGAAGATCTGTGGATGTGCGGAGCCTCATGTAGGGATTTCAACATTGAGAGACTTAAGGGTAATCGAAGTGTATCAGATGAGGCATACATTCCACAACCCTTCCCTGAGCATTTAATTGATCCACTAGAATGGAGTCATGTCCTTGCAACATTATCGACATGTGCTTTACCTAAGCCAATTCAATTCTGTGACTCAGATGGACATGACATTATACCTATACGAATGGTACAACCACATGCCCTTCTAGATGATTTGTACTATAGGGATACATCCACAACAGCTCTGCATGTCGAGGAAGTCTCAGTGGAGGATTTAACACTCGAATCTGCTAATGATGCTGATAAGGAAGATGGATGGGACTCTAATTTTAATAATGATGTGACAATCCCTGAGGAAGAGTTAGGAAAGGCACGCCTACTCTTGAGAGGAAGGGAGGTTCAAGTAGAGATCCCTCGAAGCCGACCTAAACGTAAATGCTGTAAGAGCCATAAAAGAATCCGTAAACAAGATGAGAGGGAACGACGTGAGAGACTACAAAAAGAAAAGGAGGAGTCTAAGAGTGAAAACTCTCGACCACCACCTCACTTCTCAGGAAAGAACGGATATCTATACTATGTCCAAGCACAAGATAGTATCAAAGACCAAGTAAAACGATCAGATGGATTCAAGCAGGAGAAAAGCTAACAACTGTTAGCAAAAATCGTAAAAAAACAAAGAAACAAAAACCAAAACTCAAGTCTAAAACCGATTCAAAAAAGAGTGTCAGAAGTGCAAAGACAACGGTTGAACAAAAAAATCCGATGCAAGATGGCAAAGGAGAGCTCAAAACCGCATGGTCTTCAATGAGTGAAGACTCAAGTGGACAAGAACAAGGTCTCAATGTTCCTCCCAATTTCACACAGTACACTCTTCAAGATCGGAAGATTGTTCTTCAACAGCCCATGCGACAAAAACCAAGCATGCCAGGGGTTTCATACGATGGTCCAGAAGATGCAAAAAAGATTGATATTGCTAAGCCAGGAGAAGAGCCTCGCTATGTGTGGATTGCCACAGACTTGTCCTTAGATGAGGAGAAGTTATTAATACAAACAATAAAGGAGTATCGCGATGTTTTTGCTTGGAGTTATAAAGATCTCAAAGGAGTTGATCCAAGCATATGTCAGCATACAATTCCATTGCGAGAGGATGCAAAGCCTTCCAAGCAACGTCCTTATACTTACAATGAAAATTTTGCACGGAAGATAAAGGAAGAAATAGACAAGCTCTTAGAGGCAGAATTTATCTATGAGATTGAACACACTGAATGGGTCTCCCCTATTGTAGTGGTGCCCAAGAAAAATGGAAAACTTCGAGTATGTGTCAACCTCAAGAAGGTAAATACAGCTACTGTGCGTGATCATTACCCACTTCCAATCACGGATCATGTTCTGGAATGAGTTGCAGGGAAAAAGGCATATAGTTTCTTGGATGGATTCTCCGGGTACAATCAAGTGTCAATTGATCCAAAGGATCAACACAAGACAGCCTTTGCTACTGAAGATGGCATCTTTGCTTATCGTGTTATGCCATTTGGTCTAACAAATGCACCGGCAACCTTTCAGCGGTTAATGAGTCATGTATTCAAGGAGTACCTTAGGCAATTTCTTGAGATCTTCATGGATGATTTATGTGTTCACTCACAAGAGCGTGATGATCATATAGAACACCTCAGACTTGTGTTTCAAAAGTGTCAACTTTATCGTATATGCTTGAATCCTGACAAGTGCAAATTCATGGTAAGACAAGGGAAAATTTTGGGCCATATTGTTTCTCGCAATGGGATTTCAACAGATATGGATAAAATTGATGTCATTGTCTCATTACCTCGGCCTATCAACCCTAAAGGGGTACAAACATTCATGGGATATTGTGGCTATTACCGTAGATTCATCTACATGTACGCTGTCCTAGCCAGACCGTTATATGCTCTTCTTGTAAAGTTTAATTGGACTGATGAGTGTGAGGAATCCTTTGAAAAGTTGAAGCAAGCATTAGTGACTGCACCCATCTTACGGGCACCAGATTGGAACCAAATCTTTCATGTCCATATTGATGCTTCAAACTTTGCAATTGGATGTATTTTGGCTCAATCGGGAGAACATAATAAGGATTTCCCAATCTCATATGCTAGTCGACAGACAGTTGAAGAATGCTGAGAAGAACTACACCACAACAGAAAGAGAAGGATTGTCCATGATATATGCAGTGAAAAAGTTTCGCCATTACCTTTTGGCAAACAAATTCATATTTTTTGTGGACCATTAAGCATTGCTATATTTGGTAAATAAGCCTTGTGCAACTGGAAGGATTGTGAGGTGGTTTATCATCCTTCTTGAGTTTGATTTTGAAGTGGCAGTTTGAAAAGGAACAACTCATCTTAGGGCAGATCATTTGTCTCGAATCACCTCTGGCAAAGCTCCTATGGGTGTGGATGATGATATGTTAGATTCAACACTTTTCCTTGTAGAGACAGCTCCTAGATGGTCTGAATCCCTTTTAGAAATTTTGACAAGTGGGCAGATACAACTAGCGGGTCCTAATGGGGACCTATGGCGACCATTCAAGTTAATCTCAGGGAGATTATATCGTCAGGGTAATGATGGAGTGTTGCGACTTATACCTAACGCTGACCAATATGAGGAAATCTTGGAATGGGCACATGCGGGTATCGGTGGAATCCATGCATCAGCTACTACTTGTGTGCGACGTATATCTCACGATGGACAATGGTGGCCTACCATGCATGCGGATGCTGAAAAATTTGTTCGTCATGTCAAATTCAACAGCCAATTCATAATGTCACATTATTCCAAATTTCAACTACACCAAGTTGGAGTAAGTATATTGTGGACTATCTTCAGCATGGTCATACGGATCAAAAAATTCCTAAATATCGAAAGCATGCTATTAAAGTTGAAGCGGCAAACTATATGCTGATAGAGGGCCAACTCTACAAGAGGGGCAAGGATGGCAACTTACGCATGTGTGTATGTGAAGTTGGAGTAAGTATATTGTGGACTATCTTCAGCATGGTCATACGGATCAAAAAATTCCTAAACATCGAAAGCATGCTATTAAAGTTGAAGCGGCAAACTATATGCTGATAGAGGGCCAACTCTACAAGAGGGGCAAGGATGGCAACTTACGCATGTGTGTATGTGAAGCTGACTACTTAAAAATCTTGACTCACGCACATGCAGGTGTTGGGGGTGGACACTTTTCGGGCAATACCACAGCTAAGTTGATTAGGTGGTCTGGGCTTTGGTGGCCAACCTTACAAATGGATGCCGAAGAATATGTAAAACATTGTGACGATTGTCAAAGGACCAAACCTCCCATCACAAAGGACAATATGCCATTGCGGCCTATGTTAAGCACACGTGCTTTTGCAAAATGGGGTATTGATTTTGTCGGTCCCATTAAACCTCCAGCTCATCACACGCATGCAGAATATATTATAGTCGCAACCGACTATTTGACCAAATGGGTAGAGGCAAAGGCAACAGTCAAAAATGATGCCAGAACCACAGCCAAGTTCTTGTATGAGTACGTGTTTACACGCTATGGCTTACCTATTGAGATCGTTAGTGATCAAGGTGTGCACTTTGTAAATGAGGTCATAGAATTTTTGCTTCAAGAATTTATGGTAATTCACAAGCGTTCTACACCCTATCATCCCCAGACCAATGGACAAGCCGAGAGTACTAACAAGATTCTCTGCACAGCACTAACAAAGATTGTTGAGGGACATAGGACTGATTGGGAGCAAAAGTTACACTCAGTTCTTTGGGCATATAGGACAGCCTATAAAACATCTGTGGGCACAACCCCATTTGAACTTGCTTTTGGGCTAGATGCAATTCTTCCCATTGAATTTCTTGTACCTACTCTACGAGTAGCTAAACAATTGGATTGGACTGGTCATGAGCTTTCACAACGCGTTGACGAATTGGAAAAGCTTGATGAGACCCGCTTATTGGCGGTAATGGGGATGTATGCTGAGAAGAGGAGACAAAAGCAATGGTATGATAGAAATGTAACAACTGGCCGATTCAAAAAAGGAGACCTTGTGCTCTTGTACACACTTAAGCAATGGTATGATAGAAATGTAACAACTGGCCGATTCAAAAAAGGAGACCTTGTGCTCTTGTACACACTTAAGAAGCATAAGAGAAAGCTCAAGAAACGTGGCCTAGGACCGTTTGTGATTAATGATCTTACTCCAAGTGGTGCAGTGCGTTTAGAGACACTATAAGTTGAGCAAATGCCTAACTTCATTAATGGAAGTCATCTCAAGAAATACAATGAACCATTAACTGAAGCCATGCTTCAACAAATGCATGCGGCAAAAACATGGAAAGAAGCACTTGACCTACTTAAACGTCAGGCTCAAGAGGAGGCTAAAGCTAGAGTTGCAAAAGCCAAGGAGCGTCGCAAAGCTTCTATGATGGCCATACAGTTGGCTACTAATGAACCATATGTTGATCCTTTCAATATTCAAGTGTGCCTTCATCTTCAAGAGACTACCTACTTTGTCTCTGCCTTAATTGACTCTGGTGCAGATTTTAATGTTCTCTCGTTTGACACATGGAAAGCCTTGGGACAACCACCACTTGTGCAAATTACAAAGCTTCTCAGGTGAAGATAACCCTATAGAGGGAAAATGTGTCATTATGATGTCCATTCAGGATCACCAGATGTCAGTGCCTTTTTATGTGGCACGTAAGTCCAAGGCAGTATTAGAGGCTGTTCTCGGTCGATCATGGTTAAAAGCTACCAATTGCTCATTAGATTGGAAGAATAGACAATACAAGTTGCAAATTGATTCTGATTGCATCTTGGGATCTGCTACTCCACGAGCTGTATCGTGTCAAAAGGGTAATGTTTCTACCTTACACAACCCACTCTCAAAAGGGTAATGTTTCTACCTTACACAACCCACTCTCAAAATCTGCTCTTGAAGCTCCAAAACAAATGATGTGGATACTCAAGTGAGGGCCATGGCTGGCATGTTCCAACTACTCTAGTTGCTGCTCAAAGAAGGCCAGGCAAGAAGGAATTATCAATTTGGCTACCCAAAGATGTGTACAAACTTGTACCATCTAGCCCAGTTTCTAAGCCTCCTAAGAAGCACATCTTTTCCAAGCC
Source organism: Cibotium barometz (assembly GCF_041138505.1). NCBI lineage: Eukaryota > Viridiplantae > Streptophyta > Polypodiopsida > Cyatheales > Cibotiaceae > Cibotium > Cibotium barometz. Next base: position 22,174,995 of record NC_141107.1, on the reverse strand, counting down.
TAAACCTCAGATTGTTACTCGTCGTTGGGTCCCAAAACATGTTCTTAAAGCACAAGGCTATTATGAGGGTGCAACAACAATTTGGCTTCCAAAATGCCATAATTTGCTAGGGGTAAAAGAATGTTTCAGAAAGATTCCAAAAGCCACCCTTGATTTTCCATATCAGTGGGTGCAAAAGAAATCAACACAAACTCTTCAAGATAGGATAGGTGGCTGTGATAGCACCTACAAATCTACTTGTGTTGATCTTCCTAAAACATGTATTGAAACACCGATTGTCCCAATTTCTCCTTGTTACACAATTCCACCATCAACTTGTGTACCTAAGACACCAAATGAGTCTCATTTGAGCATAGATTCTAGCATTTCAATGCCTAAATCCTCTTATCTTGCTCAAATTCCAAGACAATTGCTAAAATTCCCACCTCTTAAAAAGGATATACCTAAAACCAAAGATAAGGCATTAACACTACAATTGAAGCTCTTTGGTAGATCAATGTTTGAATAATGTGGTTCCTTATGCCTTTAGAGGATTGTGTTCTTTTTGAGATAATCTTGTTTTTGATTGGAATTGTAATGATGGATATGAGTGTTCTAAATTTCATTGTTCTACGTCCAGATAACTCCTGATGGATATTTGGCGAGATACATGTCCACCATGCATTGACCCTGATAGTACTCGACCTGATCATCGCGGGGGTTATAGTGCTCCTCCGTTTCAAACACATTCTAGGCACTTCTTTGCTCCCTTAGGTGAAAATTGCTATGGGCATCACTTTGTCACGTTATTCTATCAACAGCATCACCCATTTCCACATTGTCAAGAGTGTGCACGACTCGTATTAGGAGAAGCTTCACATATTTGTTGGATATGCCGCTCTTACTTTAGACGATATGGCATGGGCTTAATGAAACAAATTGTGGGAATTACACCCCAACGCCATAATCTTCTTAATGTGAGAATACCAGAGAGAGGACCAAATCAACGTAGATTACCTGAGGAGGTTCAAGCACAACAATGGAGGGATACAAGTTTAAATGACTTGCAACCACCGATCTTGCAAGCCCTCCTTCCCCAAGCCTCAACATGTCAATATTGGATCAATATGAGTACCTATATTGCGCAGTTCCAAAATCGAAATTGTCTGCTTAACCTTCCCATAGAACCAATGCCATATTTTAGTGAGGAAGCACTCCTTCCTCTACCACCTTCTCCAGAGGCCGGTTTTTGTGAAGGGTTGTCCCTGCATCCTGAGGAAATTGATACCATATTTCCAGCAGAAGTGGACACGGATCCACCACCAGCGCAAGGGTAAGTTCAGCGACTCCACAATAAGATCGACAAGCCAGGGCACTTTTCTCCCACTGGGTTTTTCCCCTCGGCTATATTCGGTGATTGGCACCAATAGTAAATTTTATTCCTTTCCTTTCTTTTCTTGTTTGTTAATAACCATTTCGCAGAGATCTCAGCTAAACAAGAGCACCAAACACGCCCCAATAGTCCACCTACCGTGCACACAAATTAGGAAGGGGGGAGACACGCTATGCCTACAAAGACCAAGGAGGAGCAATCTGCACAAAATCAGCAATGCATCAATGCAGACGAACAACATCAACGGGCACTACAATAGGTGTATTCAAATCATAATCTTTTGTTCTTTATGTGCTTTTATCTTTTGGATATATGGTTTGCATGTTCACACAATGTTGGCTGGTTTAAGTTTTTGATTAGTTGTTAAAATATGGTGAGTGAATTCTAGATTCTTAGAGGACTTAGTAAAAGATATTTCTATTTAAAGAGAGTGTAGGATATATACCAATGGGGTATGCCAAGTTCATATGCTTTCAAGGTATATTAGTTATCCCTAGTGGTAGCTACCTCTTAGGTATGAGATAGGTGCTAGGATTAATAAAAAAATTAATGAAAATATACCCAAAAAAATATATATAAAAGTGAATCGAGACATGACGTGTCTACAGCCATGAGGAATGCTTGGTAGGACCTGGGGTTGTCTTAGTACCTTGGGGCCGATGCCTTGGTTTCCATGGGGTGAACACTGACATCTAAAAACTTCAGAAAAAGACCTTCAAGGAATCTATCGCCTTGATAGATGTTGGTAGGACTCTGGGGTACACTATGGGCCCTCGAGACCGATGCCCTCATCTTCATGGGGTACTCCTTATGTCATAAAAGAAAGAAAAAGGGTCTGTCGCCCTTGAGATACTTAGCGGCTTCTAGATTCTCTTGGCGGAGGTCACTTGGCCATTGTTTGGGTCTCATTGGGATGGAACCTTAATCTTTATCACCTTCTACACACACATCAAAAAAAAAAGTTCCAATCACCTTTGCTCATATTTAGGAGTAGGTTTGCCACTTAGGAATAACTTAAATACTTGTAGGACATTGAGACTGCGGTCATAATCGGTGGTGTACAAGCACACTTGCCTTTGCATAGCACTATCTACCACTTAGTCTCACTTTGACTAGTCTTTACTCACCTATTTTAGTACTCTTTAAAACTCTAATCAGCCTTTCACTTGTATGCTCACATGTGAAATTGTCATTGCTATTTTTTCTTTTCTTCTTTTCTTTTCTTTTTTTCAATAAAAGGCTTTACTTGTATCCATTGTTTTTTTGCAGCTCGTGCTCCTACCGCGCTCGAGGACGTGCGCAAAATAGGAAGGGGGGAGTGTTGCATGACGAATGAAGATCAATGCAAGGATGCAACAAAAAAGACACTTAGGGCTCTTGTAAAGAGTTCCAAGTTGTAGATGAATGTGGGAGTGGGCTTGACAATAATCCCACATGGGAGCTTTTGGGAGTTTTAGAGTTTTTGTATAAAAAGTGGCCCATTTGAGAGCTAAAGAGGACTCTTTGGTCATTTGGTTGAGAGACTCATAGAGAGAGCTTGCTCCATAGCTCCTTCTCATGTGCTCTCCCAAGGCTCTCCATCTCCATTCTTGCTTCAATCTTGTACTCTCTATTCTCTACATATTCAATGATTTGAGGTTGCGGTCTACACACTTGCTAATCTAGATTTCATAATGATGTTTTGATGCTAAAATCTGATTTGTGAATTGTAGAGTGCATGTGATGAAGCTTGTGCATGAAATGATGTGTAGTTGAGGCTTGTGTGATAGCTCTTTGCATGTTGCATTTTTGTGCTTAAGTGTAGTTGAGGCTTAAGTGTGATAGCTCTTTGCATATTAGATTCTTTGCATAAGTTGCATTTTTGTGCTTAAGTGTAGCCTAATCTTGATGCGTTGATTATGTTAGATTGATTGCTTGATTGTTGAAGAAGGATTGAGTAGGACTAGAAGTCATTAGTGTGTGTGGTTAACTAATCTTCTCCCATTCGGGATAGCCTCTATGCGGCGCTAACCGGGTTGCATTCACGGATTGACAAAGTGTATGGGTTAGAGTGTAGCCTCCGCTATGCTATGATGTCCCAAACAATCGTACTTATGCATAGTGTTAAAAATAACAAATGGAAACTCAAGTATAGAGGAGAGTAGAAGCTCTCTTTATTCTTGGCGCATGTTCCTTTCTATTCCATGTGAGAGACAGATTAGAGAATGAGGGAGAGTTTCCCATTCGTAGGTGCAAGTAAATGCAACTTTTAGCATGGTTGAGTGGTTATGTCCATGTAGGTTGATTGATGCAAAGATATCTATGGAAGATGATTCTTTAGTTGTGGATATGGAGGAGTATAGGAATTTTGTGGGGAGTTTAATCTTTCTATGTAATACATAGCCTAACATCAACTTTGTAGTTGGTGCTCAAATCAACCCTAAGAGAACACTCAAAGGCAAGAATGAATATGTTAAAGTACATCAAAGGTACCCATTGATGAATTTGGAATCACTTACATTAGGTGATACCTTAATTGGATTTTGCATCAAATTTGGGTAGGATATTGTGACAGCAAAAAATTACTTAATGGTGTTTTTAAGGGTCCATTGAGATACTAAAGGATGCTTTCTTGAAGATATTCTCAAAGGACAAGACAACCACCCAAGTGATGGATAAATTGCACAGGTTAACTTAGAAAAAGCTACCCAATGGAAGATTATGTCTCGAAGTTCAGAGTTTTGCAAATGAGGTTGGATGAGAAGTAGCTAAACCACTCTAAATCAGTGGTTTGTGAGAGGACTAAGGTCAACACTCTGACAGCAGTGGCATCCACAACCCCTGGAAGTGATGGCCATGATCAGATCACAAGGTCGGGTAGTACTAGAGAAGAACCAAAGGACAAACTAGAAACAAGAAGGATGAAGCCAAAAGAATAGCCAGGGCCACATGGAGACTGGGAACAGGTCACCAAGCTAGTAAAAAAAGTGATCTGGACTATGCAAGAAAGACCATACCACCCAAAGCCAACTAGAAACATGTTCAAGAAATTGGAAACTAATTTGAGTATGAGTTCCTCTAATCACCCGCAGTGTCTGATGGGCAAACAAAGCATGTAAATCAGATTGTAGAGGATATGCTTCGTGCATGTCTCTGGAAAACCATCGAGTTGGAAAAAATATCTTCCAATGATGGAATTTACCTATAACATTTCTAAGCATCAGCTACTAGTTATAGTCTGTTCATGCTTATGTATGGGTATCAACCTAGGACACCTGTTGATGTTAGTTTTAAGGACATTGAGCTTGATGCATCAAGGGATTTTTTGTGTGATATATAGGAAATTCTAACCTAAGCTCAAGATTATATTAGGAGTGCTTAGGATAGAGCATGGTTTTATACTGATAGGGAACGCTTACCTTGGTCTTTTGAGCCAGGAGTGTTGGCTTATTTGAAAGTTCCTGAAGATTCTCAGACTTTGTCAACAAGAAAGTGCTCAAAATTATCTCCTAGATATTGTTGTCCATTCTAAGTTATATGTCAGATTGGCACAGTTGTGTATAAGCTAAAACTACCTCCATATGTCAGAGTTCATCCAGTCTTTCATGTCAACAGACTGAAAGAGAAGCTGAGAGGTGAGGATAACACAATTACTCCTCAAGAACTTGTTGAGGTCGAGGATTTATCCTATGTTCCACATGAACCTAAAAAGGTACTTGAATTCAGGGAAAGAAAACTTTGTGATCGCTTAATCCTTGAGGTTAAAATTAAGTGGAAAGACAGGGAAATGGACGATTTGACTTGGGAGTCAGTTGAAAACGTTCAGCGCAGGTTTCCTTCTTTTCATTTTGCAAGAGTGCATACCATGTCATGCTAGAGCTATGTGCTATTGGAATGCAGTCATATCTCTTGGTGGTATGGGACACCAAGGTGAGGTATGTGGTACTTCATTGTATTTATGTGGTACTTCATTGTATTTATGTGTGCACCCTTGGGCTCAAGGGTGGTCGCGGGTGGATGAGTATATGCCTGGTTTATGCATGTTTATGCATAGTGATTAACTAGAGAGATCTTTAGGATTTTAACATTCATGTTTGCAAGGTCTTTGATGCACTTTGAGCCAACCAATTGTATGCAAAAGAGAGTAAATGCACTTTCATGGCAAGTGAAGTTGAGTATCTTGGTCACATTGTGGGTGAAAATGACATTAGAGTGGACCCAAGGAAAGTGGAATGTGTGAAGAATTGGCCTATACCTAAGAACATCACTCAGCTAAGGGGATACTTAGTGATTTCTTCATTCTATGAAGGTTCATTGAGAAGTATTCTCACATAGTGGCTCCACTGACCAATAAGTTGAAGAAGGAGGCATTGTTTTAGGATGCAAAAACCCATAAAAGTTTTGAAGAGTTGAAGAGAATGCTTACTCTTTCGCCCCAATTTTGGTATGCCCGGATTTCACCAAGCCTTTCACTATTAGAGCAGATACATGTAGAAGAGGTATTGGTGCCGTGCTGTATCAAGACCATGGGGTGATTGCTTTTGAAAGCCGTTGTTATGGGCTACCACACCTCCAAGAGGGAACTCAATGCATTCACCTAAAGGATGAGAAATAGATCACAACCATTGTAGGGCACTTACCAATGTTTCAAACTTGAGTCCCTTGAGGCCTCCAAGCTCACTTGTTAAGCTCCAAACTTCCAACTCCACCTCCACGCTGTCACCGTAGAGTCGCTCACACCGTCGCATAAGGAAATCACTCTCTCTCACTCTCCCACACATGCATGAATCATACAAGAATAGAAGAGGCACAATGCTGGAATTCTCTCTCTCTCAATCTCTCTCAACACACAAAGAAGAGCTCTCTATATCACAAAAGGGTATTGTGTCTTTTCATTATGAGAAAATGCCTTATATATACATTTGGCCCTTATTCACACTTGGGCACCCAAAACTTACTTAACTAGGCCTTGGGTGGCCAATATCTCATAATGTACAACTTTTATAGTGCCGTTTCGTGACACTTATTAATGTCCTCAATTGGAGGAACATGCTTGTTAATCCAAAATGGGATTAACATCTCCCCCTTCCTGATGTAGGTTATGTCCTCACCGAGGTCTAAAACTTGGTCACCGAACTCATGTCAGTAGAAATTCCTTCGCGAGCGATTGGAGCTTCCTGAGTGTGTGTCTGAAGGCTGAGTGGGAGTGCCACAACCCTGTGTCCACCATGTCCTCGAACGTGACACGCATGTAAGCCAAAAGACATCTTAGAATGATGGTAATACACCATCATGCCTTGGTCAGCAGATGGGCCTTGATACATGTCGAACTGCAAGTGCTCAATGTCATGGCCATCATAGGGCTCTTTAGGTTGTTTTGATCAATCAGGACCACTGGCAATTTCAAAAATCTAACACTTGCCACGATTACTGGGGTGGGTTTGGGATACAGTGCCATGGTTGTATCCAAATAAGAATTTGTTTCCTTTGCTCCCATATGTCTGGAAATGTTGCTGGCATGAAGATAAGAAAGTTGTAATAGACATGGAAGTCACGTCGCTTGGCCTCTTGAAACTCCAGTGGAGTCCATCTTCTTTTAAGGGGCATGTACAATGGGTTAACCTGCTATGTTGGTGGCACGCACATATAGACTTGGCTGTACTCTGGAATTGTTAAGTACTCTTTCCGCACGCTAGTTTGGTTGTATTCCAAAATCCTCTAGTTTGGGCTGTGCCTCATCTGTGACAATTGTGGCATAGCCTCTTGTGTGTATGGGGTGAGCTTTTCTCCACCTGCGAAAGCAATAGCTGATCATGAAGGTGACAATCTTGATTTCTAGTAGGTCAGCCAATTGGGGATTGGCCAAATTTTTGTGCCGTGCCACATTAGCCCATAATGTGCCTTCTCCAGTCAAGGGAAGCAATTCTTCTAAATTCGGGCGAGGTGCTCGTAGAGGGTATGGAACATAATGTTGCTTTGTTGGTGTGACTTTGGAGTAGGCTTCTGGTATAATCCATCGAGTTGGTTCAAAGGGTGTTACTTGCATGAGCACCTTGAACATCAACTTGGGATTTAATAGAGTATTGCCAACGCGAATGAAGCCCTCATATTCTGCACTAGACAATGATTCCAAAATTGTATCATCACAGTGAAAGCTTCAATATTGTCCTAGGGAATAGGACAGCATACCTCCTGAGGTTTCTGTTAGGGAGATAGGTGAGGTGCCAGTATCTCCTCGGGGGCTAGAGGGTTAGTGGGAAAATCTATTTGCTAAGGAGTGAAAGTAGAGAATATGTAGTCCCTGAGATGTGTTAGTAGGTGGGGCATTAGGATAGGGATTAAGGAGATTACTAGTGACATTAATATACACGAGATAAGTGGAAATTGAAGATGAAGAGGAGGATTCTTCCTGACCATGACCTATGCTAGGGGGTGGGTAGCTAGGCTTGTGAGATTTCATAAACTCTTGTAGTTCAGGGATATCCTCAAGATTTATGGTAGGATATTCAATATGGGTGGCATCAAAATTGTACTATACATTGGTTAACATGGATTCTAAGTGTTTGTGGATATTAGAGTATAGCTTTAGAATTCCAAAAGGATAATATAATATAGACTCACATAAGTTAAGATGTTGGTGTGAGTATTGTAAACTTCGAGCCACCCATGGCTTATAATCCCAGTGATAGCTATGTGCTACCACATTATAGTTGGCCGGTGTCTTGGGAAAGTCATCTGGAATAAAAACGTCTAATTTTTCGACACTGTTGTGTCTAGAATTTTAGAATTTTGGAGTACCCAACACCAAATAAAAAGGTTTAACACAATAGGATGTAATGGGTGTAAAAGAAGATATCTTGTGGATTAGTTAAGACTATGTCCCCCTGCAAAATTCTCATTATATGTGTAGGGTCAACATTGCGTTCAGTATTCTGCATAATGAGGGTTGGTTCACCTAGGCCTAGTAGGTCTTCAGATAGATTTATATCATATTGAAGTAAATAGAGGGTTAGTGTAGACAAAAACAGAGAGAGTTTGAGGAGGGGCTCGAGGAGTTACTGGCAACAACTGACCCACCCGAGGCACACTCAAGGAGTAGGCATAGGTCATCTGTAGGCTCCAGCCATTGACTTTGGTCTTATATCGCCAACTGGCATTCCAACTCTTGTAGACAAGAGTCATTGTTGTTGCTGAGGAGGTTTAATATTGCAGTTTCATGAACCATCCTTGTAGCATCCAATTCCTCAAATCTTCGGGTTGCTTCCCCTTGGGCACGCCTGGCTATTGCTTCACTTTCTTGAGCTTCTATGGTTCTTTGGAGCCTTTCCGGTAGCCAGCCTCCCTCTGACTATCTTGTAGTTGCTACATAATTTGTGCCATTGCTTCTTGGTGTGCTAATACCATCCTTTGGATTTCGATTTGACTGACATTGATGGTGTCGTTAAGTGCTCTTACTTTCTCTGCATGTGCCTTGTTTTATTGTTCTCTCTCTTGCTATAAGTGAGCGGCTTTGTCCTCTGCTGCTTCTAGATTGGAGGATAGCTGTTGGATCTGTCGTTTTGCAGATCCTCTTCTTTGGCCATGGCATTGTGCTAGAGTTCTTGTACTTGCTGGGCATGAAGGGCTGTGAGCTCATGGGTGTGGGTGACCTCCTTCTAGAGTTTCTCTTTAGTTTTTTCTAACTTTGCCTTGAGGTCTGTATTTTCTTTGATCCTTTGTACAATGGTTTGCCTAAGGACCACATTATTGCTCACTAGTGCCTTGTATATGGTCTCTTTCTCCTCCGTGGCCTTCAAGCTTTTCATTATTACATCGCAATGTGTGGCCTCTGCTCTGCTGCCAAGTGGTCCTTTAAGGTCCACACTTGTGTGTTTGACTCGTTAATAACCTGCTCTTCCAAAGGGAAGCGTTATGATCATGGAGCATGTGAGGTGGCAATGCTAAACTTTTTGCTCTTGCTCCCATGGTGCACTTGTGCTTGCGCTTTCTTCTAGTCCCGCATGTGGCAGGTTTAACAATTCATCCAAACCTTCCATTGTTTCTTACATGAACTCTTCATACTCGACGTTTTGTAGGAAGGACAGCTAGGGTACTCTTCCCTCATCTTCCAAATGCCTTTTTTTTCTTGGGCTTGATGGTTCTACACTTCTTGGTCTTTTTCTTGTATTAGTATGGGCTACTGGTTCATGCACTTGAGCCGTTGCTTCCCCAATGCCTTGTGTTTCCTTAGCTTGTACTGATGCTGCTTGTTCGAGCTTTATCTCTGCCGGTGTGTCTGCTAAAGTTGAATCCTTACGTGGGGACAAGTTCATGAAAATTAGGTAAGCCGGGCTCGTCGGGGGGGGAGTAACTTGTTGCGGTTGCTCTTGAGTGGCCTGGCTGATTGTGGCTTCGTGCTTTGTCAATGCTTCCTAGTACTTTCTAATTTCCAGTGCCACCTCAACCTCTAGTCTTTGTGATTTTGCAGCTATGTCTGGGATGATGCCCCACATTTTCTTGTTTGTCTTCTTCTTTCTCCCTTTCCTTATCTCCTTCATAATGGCCTGGGTCTCCTTCCTCTGCTGGTTCAGGCTCTGGGAGAGGCCTTTTTGCCACATGATTTAGGACTTGGGTTAGCAGGTACGGGTTGCATATTTTGGACTGGTGGGCCTTCAAATAGTTCTCCATATCTCTATGAATATAATATGCCTAGTCCTTCTCCTTCTCCTCGTGTACCTTAGTGATCCTGTTCAACGAGACCCTGTTATATCGATCCACTTGACCTGCATTATCAGTGACACAGCTCTGTAGGCTTTCTCTGTAACCTCATCCTAGATATTCTCGTACTCTGCCCCATTGGAATTATAAGAAGAGAAACATTTGGAGTTTTAAGAAAAAGAAGACAATAATCCACACTTTACCTCCTAAATTACTTGATTCTTTGATCACAGTAGAGGGGCCCCCAACCAATCAATTGGTTTGGTATGTTGTTGGAGTCTCCAAGGAAGATTGAAGAGAGAGAGAAGCTCCAATCTCTTCAATTTGTAGAGGGTTTTTAGAGAATAATAGAAAATAAGCTTAACTTAGAGTAATACCGGCATAGTTTAGTTCACAGATGAGAATACAAAGGAATGAGGGTCTATTTATATGTGAGGGAGGCCACTAACTGAGTCCAACTGAGTTCTAGAATTTTCCAGCTTCAGTTTGGCTGAATTTGGACAAGATTTGGACCAGTTTGGCTCCCTTTTTGATTTGGTTTGATCTAGGAGAGGAGAGATAAAAATATCCTATTATTTTTTAGTTTAAAACTCATCCACACATGTGAAATAGGCACCTCCTTGAAGGCCCCCCTTTTCCTTACCCATGTGTCAAAATGAATGATTACTCCAAAATATCTCATTTTTTTATTTAATACTTCATAATTCTTAAATAAACCTAGTACTTAGTCAACTCTTCATCTTATGTGGGCATTTACTCATTTTTGGGTATTTTCTTTTATTCTTTGGATTTATCTTGTCCCAACACTTGGATTAATCTTATTGGTCCATAGGAACCTTAATTGGACCATAATCAAAAAATTTTGAAAATCTTGACCCTTAGGCTAAGGTCTTCTAAATCAAATTTTATTAATTCCAATTGCACCTTGGAAAATCTATTTTGATTTTTTGTTTCAAGAAAACATTAATTTGATATTTGTAGAATTTATTTATCCAAAAATATCCCAATATTGATTTACCACTCTCTAGAAATTTTTATCTCACTAGGCCAAACAAGGAAGAATAATATTTTCTTGCATTCAGAAACATAGAATGATTACAAGGGATTGAAGTAGAGGCTTAATCAATATTCAGCCCGAGGAGGAATCTTACATCTATCTTTAAAATTTGTGAATCCCTATGCACATACACATGATCTAAGGCCCAATCATGCACCAATTTGGACTCCCTCATGAAAGGTCTCCCTAATATTATGTCATAAGAGTTGGGCTGGCATAGGAAGTCCATTACCACAAAGGCATGATGGTAACGAAATGTAAAGAGTTTGAGTGTCACACTCTCCAAAAGTCCAATGGGTCTTGAAAATGTTCCACCAGTCATTTTAACGATTAGATCTACCCTTTTTAAATCGGGTTTTCCCTAGTTCTCCAAGCAACGTTTTTGTGATGATGCTAACCCCTGCCTGAAAAGATGCAGGGGGGAAGAGAGCTTGAGCTCTTGCAAGCACACACACACACTCACAAACCCTAATAGAGAACACACAAGGTGAGAGGCTGAAATCTTCTTCTTCTCTATTCAACACTCAACACACCATATACAAGAATAAGAGTACACATAATATGAAAGGTACTCAACCAATACATACACGAGTTCTCTATAGTGTGAACCCGACTAAATGAGCTGGCGCTATAACTATGCCAGTCTCTAGAATAGCTGTCACATAGCCTGTCATCCCACTGGCCGCATATCACCCAAGATCTCACCAACCATGCCAGTGGTGTGGGGCCTATCCCCCAGGCGGGTCATCAGTGGCCACCGCCTCACTAGACGAGCTCGATATCTCAACACTCCCCCTCGAGCTCAACTCCATCTCATGTACACCAAGCAAAGCCCTGAATCTGCGGAGCTTCTCTGTACCCAATGCTTTGGTGAAGATGTCAGCTACTTGATCCTCTGTGCTGACATAAACAAGGTCAAGATCTCCTGCCAAGACCTTCTCTCTGACGAAGTGGTAGTGGACCTCTATGTGCTTCGTACGAGCATGAAAGATTGGGTTCCTGGCCAACTGTATACTGCTAATGTTGTCACAGAAAATGACAACTTGTCTATCCACTGATAGACCCAAATCTGCAAGTAGCTTTCTCAACCAAGCTACCTCACATGCTGCCATAGCAGCTCCTCTATACTCGGCCTCTGTACTAGATAGAGCAATCGTAGGCTGCTTCTTGCTGCTCCAAGTCACAGCAGCACTCCCCAAAGATCTTCTATCTGAGATACTACTAGCCCAATCAGCATATGTGTACCCATGTACACATATCTCTGTCCCAGTCTCATAGAATAGTCCACAATGCAAAGTAGACTTCACATACCTCAGTATGCGTCTCACTGCATCCAAATGCGGTTTCCGTGGAACCTGCATAAACTGACTCACCAACCCAATAGCAAATCTGGTCTGGTGATCGTCATGTATATCAGACTTCCTACTATGCGTCTGTACATAGTAGGATCCTCCAAGATCTCTCCTGAATCTGCACTCAACTTGCCATTCTGATCCAATGGCATGGAAATAGGCTTACAGCCTGTCATACCATACTTGGACAACATGTCCAAGCCATACTGTCTCTGCAGTAATCCAATACCATGTGGTGACCTAATCACCTCAATGCCCAAGAAATATCTGAGCTCCCCCAGATCCTTCATCTCAAACTTCTGTCTTAGCAAGATCTTTGCATCAAAGATCTCTGCATCATGGTCCCCCGTAATGATCAAGTCATCTACATAGATGACAACAAGCACAACTCCTCTATCACCATGTCTCACATACAGCGAGAAATCTGCATTGGCTACATGAAAGCCAATAGTGACAAGATATTCAGAAATATTGTCGGACCATGCTCTTGGTGCTTGCTTTAAGCCATACAAGGCTTTCTTCAACCTGCAAACATGCTCGGGGTGACCCACATCCTCATAACCAGGTGGCTGCAACATATACACCTCTTCTTGCAAATCCCCATGCAAGAATGCATTCTTTACATCCATCTGAGTAAAGACCATTACTTTGACGCAGCCACTGCTATCACAACTCTCACCGTTGCCATCTTGGCAACTGGGCTGAAAGTTTTCTCATAATCAATCCCATATGTTTGCACATATCCTTTGGCTACCAATCTAGCCTTGTACCTGTTTGCACATATCCTTTGGCTACCAATCTAGCCTTGTACATGTTTATGCTTCCATCACTGTTATGTTTAACTTTGTACACCCACTTGCATCCAATGGCTTTCTTGCTTTCAGGCAATTGCACTAAATCCCAAGTTTCATTTCCATATAGTGCATCCATCTCCTCATCCATAGCTTTCTCCCAACACACATTTCCAATAGCCTCATCAATGCATGTGGGCTCTACAACCTGCACAACCTTTGCCATATATGCATAGTGATGTGCCACATAACCATCATAGGTAAATCTCTGCACAGGATTTTTCACTCTCCCAGATCTTCGCAGCTTCTCATTCATGGCTTCCATAGCCTTCTTTACACCAGGTGTTCTCATAGCTGGGATCCCAAGCTCCTCATCAAGGCTCATATCTGAGCCACTAGACTCTCCATCAACATGAGAATGCCCTGCAGAAATGTTAGGCATACCAAGGGGCTCAACCACTTTCTCTTTTCCTTTACGTGATGTACTAATCACATTTGCAGGACTGGTATTATGACGCAGCCTGCCACTCCATGGTCTATCAACAGACCCACTAGATGAGGACTCTCCTGGTCCACTCAAAGACTGTGATTGCTAACCTGCATTCTGTGCAACCACACTTCCACTCACATCAGCCCCAACAGCTTCTTTTTCAGCAGCATACCAACTGCTCATCTCATCAAAGACAACATCCCTGCTTACCCTCAACTCACGTGTAGCAGGGTTATAACACCTGTATCCCTTTTGCTCAAGGGAGTATCCAATAAACACACATTTTTCAGCTTTTGGATCCAGCTTAGTTCTCAGCTCATCTGGCACATGCACATATGCAATGCATCCCAGCAGATGAGACAAATCTGGTTTTCTGCCAGTAAACCTCTCCTCTGGAGTTACATCATGTATGGCTGTAGTTGGAGTCCTGTTCATGATGTATACTGCTGTAGAAACAGCCTCAGCCCAATAGCAATGCGGCATATTTTTCTCTTCCATCAATGCTCGCGCAATCTCAGCAATGTGCCTGTTTTTCCGCTCAGCAACTCCATTTTGCTGCGGAGTGTATCTGCATGTAAACTGTCTCCGAATACCATTCTTCTTCAAAAATTCAGAGAACTCATTGGAGAAGTACTCTCCCCCTCCATCTGACCTTAGGCACTTTACATATTTCCCTGTTTGCTTTTCAACCAAAACTCTGAAATTCTAAAAGTGAGTGAACACCTCACTCTTCTCCTTCATGAAATATACCCACACTTTCCTTGTGTGGTCATCAATGAAAGTCACATAATACCTGCAGCCTCCCATAGATATGGTCTTCGTAGGACCCCATACATCTGAATGCACAACATCTAGTGCATTTCTGCTCACATATCTGTTATGTGGAAACACATGCTTTGTTTGCTTCCCAAATTGGCATGCTTCACATATTTTCTGCATACCTTCCACTTTAAATTTTGGTAGCCCTGTCACAATTCCTTTAGTCTGCATAGACTTCAATCTCTGCACATTCACATGTCCAATCCTTTTATGCCAAATGTCTGTGTCTGCAACAATTCCTGAACCATTTGCAAACATCGCAGCACTCATTTCAGGCATGTCTACATTCAACGTAAACATTCTGCCCACTCTGTTGCCTTTTGCAACCAATCTGCACTTGTCTTTGAAATCTTCAACATAACCTGCAAACCTTGCTCAATCATCTGGCCAACTGAAACCAGATTCTTTGTTATGTTTGGTACATGAAGTACATCTGCAAGGTACTTCACTTTGCCATCTTGCATAGACAATGGCACATCTCCCAATGTGGGCAATTGGATGAGCAGTGTCATCCCCTGTTTCCACAAAACCTGGTCTTTCCAGGTTTTTCATCTCCTTGAACCACTCCCCATGACTTGTCATGTGGTTCGAAGCGCCTGAATCCACATACCATACATTATCTTTTTGTGCTGCATCAACATTTTCAGACATGGCATTCACGACATGCTGCATAACAAACAACCTTTCATTATCCTCATTATTTTTGCTTGAGGATGCATAGTTGTTTTGCTGCACTTTCCCATTTTGCATGTCAGCCTGCTTCTTATAACATTATGCCTGTACATGTCCAGGCTTACCACAACAATAGCATTCATGTGCATCATTATATTTCCTTTGCCAATTTCCACGGCCTCTTTGACTCCCCCTGCCTTTGAATTTGCCTCTTCCACCTGCGTGTTGTTGTTGTTGTTGTTGATTCTGGGACTGTTGTTGTTGCTGCTGCTGCTGACCATAATTCTGATTACCTGTTCGGCCACCTCCTTGACCGTGTCCACGGCCTTCTCTACCTCGTCCTCTTCCTAAACTCGTGTAGAAGGCCTGTTGCTCTGAACTGTTTTTGCTTTGTGAAGACTGTTGGTCTTCAGCCATGGTCTTCAGCCAAGTTCTTCTCTTCGACACCAAATCTGTAAAGTTGGGAATGTTTTCCCGAGTTTGAATAGACGTCTTGAACGCCTTGTATTGTGGCCCGAGACCACGTAGACAGACTTCCACCTTATCATCATCTACTGACACACCAATAGATGCAAGGGATTCCACAATACCCTTTATCTTCAGCGCATAGTCATTCACAGACATGCCCTTTTTCTCCATAGTATGAAGTTCATTCTTCAACTGTATCTTACGTGCCTTGGTATTTTAGTTATAGCGCCAGCTCATTTAGTCGGGTTCACACTATAGAGAACTCGTGTATGTATTGGTTGAGTACCTTTCATATTATGTGTACTTTTATTCTTGTATATGGTGTGTTGAGTGTTGAGTAGAGAAGAAGAAGATTTCAGCCTCTCACCTTGTGTGTTCTCTATTAGGGTTTGTGAGTGTGTGTGTGTATCAAGAAGAGAATGCACTTGTTGATGTTTGCTCAATGAAAGAGAGCAAAGAAGGGGATGGAAACCTTGGCAGTTTCCACATTTTTATGCACCTATGGTTTCATTTGAGAGACCATGTGAAGAAGCACCCTTGAATGGATGCATGTATTGAAGGAAAAGCATGCTGATTTGGAGGCCATGAAGGCTATGTCAATGGTCATGGAAGACGTCAACTTGGAGGTCTTGGAGAGGCAAAGTAGCAATGGGAGAGCATGCATGTTTGAAGCTCATTATGAAGCTCATAGTAGCCAAAGTGGTGGCTACAAGAACCCCATGGAAGAAGGTTTATTGTAGAAGCAAGTAGCTACAAGAAGTAGTAGCACAATAGAGAGGCAAAGTAGCAATGGGAGAGCATGCATGTTTGAAGCTCATTATGAAGCTCATAGTAGCCAAAGTGGTGGCTACAAGAACCCCATGGAAGAAGGTTTATTGTAGAAGCAAGTAGCTACAAGAAGTAGTAGCACAATAGAGAGGCAGCAAATTTTTGGTAGCAAACTAGCAAAGAAATTGAAGACACAGAAGCTTGCTACTATGGAAGCTTTGGCAACATCTAGTGCAAGCATCGTAAGTAGCAGGGGACAACTTCCATGTGCAACTGAGCAGGAGGCCTTTGGCCGTTAGCTGGAAACGCTCGCCTGCATCAGAGTAGAGAGAATGCAAGAAAACAGCAAAAACGCAATGGCAGTAGCACTAGAACAGTTGAAGAAATGAAGAAAGCACGGAGGAGAAGACTGGTACAGCTGGTAGTGATTGGCGTTACCGTAAAAGGCATTGCAGTTGCCAAGGAGAAGGCAGCTATGCAGTTAGTAGCCATGCAGCGTATGGAGCAGAGAGCTGCTCTGAGAGAAACAGCAGCACAGTCGCGAGACAACCAACCAGCAGGTGCAGCATTGATGCACATGACAACAGCGCGCAGCATAAAGGAGCTGGTGGATGAGGGTCTGGACTACGTTCCAGAGAGGTATGTGCGCCCCCCTCATCAGAGACCCGCCAAGTGTGAACTAGTCGGCAGCATTCATCATTCGCGCAACTGGCAGTCTGGAACTGGCAGTCTGGCGTGAATCAGTGCAGCATATTTAATGAGCAGAGGGCAAGAGGTGCATTTTTTTAAAATCATTCATGTAAGGTTGTTTGTGTGGTGTACAATACACTTAAACAAAGGTGCATTCACACACAAACAATTTTCAAGTTTTTTAAAAAGTTTGTTCACACACGGAGGGGTTCTCTGCCCAGCTATGGCCAAAATGATTTGTAAATGATTTCACCCAAATGTTTGTGATGGGTAACCGTACCCGAGCTTGTGTGCTCAAAACGAGGATTTCTTTATCTAATCACCCATGGTATGAGGGTCGTCATGCCCGAGCTCACTGAGAAGCTCAAAATGGTTGTTGTTGTGATGTGTGCAAAAGCGATGCACGTGTGAGGTGCATGCGCATGGGTTGGTTCCCACCCGAACTTCCATGTTCAAATTGGACTCAGTGGTTCCGCTGTGAGCAAGTCGACTCAAAATGGACTAAATGTCTAAGATGGTAGACACGGGCACACATGTTTGGTTGATGGACACTCCAATGTATCATTGAGGGGGAGTGTTGAGAGATAGCGATTGCGTTTGTGCAATGCTACATTGTATGGATGATGGGTGAGTTGTGGAACACCTCGATTAAGAGGGGGTGTTGAGAGATATAATCGCGGTGTTGTGTGTATGTGGGAAAGCACTCTAGAAGTGCAAGATATTGTGGTGAGATGGAATGCCACATGTAATATTGTATGGTGTGTGAGTGTTGACCAAAAGAAGTGGAAAAGGAGTTACCACATGGATGATGATGTGTAAAGTGGGATAAGGCTAGAAAGCCTATATCATTGTATGGTTCATTGTGATATGCAAAACAAGGGAATAGTGTTGAGTGTGCAATCTCTCTCTCTCTCATGGAGTTTTTAGTGTGGTTTAATCCACCTTAATTCTTATGCTTAATCTATGTCCTTCACCATGATCAATCCCATTTCTAGAATCTCTCTCTCTCTCATGGAGTTTTTAGTGTGGTTTAATCCACCTTAATTCTTATGCTTAATCTATGTCCTTCACCATGATCAATCCCATTTCTAGAATCTTAACACTGCCCCACCATCCAAGATAGCCAGTGTTTCCTGGTATCCACATGATGAATCAGAATTGCAAAATTTGTGTCGTCTCTTTCGTAATAAGGTCCCAATTTATTAACTGGTATCTTGACAACTCGGGTTTTCCTTGTGTGTCTTAGGGTTCTTTCTACCAGAGATGGCAGAACCTCCTCTATAGTGTCGGCTGGCGTTAGTTTATCTTCTATTAAATTTGCAGCAATGTGATGAGCTATGGTGGATCAAATGCTAGAATCAACATTATTAACAAAGATATTAGATGATAATTAAGATGTGCAATTAACTGATAGCTTAATGTAGGCATGGATAATCAAAAACTAGCAAAATCTCATTAGGTCAATGCCTCAATTTATAGAGTTTACATCCAAGCATCCAATCCCATTGATTTCTCCTTGATTCACTCCACCTCTTTTTCTTGATTCTCTCCACCTCTCCCAGAATATCTCCACACCTCCTAAATCTCCTCATGCTACCCTTTATTCTCTCCCAGTAGATACTTCTCACCTTTTCATAGGTTCTCTCACATTTACAGATTCTCTTTTACAGCCTCTTGCCAAGGGCTTGTTCCCGCACACACCCTATTCACTTGTATATTTCAACACCTCCCCTCAAGTGAATACTCCTAGCACACCTGGACCCTATACCAAGTTTCCCTCTTACTTGATAGTCCGTGACCAGTGCCTCAAGTCCCTAGACTCATAGTCCTTGACTCTCTCTCTCTCTCTATGTGTCCAAGGCTACTACAAGTGCCCGTGACCTTGACTAAAGTGCTGACACATACATTTACCACATGGCCTACATCATCGGTGGCTCATAGGTGGTTGTACTCTATTGGGGCAGGTTACATTGGGTTGTGGGGTTCTCTCTCTCTCTCTCTCTCTCTCTCTCTCTCTCTCTCTCTCTCTATCAGAAAAGATGATCTGACTCCACTTTCTTAGGAGCCTCCATGAACTTTGCCGATGTCATTCCTTCTCCATTGGGTTTGTTGTAGTAGTCTCTTGCCATGTGTCCTGGCTTTCCATAGTTGTGGCAAGTGAAGGTCCTTTCTCCTACCCTGCCTCTTCCTCGTCCTCATCCTCGAGAGAATCCTCCTCGGGTGAAGAATGCTTTTTCTTCTCTTGCTGTTGAGTCCAGCCATTTCTCCTCTTTGCCTATGGTCTCTTGCTCTAGTAGAGCTCCTTCTATCTCGTGTAGCTTCAATTCAGGTACATTCTTTGATGTTGCTACAATGTTTTCATATTCACCTTTATCCACACTCTTTATCACCAAAAATTACATTAAACCAAGGGTAACAAATTTGTACGGAATGGTTGGAGTATCAAACTATCTCCGAATTGTAATCTGAAGTTATAGGGATATGTATCAGATACCTAATGGTGGTTAATTTGAACTCTCAATTGCACCAAAAAATAGTGATTAGTGCTGATTAATTCACTGATTAGCAAATTAATCCTCTATTTTGTGTGCAAAAAACAAAGTATGCGGGGAGATCAGATCTGAGGCCTTAGAGTTCAAATGAGCTCAAATCCTTTTAAGGCCATCAATAGCAATTAGTCTAGTAGAGGATTAAGCCAAGAAATACAAGATTTGACCAAACATTGAATGCTTAATCTCTGTTTAACACACACAATGTCTGCACAACCAATCTGTCTTCCTGTAGTTCTTAAAACTGAGTTCTGTAGAGAATCAATGACTTGCCCGCCAGTGCTCAAAATCGCCTGCTTTATGAAAAACGGAGGTCCTA
The DNA here is from genome assembly GCF_041138505.1 of Cibotium barometz. Classification (NCBI taxonomy): domain Eukaryota; kingdom Viridiplantae; phylum Streptophyta; class Polypodiopsida; order Cyatheales; family Cibotiaceae; genus Cibotium; species Cibotium barometz. The sequence goes on along the minus strand of NC_141107.1, from coordinate 22,154,972 downwards.
ACGCGCTCGAAATGCATTTTCGCCCCGAAAAATGGTGTCCAATAAGAAAATCCAATAGGACAATATAGCTGCCCTATATCTTTACTCCCGCGAAGAAAGCTCCTCAATCAGAGATCGTTTGTCGGAGCCTCCCGTAGAGCTCCCGACAAGGGTGTAGTCACCAACACAAATAGGAAAGAGTACATGAATCTCTTACCCTCGTACTGTTTCTTGTGCTTCTCTTGATTGCAGCTTAGCCCTTAGCATGAACCAGGCTCTGATACCATGAAAAGATGTAGGGGAGAAGAGAGCTTGAGCTCTTGCAACAAGCACACACATACTCACAAAACCCTAAAAGAGAACACACAAGGTGAGAGGCTAAAAATCTTCTTCTTCTTCACACAACACTCAACACACCATATACAAAGATAGGACTACACACAATATGAAAAGGTACTCAACCAAATACATACTAGGGTTCTCTATAATGTGAACCCAACTAAATGAGCTGACGCTATAACTATGCGAGTCTCTAGAATGGCTGTCACACAGCCTGTCATCCCATTGGCCGCATATCACCCATGATCTCACCAACCGTGCCAATGGTGTAAGTGTGGGGCCTATCCCCCAAGCGGGTCATCATCAGTGTCCACCGCCTCACTAGATGATATCTCAACAACACGTGCTGGTGGGATCATGTGATTTTTCTCAAAAAGTTAGTAATTGCTCCTTTTTTGTGATACCTTAGCTCAAAATCTCATGGGTTTGGCTCGAAAAATGGTAGGTCCCTATGTAGTAGTACCCTTGACCCAAAACTTTATGTGCGTGCATGCGCACGTGTGTGTTTGTGTTTGTGATTGTGTGTGTGTGTGTTTGTGATTGTGTGAGATTTGAGAATTTAAAGAAAAAATAATCTCTCTTCAAAGTAAAAGGTTGTATTTTTATAAATTATTAAATCATAGGGGTGTGTGTGTGTGTGTGTGTGTGTGTGTGTGTGTGTGTGTGTGTGTGTGTGTGTGTGTGTAAGTGAACAATTAGTGAACATGTGTATGTGTAAAACTAAATAATAGTGGGCATGTGTGTACAGGTGTGTGTGTGTGTGTCATATATTTATGATAGTCAAATAGTGGATGTGTGTGTGTGTGTGTGTGTGTGTGTATCTCATATATTTATGATAGACAAATAGTGGACATGTGTGTGTGTGAAAGTGAATTAATAGTGGGCATGTGTGTGTGTGTGTGTGTGTGAGAGAGAGAGAGAGAGAGAGAGAGATTTGAGAATTTAAAGAAAAAATAATCTCTCTTCAAAGTAAAAGGTTGTATTTTTATAAATTATTAAATCATAGGTGTGTGTGTGTATCTCATATATTTATGATAGTCAAATAGTAGACATTTCCTACCAATTGTCTTCAATTTTTGCATTTTCTTGAGTTTTCCTTGATTTTCTTGATCAAGAAGATGTCTTTGGTGATCTTGAATGGTGAAAGTCCTTTTTCTATGGTTAATTTATAAGATTTTAGGGCTATGGAACTACTGGGGACCAAATTTTGGGGAGGCCACACCAAATTTCAAAATTCAGGACCAAATTTGGGGGATATTTTCAAGCTTGATTACACCATACATCAATGTGAGATACATGCTAAGAGGCGAGAATTGAGTGTATACTAACATAGAATTGTCATCCACAACCTCTTCATCAATAACATAAAATAGAAGATTCTCAAAGGCATAAATCTGTAGATGTCATAGCACAATAGTAACCCAAGGGAGATCTAACAAGCAAAAACACCAGTAGTCACAAAACACATGACAATTGCATAAAATCTTCAATAGAAAAATCATAGAGTCATCTCCAAGAACAACAACTAGAAAGCACTCCTCCAATGATAGTATGCTTTTCTTGAAGTTACCACGGATAGAGACAGTGCCAATTTTAACCTTGAAGGAGCCTCCTTTGATATAATAAATGATTTTTTCCAAATATCTTTGATTAAACCATCAATTTAGAAACCTACATCACAAAAGGAGAGAGAGAATGAGATAACACATGAGCACCATATTAGATAAAATGGGAAAATCTCATTCTGATATTGACCCATTTTTTTGAGTTCGTTAAGTTTTTTCTTCTTTCCCAGCATGGAATCAGAAATAAGGCCGCTCAATCTATAGAACTGTGTACTAAAAAAATGTTCAAATCAATAATGTTTTTATAGAACTTGTCTCTCAGGCTAGTAAGGGGAACATTACCAAACAAGATTTGGTTTGAAACAAGCACTTGAAAAATCAAAGGTGAGATAAGTATAATAATAGGATGTTAAGAATGTCCCTACTAGGTCCGTTCTACTTCTACCATGTATGCCATATTTTGAATGACCCTACGGCCATTCTACCATCCACACTCTATATCCAATGTAGCAAAAGGGTATGTAATGGCCCTAGGGCCACTCTACCATGCACATTGTTTTTCTTGTAAAGTGCAACAAGGGGTTGTAGAATGGCCATAGGGCCATTCTACAATGGGCATTGTGTTCTAGTGAAGCACAAGGTATGTAGAATAGCCCTAGGGCCATTCTATAATGCTAACAAAAAAGACACGTAGAACATGATCATCACTCACCTAAAATGTTAGAATGTGACCAAAGTTGTACATGGCCTCAAATGAGAGCACACAATTATAGGGAATCATGAAGGACCTATAGTCCTTATGTATATGTACAAATATCCATCAATCATCTTTGTGTTTCTTGACAAGTAAACATCCATTACATGCTTTGTCTCTTGATCATGAATGATGCTCAAAATGGTGTTACATGAGTCTATATAATAAGCTACATGGTTTTGTTTTATTTACATTGAACCTTTTGTAAACATCTCTTATATTGAAATCAAAGGAGTCCCCTTAGAGTAGGATGCACACTAACTATCTAATGAAATACCACAAAAAGGACACTAAAGTTTAAGAAAACTCTTACCATAAAGGTTTAAGTACATGGTCGATTACTTTAATAAACTCATTAAGAGACTTTCACGATCTTCTATATTCAAATCAAACATGCCCACACTTAGAGTAGGATGGAGTCCAACTTAAGATCCACTCCTTTAAAATACCACAAAAAGTACAATATAGTTTAACTCTTACCATAAATATTTAAGGTTGTTGATAACATGACTTTAATACATTCATGTGAATGAAGATCAATACAAGGATGCAACAAAAAAGACACTTAGGGCTCTTGAAAAGAGTTCCAAGTTGTGGATGAGTGTGGGAGTGGGTTTGACAATAATCCCACATAGGAACTTTTGGGAGTTTTAGAGTTTTTGTATAAAAAGTGGCTCATTTGAGAGCTTATGGAGACATTGGGAAAACTCATGTTTGAGCTCTCTTGAGACTAGCTCTCCCTCTTCTTCCATAGAGGTGCAAGCTCTTCTCTCTCCCCATCTACATTGTTGTAAGTTCTATTTTTTTGTTAATTCAATGCAATGAGTTGATATTTGTCTCTCTTCTCATGTCAATTCTCTAGTATGCATGTTTCTTATTGATAGCTTCAAGGATTGTGTGCATGCTAGGGAAATGAGTATTTGAGAATGAAGAATGCTTTGATCTTGTGTAAGCAATAGCTAAGCTTTCTTCTTGTTTGGATGTATGGATGAGTGGAATGTGGAGTTGAGTGAGCAATAGCAAGATTGAGCTTGAGTGTGTGTTGAGTCTATGTAAATAGTAGTAGTTTTCTTAGCATTCTCTCCATCAAATGGATAAGCTTTTGTGCACCGGTACGGGTTGAATCCCTAGCTCTGAAAGGGATGCAAATCCCATTGGATTGAGCTAAGTGTGGATCATACTACTCTTGCTACAAGTGAGAGAGTTATTCCGTCTCTCCATTATATATATATATTTTATTTAAAAGAAAAAAAACAAAACAAAACAAAAACACATAAAAAACCAAAAAAATTTGACCTTATGCACTTGTGGTCGGGACGTCTTGTAGATTCTGCCATAGGGCCTAGGGCACCTTCTAGAGTACCTACGCAAGAAAGTGGGACCCAATCGGTAGGAAATTTGGCAGATATTGCTGAAACCCTTTCTGAATCCCATTCCGATACCCTTTCCTCCAGAACAACTAGTTCATTATCCAGGGCCGACAAATAGTCATCCTGTAGCCCCAAATAGGACACCCTCAAGATCCTTTAATCCATTTGAAGCTGACACCATGGGGTTAACACTCAATGTGAGACTCCAATATGTCTACACAAATGCTCAAGGAGCTGAGATCTTTAGGGACCCACAACAACGGTATCTTGTTAAGATCGCAGACATTTTCTCAGAACTTGATAGAGCACCTCTAGTCAATGACCAGGGTAACATGTACATGGGTGGAGATGGTGTTCACTACGAAGTCACCTACCATCCAGAAAAGGTAGACAAACTAGGGGAGCTCTCTAAAACCGAGTTCTTAGACTTATCAGAACTTTCCAGAGCAAGGGAGTCTAGAGATGACTAGCTCATTGAGCCGGACATGCCTGGACCATCCAATGCCCAGTCCTCAAAGCCATCCATAGATGATTTACTTCTTGTAGATCTAAATTTGGAAAGGGATAGGAAAGGCAAGAGTAAAATGGATCAGGGTACTGAAAGCCAATGGGAGTTTGTACGACAAATTCCTGTGACAAAGGTCTTACAGGATGACCCACTTCAAGAGGTCTATAAGGACTCGTTAGAGGGATATTATGCCACAACTAGAATGCCATAGCTGGATCTTCCTCTAGCTCATGTGGTGGTAGTTGAGAAGCTCGCAGGACACATGAACAGAATAATTGATAAATGGGCCAATGAATACCGAACCTTAGATTGGAAAGAGATTCGGGAACTCACGTGGAAAGGACAACCATTATTCATGGAAGTGTTCTCAACAAATACAGCCAAACCGGGAGAGACAGCCTTTCTTGGAGAAACTGTTGCTCCTCCCCTACGAGAGTTCACTAGAGAGGGACCCTCAACATCTAAGTGGACCACTGCTAGTAGCCCAACTCTAGCACCAAGATATCGTCCTACACCAAATGCGCGACCACAAGTCACACCACAACAACATCTTTCTCATTATAACAATCGGAGGGTAGGGGAGCCAACTCAACCTCCCATTAATGCACCTCCTGAAATGCGGGTGACAAGATCTTTGGAGGGGTTTGGTGAGGCTGGTAATAGGGTACCCACACCATTTTGAAAGCATGTGGACCATCTTTCCAAAGAGAGGAACAATTCCCACTGAGAGTAAGAGGCCGTAGGCCCTATGATGAGTATTCAAGACAAGTAAGGCCATCAACTCTTCAGAAACTGGTAAAGAAGTATGAAGGGTCGGGAGATCCATACGACCATGTAGCAGCATTTAGGCAAGCAGTTCGAGCTGAGCAAGTGGCTGATAAGCATACTCAAATTGAAGGATTTGGACTCACTCTTGAGGGAAAAGCCCTGGCTTGGTTTCAGGCATTAGAGGCTTCAGACAAATCTTCTTTACGAGTTTTGGAAGAGAGATTCATTGCTGCTTTTTCCTTGATGGGAATTCAACATGACACGGTAGCACACATCTACTCTTTCAAGCAAGGCGAGAATGAGAGTGTTAGAGACTGTGTAAATAGAATGAAGCAGTACATTAATCGTTGCCCAGAAGATGAGAAGCCCGCCCAAAGTCGATTAATTTCTCTCTTCTTAAAAGGACTCAAAAATTCGACTCTGCATACACATCTCTATGCGAAGAAACATACAAATTTTAATGAGTGTTGCCATGATGCTATGGATTTCACCGATAACTTCAAGTTCCAAGATGGTTCTGGCCCAGAGGTGAAACCTAGAAATCAGTGGGGAGATGACCAAAGTTCAGGGTCTAGCGCGCTAGTAAATCCAGACCAGATAGCTAACCTAGTACTACGGAGATTGGGACAGACCTATCGTCCACCCATGCAGCCACAACAACAGCAGCAGCAGAGAATGAGGAGTGTACTTCCTACAGGTCCTCATCTTTGTGGAGCATGTGGCGGTAACCATAAAACAGAGGATTGTAACACCTTTTCTCCTCTAGTCACAAAAAAGTGGTGCCAAGCCTGTGCTTGGAACTTTACCCACACCACACAGGAATGCACTCGCATTGCGAGAATGAGACAGGAACGTGAGCAGCCAAGGGGTGGAGTGGCTCCACAAATGTATCAACAGTATACTAATTTTGAACGTAAGCCACTGATGGCACAAGAGCAACCACGACCTGGTCTTGGTGCTCAACCTCCTGCTCCAGGGACTGCTCCTGTGAGGGTTGTTGACTACGACAATTCAAATATGTGTAGAGAATTGGTAAACCCAGGCTATGTGGAGGAAGAATATGTATCATATTCATCCAAGGAAAATATCTTTGAAAGTCCCGCATACCCAAGCCCAGCACTAGACGTTTAACCAGGGGAACAAAACTCTTTAATGTTGCTAGGCGGCTACCAACCAAGGACTCCAGGCCCCTCGGGTCAATGGCAGCCAAGGAAAGTAGAGGCCAAACCAATGGGCCCCTGTTATGAGTGCGGAGAACCCCATTGGATTGTCCACATCGCTCTAGGCAAGCATCTCGGTCCAATACAACAGTACAACAGTTTCCACCAATTGAAAGATATTGTCTAGGGTGCTGTGTAGAACACTTCCCAAAGGATTGTCTACTGAAACCACATGAGGAAGGCTCCTCTCAACCAAAGGTCTCACTCAACCTTGTAGGCGCAGTTCCATCACCACCTTCATCTGAGAATGATGATGTCGTGCCACTTAGAGTCATGACTAGATCACAAACACGAAATGCCGAAATACAAACTGATGAGACACCTCGAACTAGGGATGCAAAGACAAATCTAGTGGACAAGACCCTACAGTCCAATAGAAAAAAGACCACTAGGAGGAAGAAGAACCGAAACAAGCAAACTAAAAGTACATCCACTAGTTCTCAAGAAGCCTCTAAACAAAACATGAGGGATAAAACTTTTACATCCCAAGAAGTGCATGAGGAACATCAACCTCAACCTGAGCCTAGTGTTAAACAAAATGAGGCTAGTACGACTGAGGATAGTTCTGGGGGTTCCGTTTTTGTGGATAAAGTGAATGAGACTCTAGAGGCCATCATTGATGCTCATAGAAGTCGCATTGCAGCTTTATCTGAGCTACCCAATAAGCTTCAAGAATACCCAAACCCTCGTGAGGAGAAGATCAATCTAGCTGTACATCAGCAACTCATTAGGGAAGCTTAGTCAATACTTGAGGGACCACCACCACCTATTCCTCGGGGCCCAACCTCTCTTAAGCCAACATTAGAAACCATACCAGAAGTGTCATCAAGTCGGGAAATGAAAAGTGAACTCATTTCACAAGCTCATAGCGAAAGGTCTGCACCAATTGACACCCAATTGACAGGGGGTAATCTGCCACCACCTAGGCTTGTCTTCCCATGCAATGATGAAGTTATTGATGCTAATGAGGACATGGCAAATGAGATGTGGGCCGCAGTTCATGAGAAAGTTAATGAGAACATGTCTTCTATTAGTTCACCTCCATTCTCTGAGGTGGATTTTACCAGGGGCACGGAAAATAAATTTGGACACCCGAGCATCCAGGAGGAAGTTCAAACAATTGTTTCTCCTAGAAGTAAGCATACAATGAAAACCCTACCATCATATCTGGGAGAATATGAGAACTGTTCTCAAACCTTGAGGATACCCTCCATGCATAAAAGGTTGACAAAGGAGAAAGATATGAGTATGGTGCAAGCTATTTTGTCAGCACCAGTGGCTTGTACCTTACCTTTGCTCGATTTGATAAAAATTCGACCTGAGTTGTGGAATGATATTGCCACATGTTTGTCAGAGCAGGTATTGCTACAAAAGGGTCACCATGAGTGTACTATACACCCTGAAACAAAGCATGTAATGCCAGTTCCTATCAACAAAGTAGGAAAATTTTGTGAGGACGATCAGGGAAATGCTACCCTCCCATTAGAAGTGCGAAAAGTATCTTCAACTGCAATACTTGATAGTGGCGCAGGAGTGGGCATTGTGACAAGGTCCATTTGGGAAAAGTGGGGCAAACCAGCTATTAGGAGTACCAGGATGCGCTTGCAGCTAGCAGATGGAAGCTTAGAACATCCCCTTGGGCTGCTTGAGAACATATTGGTCACTACATGTGGGATTGAATATGAGCACACCTTTGCAGTAGTGGATTTTGGAAAACATCCAAACTACGAAGTGATATTGGGTAGACCATTCATGCGACAATTTCAAATGATTCAAGATTGGGGATACAATTATTTGTACCTCTCCGACATGATTCTGTCTCATCACAAGGGTCAACCTAAGGAATCACTCATATCGTGATGTAACAAGGTCTCCAATAGATGAGTTTGATTCTGCTTCATCTGAGGGCTCAAGAGTTACATTGTCAGATGGGCGAGAAGGTCTATGGATGTGTGGAGCCTCATGTAGGGATTTCAACACTGAGAGACTTAAGGGTAATCGAAGTGTATCAGACGAGGCATACATTCCACAACCCTTCCCTGAGCATTTAATTGATCCATTAGAATGGAGTCATGTCCTTGCAACATTATCAACATGTGCTTTACCGAAGCCAATTCAATTTTGTGACTCAGATGGATATGATATTATTCCTATACGAATGGTACAACCACGTGCCCTTCTAGATGATTTGTACTATAGAGATACATCCACAAGAGCTATGCATGTCGAGGAAGTCTCAGTAGAAGATTTGACACTCGAATCTGCTAATGATGCTGATAAGGAAGATGGATGGGACTCTGATTTTAATAATGAGGTGACAATCCCTGAGGAAGAGTTAGGAAAGGCACGCCTACTCTTGAGAGGAAGGGAGGTTCAGGTAGAGATCACTCGAAGCCGACCTAAACGTAAATGCTGTAAGAGCCATAAAAGAATCCGTAGACAAGATGAGCGTGAACAACGTGAGAGACTCCAAAAAGAAAAGGAGGAGTCTAAGAGTGAAAACTCTCGACCACCACCTCACTTCTCAGGAAAGAACGAATATCTATACTATGTCCAAGCACAAGATAGTATCAAAGACCAAGTCAAACGATCAGATGGATTCCAAACAGGGGAAAAGCTAACAACTGTTAGCAAAAATCGTAAAAAAATGAAGAAACAAAAACCAAAACTCACGTCTAAAACCGATTCAAAAAAGAGTGTGGGAAGTGCAAAGACAACGGTTGAACAAAAAAATCCGATGCAAGATAGCAAAGGAGAGCTCAAAACCGCATGGTCTTCAATGAGTGAAGACTCAAGTGGACAAGAACAAGGTCTAAATGTTCCTCCCAATTTCACACAGTACACTCTTCAAGATCGGAAGATTGTTCTTCAACAGCCCATGCGACAAAAACCAAGCATGCCAGGGATTTCATACGATGGTCCAGAGGATGCAAAAAAGATTGATATTGCTAAGCCAGGAGAGGAGCCTCGCTATGTGTGGATTGCCACAGACTTGTCCTTAGATGAGGAGAAGTTATTAATACAAACAATAAAGGAGTATCGTGATGTTTTTGCTTGGAGTTATAAAGACCTCAAAGGAGTTGATCCAAGCATATGTCAGCATACAATTCCATTGCGAGAGGATGCAAAACCCTCCAAGCAACGTCCTTATACTTACAATGAAAACTTCACACGGAAGAAAGAAGAAATAGACAAGCTCTTAGAGGCAGAATTTATCTATGAGATTGAACACACTGAATGGGTCTCCCCTATTGTAGTGGTGCCCAAGAAAAATGGAAAACTTCGAGTATGTGTCAACCTCAAGAAGGTAAATACAGCTACTGTGCGTGATCATTACCCACTTCCAATCACGGATCATGTTCTGGAATGAGTTGCAGGGAAAAAGGCATATAGTTTCTTGGATGGATTCTCCGGGTACAATCAAGTGTCAATTGATCCAAAGGATCAACACAAGACAGCCTTTGCTACTGAAGATGGCATCTTTGCCTATCGTGTTATGCCATTTGGTCTAACAAATGCACCAGCAACCTTTCAGCGGTTAATGAGTCATGTATTCAAGGAGTACCTTAGGCAATTTCTTGAGATTTTCATGGATGATTTATGTGTTCACTCACAAGAGCGTGATGATCATATAGAACACCTGAGACTTGTGTTTCAAAAGTGTCAACTTTATCGTATATGCTTGAATCCTGACAAGTGCAAATTCATGGTAAGACAAGGAAAAATTTTGGGCCATATTGTTTCTCGCAATGGGATTTCAACAGATATGGATAAAATTGATGTCATTGTCTCATTACCTCGGCCTATCAACCCTAAAGGGGTACAAACATTCATGGGATATTGTGGCTATTACCGTAGATTCATCTACATGTATGCTGTCCTAGCCAGACCGTTATATGCTCTTCTTGTAAAGTTTAATTGGACTGATGAGTGTGAGGAATCCTTTGAAAAGTTAAAGCAAGCATTAGTGACTGCACCCATTTTACGGGCACTAGATTGGAACCAAATCTTTCATGTCCATATTGATGCTTCCAACTTTGCAATTGGATGTATTTTGGCTCAATCGGGAGAACACAATAAGGATTTCCCAATCTCATATGCTAGTCGACAGTTGAACAATGCTGAGAGGAATTACACCACAACAGAAAGAGAAGGATTGTCCATGATATATGCAGTGAAAAAGTTTCGCCATTACCTTTTGGCAAACAAATTCATATTTTTTGTGGACCATCAAGCATTGCTATATTTGGTGAATAAACCTTGTGCAACTGGAAGGATAGTAAGGTGGTTTATCATCCTTCTTGAGTTTGATTTTGAAGTTGCAGTTCGAAAAGGAACAACTCATCTAAGGGCAGATCATTTGTCTTGAATCACCTCTAGCAAAGCTCCTGTGGGTGTGGATGATGATATGTTAGATTCAACACTTTTTCTTGTAGAGACAGCTCCTAGATGGTCTGAATCCATTTTAGAAATTTTGACAAGTGGGCAAATACAACTAGCGGGTCCTAATGTGGACCTATGGCGACCATTCACATTTCAGGGAGATTATATCGTCAGGGTAATGATGGAGTGTTGAGGCTTATACCTAACCCCGACCAATATGAGGAGATCTTGGAATGGGCACATGCGGGTATCGATGGAATCCATGCATCAGCTACCACTTGTGTGCGACGTATATCTCAAGATGGGCAATGGTGGCCTACCATGCATGCAGATGCTGAAACATTTGTTCGTAACTGTGCTTCATGTAAAATTCAAAAGCCAATTCATAATGTCACATTATTCCAAATTTCAACTACACCAAGTTGGAGTAAGTATATTGTGGACTATCTTCAGCAGGGTCATTTGGATCAAACAATTCCTAAACATCGAAAGCAGGCTATTAAAATTGAAGCGGCAAACTATATGCTAATAGAGGGCCAACTCTACAAGAGGGGCAAGGATGGCAACTTACGCATGTGTGTATGTGAAGCTGACTATCTGAAAATCTTAACTCACGCACATGCAGGTGTTGGGGGTGGACACTTTTCTGGCAATACCACAGCTAAGTTGATTAGGTGGTCTGGGCTTTGGTGGCCAACCTTACAAATGGATGCCGAAGAATATGTGAAACGTTGTGACGATTGTCAAAGGACCAAACCTCCCATCACAAAGGACAATATGCCATTGCGGCCTATGTTAAGCACATGTGCTTTTGCAAAATGGGGTATTGATTTTGTCGGTCCCATTAAACCTCCGCTCGTAACACGCATGCAGAATATATTATAGTCGCAACCGACTATTTGACCAAATGGGTAGAGGCAAAGGCAACAGTAAAAAATGATGCCAGAACCACAGCCAAGTTCTTGTATGAGTACGTGTTTACACGCTATGGATTACCAATTGAGATCGTTAGTGATCAAGGTGTGCACTTTGTAAATGAAGTCATAGAATTTTTGCTTCAAGAATTTTTGGTAATTCACAAGCGTTCTGCACCCTATCATCCCTAGACCAATGGACAAGCCGAGAGTACTAATAAGATTCTCTGCACAGCACTCACAAAGATTGTTGAGGGACATAGGACTGATTGGGAGCAAAAGTTGCACTCAGTTCTATGGGCATATAGGACAGCCTATAAAACATCTGTGGGCACAACCCCATTTGAACTTGCTTTTGGGCTAGATGCAATTCTTCCCATTGAATTTCTTGTACCTACTCTACGAGTAGCTAAACAATTGGATTGGACTGGTCATGAGCTTTCACAATGCGTTGACGAATTGGAAAAGCTTGATGAGACCCGCTTATTGGCGGTAATGGGGATGTATGCCGAGAAGAGGAGACAAAAGCAATGGTATGATAGAAATGTAACAACTGGCCGATTCAAAAAAGGAGACCTGGTGCTCTTGTACACACTTAAGAAGCATAAGAGAAAGCTCAAAAAACGTGGCTTAGGACCGTTTGTGATTAATGAGCTTACCCCAAGTGGTGCAGTGCGTTTAGAGACACTAGAAGGTGAGCAAATGCCTAACTTCATTAATGGAAGTCGTCTCAAGAAATACAATGAACCATTAACTGAAGCCATGCTTCAACAGATGCATGCTGCACAAACACGGAAAGAAGCACTTGACCTACTTAAACGTCAGGCTCAAGAGGAGGCTAAAGCTAGAGTTGCAAAAGCCAAGGAGCGTCGCAAAGCTTCTATGTTAGCCATACAGTTGGCTACTGATGAGCCATATGTCGAACCATTCAATATTCAAGTGGGCCTTCATCTTCATGAGACTACCTACTTTGTCTCTGCCTTAATTGACTCTGGTGAAGATTATAATGTTCTCTCATTTGACACCTGGAAACTTGGGTCAACCACCACTTGTGCAAATTCCTGTGGACCTACGAAGCTTCTCCGGAGAAGATAACCCTATAGAGGGAAAATGTGTCATTATGATGACCATTCAGGATCACCAGATGTCAGTGCCCTTTTATGTGGCACGTAAGTCCAAGGCAGTAGTAGAGGTTGTTCTCGGTAGATTGTGGTTAAGTGCTACCAATTGCTCATTAGATTGGAAGAATAGACAATACAAGTTGCAAATTGATTCTGATTGCATCTTGGGATTTGCTACTCCACGAGCTTTATCGTGTCAAAGGGGTAATGTTTCTACCTTACCCAACCCATAATCAAAATCTGCTCTTGAAGCTCCAAAACAAATGATGTGGATTATTGATGAGTACTCAAGTGAGGGCCATGGCTGGCATGTTCCAACTACTCTAGTTGCTGCTCAAAGAAGGCCAGGTAAGAAGGAATTATTAATGTGGCTACCCAAAGATGCGTACAAACTTGTACCATCTAGTCCAATTGCCAAAACTTGTACCATCTAGTCCAATTGCCAAAACTCCTAAAAAGCACATCATTTCCAAGCCTAAACCTCGGATTGTTAATCGATGGGTCCCAAAACATGTTCTTAAAGCACAAGGCTATTATGAGGGTGCAACAGTAATTTGGCTTCCAAAATGCCATGCTTTGACAGGGGTAAAAGAGTGTTTCAGAAAGATTCCAAAAGCCACAATTGATTGTCCATATCAGTGGGTGCAAAAGAAGTCAACACAAAATCTTCAAGAAAGGAAAGGTGGCTGTGATAGCACCTACAAAACTACTTGTGTTGATCTTCCTAAAACATGTATTGAAACACCGGTTGTCCTGATTTCTCCTTGTTACACAATTCAACCATCAACTTGTGTACCTACGACAAGTCCAAATGAGTCTCATTTGAGCATAGATTCTAGCATTTCAATGCCTAAAACCTCTTATCTTGCTCAAATTCCAAGACAATTGCTAAAGTTTCCACCACTTAAAAAGGATATACCAAAAACTAAAGATAAGGCATTAACACTACAATTAAAGCTCTTTGGTAAATCAATGTTTGAATAATGTAGTTCCTTATGCCTTTAGAAGATGTGTTCTCTCTGAGATAATCTTGTTTTTGATTGGAATTGTCATGATGGATATGAGTGTTCTAAATTTCATTGTTCTACGTCCAGATAACTTCTGATGGATATTTGGCGAGATACATGTCCACCATGCATTGACCCTGATAGTACTCGACCAGATCATCGCGGGGGTTATAGTGCTCCTCCATTTCAAACACATTCTAGGTACTTCTATGCTCCCTTAGGTGAAAATTGTTGTGGGCATCACTTTGTCACATTATTATATCAACAGCATCACCCATTTCCACATTGTCAAGAGTGTGCACGGCTTGTATTAGAAGAAGCTTCACATATTTGTTGGATATGCCGCTCTTACTTTAGACGATATGGCACGGGCTTAATGAAGCAAATTGTGGGAGTTACACCCCAACACCATAATCTTCTTAATGTGAGAATACCAGAGAGAGGACCAAATCAACGTAGATTACCTGAGGAGGTTCAAGCACAACAATGGAGGGATACAAGCCTAAATGACTTGCAACCACCGATCTTGCAAGCCCTCCTTCCCCAAGCCTCCACATGTCAATATTGGATCAATATGAGTACCTACATTGCGCAGTTCCAAAATCGAAACTGTCTGATTAACCTTCCCATAGAACCAATGCCATACTTTAGTGAGGAAGCACTCCTTCCTCTACCACCTTCTTCAGCGGCCGGTTTTTGTGAGGGGTTGTCTCTGCATCCTGAGGAAATTGATACCATCTTTCCAGCAGACGAGGACATGGATCCACTACCAGTGCAAGGGTAAGCACATCGACTCCACAATAAGATCGACAAGCCAGGGCACTTTTCTCCCATTGGGTTTTTCCCCTCGGCTATATTCGTCGGTGTTTGGCACCAATGGCAAATTTTATTTTTTTTCTTTTCTTTTCGTGTTTGTTAATAAAAATTTTACAGAAATCTCCGTAAAAAACAAGAGCATCAACCAAACACGCCCCAATAGTCCACCTATCGTGCAAACAAACTAGGAAGGGGGGAGACATGCTACGCTTACAAAGATCAAGGAGGAGCAATCTGCACAAAATCAGCAATGCATCAATGCAAACGAACAACATCAACAGGGCACTACAACAGGTGTATTCAAATCTTAATCTTTATTTCTTTATGTGCTCTTATCTTTCGAATATATGGTTTGCATGTTCACACAATGTTGGCTGCTTGAAGTTTTTGATTAGTTGTTAAAATATGGTGAGTGTATTCTAGAGTCTTAGAAGACTTAGGAAAAGATATTTCTATCTAAAGACAGTGTAGGATATATACTAAGGGAATATGCCAAGTTCTTATGCTTTCAAGGTATATTAGTTATCCCTAGTGGTAGCTACCTCTTAGATATGAGCTAGGTGCTAGAAGTAATAAATATTTATAAAAAAAATTATACCCTAAAAAAAACATATATATACAAAGTAAATTGAGACATGATGTGTCTACAGCCATGTGGAATGCTTGGTAGGACCTGGGGTTGTCTTAGCACCTTGGGGCCGATGCCTTGGTTTCCATGGGGTGAACACTGGTGTCTAAAAGCTTCAGAAAAAGACCTTTGAGGATTCTATCGCCTTGATGGATGTTGGTAGGACTCTGGGGTACACTCTGGGCCCTTGAGACCGATGCCCTCATCTTCATGGGGTACTCCTTAGGTCATAAAAGAAAGAAAAAGGGTCTGTCGCCCTTGAGATACTTAGCGGTCTTTAGATTCTCTTGAGATACTTAGCGGTCTTTAGATTCTCTTGGCGGAGGTCTCTTGGCCATTGCTTGGGTCTCTTTGGGATAGAACCTTAATCTTTATCACCTTCTACACACATATCAAAAAAAAGAAAAAAAAAAGAAAAGAAAAAGAGAGAGTTCCAATCACCTTTGCTCATATTTAGGAGTAGGTTTGCCACTTAGGAATAACTTACATACTTGTAGGACATTGAGACTGCGGTCATAACCGGCGGTGTACAAAGCACACTTGCCTTTGCATAGCATTATCTACCACTTAAGTCTCACTTTGACTAGTCTTTACTCACCTATTTTAGTACTCATTAAAACTTTAATCAGCCTTGCACTTGTATGCTCACGTGTGAAATTATCATTGCTGGTTTTTCTTTTCTTTTCTTTTTTTCAATAAGAGACTTTACTTGTATCCATTGTTTTTTTGTTGCAGCTCTTGCTACTACCGCGCTCGA
This sequence comes from Cibotium barometz, assembly GCF_041138505.1. NCBI lineage: Eukaryota > Viridiplantae > Streptophyta > Polypodiopsida > Cyatheales > Cibotiaceae > Cibotium > Cibotium barometz. Next base: position 22,138,843 of record NC_141107.1, on the reverse strand, counting down.
GGACATGCGCAAAATAGGAAGGGGGGAGTGTTGCATGACGAATGAAGATCAATACAAGGATGCAACAAAAAAGACACTTAGGGCTCTTGAAAAGAGTTCCAAGTTGTGGATGAGTGTGGGAGTGGGTTTGACAATAATCCCACATGGGAACTTTTGGGAGTTTTAGAGTTTTTGTATAAAAAGTGGCTCATTTGAGAGCTTATGGAGACATTGGGAAAACTCATGTTTGAGCTCTCTTGAGACTAGCTCTCCCTCTTCTTCCATAGAGGTGCAAGCTCTTCTCTCTCCCCATCTACATTGTTGTAAGTTCTATTCTTTTGTTAATTCAATGCAATGAGTTGATATTTGTCTCTCTTCTCATGTCAATTCTCTAGTATGCATGTTTCTTATTGATAGCTTCAAGGATTGTGTGCATGCTAGGGAAATGAGTATTTGAGAATGAAGAATGCTTTGATCTTGTGTAAGCAATAGCTAAGCTTTCTTCTTGTTTGGATGTATGGATGAGTGGAATGTGGAGTTGAGTGAGCAATAGCAAGATTGAGCTTGAGTGTGTGTTGAGTCTATGTCAATAGTAGTAGTTTTCTTAGCATTCTCTTCATCAAATGGATAAGCTTTTGTGCACCGGTACGGGTTGAATCCCTAGCTCTGAAAGGGATGCAAATCCCATTGGATTGAGCTAAGTGTGGATCATACTACTCTTGCTACAAGTGAGAGAGTTATTCCGTCTCTCCAATTCATTAAGAGACTTTCTTCTTCTATTCAAATCAAAGGAACCTCCTTAGAGTAGGATGCACTCCGACTTATGCTCCACTCCAACAAAAACGGAGGCCAAGGTCTTCTTTTGAGCACACAGTCCAGAAGAATATTTAGACGAAGAAGACAACGATATCGACCATGATGACAACAATTGTGGAGATGGATCCCTAGGATCCCTGTTGAGAGTCTTGATATCCCAAGCTCATCTACATCTTCATCAGCAACAGTACATCATGAGCTTGAGAGGGGCTGTTGAGAGAGTTTCTTGGAAGTACAGGATAAAGAGTTTCTTGAAAGGGAAAGGATAAAGAGTTTCTTGGAAGTACAGGATAAAGAGTTTCTTGAAAGGGAAAGGATTTTGGAATCTCATTACAGGTGCTGAGCCTGAGCCTGAGCTACCTCGGCAACCTACACAGCAGTAGCTTATTGCTCATAAGCAAAGGTCAAAGAGAGCATTCAAAGTGCTGCATTATTTGTCTATATGTATATGTGATGCTATGCTCATACACATTCAGGATGCTGAGAATCCCAAAGATGCATGGGATACTTTGGTCAAGATGTTTGATACAGATACGAGTGGTCGCAAGTCTCAGTTGCGAAAGAAGATACACAATGTGAAAAGGAATAAAAGGAGCATACATGATTATGTGCAAGAAATCAAGAAGTTTGCAGATGCATTGGCCACAATAAATGCCCCCATGCCTGATGATGATTTGGTGGATATTACCTTGCGTGGTCTTGGCAAGGAATATAAATCATTTGATACATCTATCTCAGTGAGGAGTATAGGTTAACCCGACTTCGATGAGTTGGTTTCACTCTTATTGGTTGAGGAAATCAAGCTCAGTGATTCATTTCTGGATGCATCTACTAGCCATGATGATGGCAGAAATCAGGCTTTCTACTCGCAGAGAGGCTTTAGAGGCAGGGGGAGATTCACATCACGTGGACGTGGTGGTAATGGTCGTGGATGGCAGGATAGGCCTCCACAACAGAATTTTCAGCCTTCATATGGTGCTCGAGGTGGTCGTGGATATGCACCTCAGCGAGGCAGAGGTACCTCCCGTGGTAGAGGACATTGGCAAGGCCAACAAAATTCTATGCAAGATGTGGAATGCCATTATTGTGGCAAATATGGTCATATGGCGAGAGATTGTTTCCGCAAACAGAATGATTTGAGAGGGGGAAGAGCACAACGTGGTGGTCATTATGGTGGAAACTATGCACAACATGGTGGAAACTATGCATCAAGCAATGATGGCACAGCAAATCATTTGTTTGCCATGAAGCATGTTGTGGGTTCTATGACGACAAATGCTGAGAATGATGACACATGGTATATGGACTCAGGAGCATCAAACCATATGACATGTCATGGTGAATGGTTTGAGCATATGAAGCCTATGGATGTAAAAGGCTATGTGGAAACAGGTGATGATACCCAGCATGTCATTACACATGTTGGAAGTACAAAGTCTATGTCTGATGTGTTGTATGTGCCTTTTATCACTAAAAGCTTGGCCTCAGTTGGTCAAATGGTGGAACAGGGATTACAGGTTCGCTTCAATGAGCATGGATGCTTTGTTGAAGATTTTAAACATGGATGTAGAGTGATTGCTAAAGGCAAGAAAGAAGGAAGATTGTTTAAGCTGGATGCTAGAATTCTTGAGCTAAAATCAGCCATGTTCTCAAAGAGCAGGAATGTGGTACAGGACATTGATATGTGGCACAAGAGGATTGGACATGTGAATATACAGAGATTAAAGAACATGCAAACAAGAGGCATTGTCAATGGTTTGCCTAGGTTCAAATATGATGGACATATGCATGTTTGTGAAGCCTGTCAGTTTGGGAAGCAGGCAAGGTTGAGGTTTCCTAGAGAAGGAAATATGAGTAACAGGCCACTTGAGATCGTACATAGTGATGTATGGGGTCCTGCACAAAACCCATCTATCAAAGGCAGTTTATACTATGTTACATTCATAGATGATTTCAGCAGGATGACATGGATATACTTTTTGAAAGAGAAGAGTGAAGTGTTGGAAAAATTCATGGATTTCAAAGCTTTTGCAGAAAAGCAGTATGGCTATTGGATTAAATGTCTGAGGACAGATGGAGGTGGTGAATACACCTCAAAAGCTTTTGAGCATTTCTTGAGGAAGCATGGAATAAGAAGACAGTTGACTTGCAGGTATACACCTCAGCAGAATGGTGTGGCTGAGAGAAAGAATAGAGTCATATGTGAAGTGGCAAGGGCGATGCTCAATGAAAAGAGCATGCCAGATTACTATTGGGCAGAAGCATGTGCTACTGCAGTGTATATATTGAACAAAACACCTACAGCAGCCATTCATGGAAGCACGCCAGAGATGCGGCTCACAGGTTACAAGCCAGACATTGGACATCTTAAAGTTTTTGGATGCATAGCTTATGTACATGTGCCTGATGAAAGAAGAAGGAAGTTGGATCCTAAAGTAGAGAAATGTGTATTTGTGGGATATGCACAAGATCGAAAGGCATACAAATGTTATAATCCACAAACTAGACAAGTGGTCATCTCACGTGATGTGGTGTTTGATGAGCTTGCTAGTTGGTACAAAGCAAAAGATGAGGGTGTTATTGAGTCACTTGAGGCTGATGTTCATGTGAACTTGCCACCACAAGCAAGTTCTAGTTCTACTACTATGTCTGGGCCAGCAGAGCAGAAGCTGAGAGTAGCAGTGTACGTCCATGGTCAGGACGTTTGAGGCATGAGAGTGTGAGCACTGGGAGTAGTGCTATGGATAAAGGTAAAAAGAAAGTCGAAGGAATTGGAATCACAGGTTATGAGTCATCTAGTTCTGAGAGTTTGGATGAGGAGCTTGGCATACCTGTTTTATGCACACCTGCTGGTGCGAGGCAGGACAGATATGTGCCACCACATGCTAGAGCTACAGGTGTACAGAGTGACCCGCATGCATTGCGGAGATCCCAGAGAGTCAGATATCCTGTTGACAGATTGACATATAGAGATTTTGCTATGCACTATACATATATGACATCTATGGTGAAGCATGTGGAACCTACATGCTATACAGAGGCTATTGGAGAGCATGTATGGGAGAAAGCAATGGATGTTGAGATGGACGCATTGGTCCATAATGATACATGGGACTTGGTTGCATTACCAAAGGACAAGAATGTTATTGGATGTAAATGGGTTTACAAAGTGAAGTGCAAATCTGATGGTTCTATTGAGAGACATAAAGCAAGATTGGTAGCAAAGGGTTATGCACAAACCCAAGGATTGGATTATGATGAGACGTTTAGTCCAGTGGCTAAGATGGGCACAGTGAGAGCAGTCATTGCTATGGCTGCAGCTAATGGCTGGGAAATGCATCAGATGGATGTCAAGAATGCATTTCTGAATGGAGATCTACAAGAGGAAGTGTACATGGTACAGCCAGAAGGGTATGTACACCCTAGATATCCCACTCACGTATGCAAGTTGAAAAAGGCATTGTATGGTCTAAAGCAAGCACCTCGTGCTTGGAGTGATAAGATGAGCAGATATCTTATCTCACTTGGTTTTCAGATTTCTACAGCAGATTCTTCACTCTATGTGAAGAAGACAGAGCATGGGATTGTTTTACTAGTCATCTATGTAGATGATTTGATTATCACAGGTGATCATGGTGCAGATGTGATGCATGTCAAGAAAGCTTTGAGTGGGCAATTTGACATGAAAGATCTTGGTGAGTTGAGATACTTCCTTGGCATTGAAGTGGTGAAAGATCATGCAGGTACTTGGTTAGTACAGTGCCAATATGCATTGGATATGTTGGCAAAGTATGGCATGACAGGGTGTAAGCCTATGAGTACACCATTGGAGCAAAATGTGAAGTTGCGGGCTGATTATGGTGAGGAATTGGATGATCCTTCTATGTACAGGAAGATGGTTGGTAGTCTCATATACATGACTATCACACGCCCGGATTTGAGATATGCTGTGGGGCTAGTCAGCCAGTTTATGCAGAGCCCCAGGAAACCACATTTGGATGTAGTGAGATGCATCATGAGATATGTGAAAACCACAGCACATTATGGTTTATTCTATGAGAGTGGTAAAAGCTTGGACATACATGGCTACACAGATGCTGATTGGGCAGGTAGTGCATATGACAGGAGGTCTACTAGTGGATATGCTTTTACACTTGGAAGTGCTGTGGTGAGTTGGAGTAGCAAAAAGCAACCTACAGTTGCTTTATCCAACAGTACAGAGGCTGAGTACAAGGGTGCAGCCATTGCTACTTGTGAGGCTATATGGTTAAAGAGTCTCTTGAAAGATTTATGTGAGCCTATTGAAGGCAAAGTTGTCATTCATTGTGACAACATGAGCAGTATACAGTTGGCAAAGAATCCAGTGTTTCATGCGAGGACCAAACACATAGAGGTCCATTATCACTTTGTCAGAGAGAAGGTGCTGGTGGATGGTACAGTTGATCTTAACTATGTGAAGACCGATGAGCAGGTGGCTGATATCTTTACAAAGCCACTTAGCAGGGAGAAGTTTGAGTACTTCCGGACTATGTTGGGAGTACATGGGATGAGCTTGAGGGGGAGTGTTGAGAGTCTTGATATCCCAAGCTCATCTACATCTTCATCGGCAGCAGTACATCATGAGCTTGAGAGGTGCTGTTGAGATTCAAGCTCGATGTCAGTGTGAGCCAGCTATGCTATGTGCTGGCAGATTAGGTAGGAACATGTGTGAGACATAAATGACCGCGTGTCCAGCTGGTCATAGTGTGTGGACATTAGCTAGGGTTAGTAGAGTGTGGACACAACTCATTGTGTGTTGTGTGGATTATGGATTAGTGCATTATGCTATGTGTGAGAGTGGACATGGCTTCCCTCTATGGTTAGGGTTTGCAATATACATTAGGGTTTGCTCCTGTGTGTGTGTCTCCTCTCCTCCTCTACCATTCTTTCAACAATCCCAACCCCCTCCACCACCACCACCCTCATCTCCCCCTCATCAACCTCCACCCCCCCAGTCCCTCTCACCCAAGCACAAGCACACAACCACCTCCACCTCCACCTCCACCCCCACCTGGCACCACAACACTCCCCCTTTTCCCGTCACAATCATCTCCCTCACCAACCCCACCTCCACATTGGCACTGAACTTAGGCCTACCCACCACCCTTATAGATTTACCCTCAACATTGGCAAGGCCTCCCTCCGTCCTTCATGCCAACCTCATCATGGATGATGAGATCCCAATGGCTCCACCACTTGAGCGTGAAGAAGTTGACCCTCTACTCAGCCCACTAAATTGGTGTGACCCGCTTGATTGAACGGAGTATGAGCAGGAAATACGGATCCTACTCAATTGACAACTCTAGGCAGAGCCACTCACAAGGGTGACAGATCGCATCATGGACATCCATGTCCTGTGTCCATACATTGGCATGAAGCATTGTAGCAGTTGGAAGCACGAGCATCCCCCTCGACAACATGGTAGCTACTACCATCAGCCACCCACCACTGCTTGTCCCATCACTTTTGATCTCATGAGTGAGCAACCAGCATGGCAACGACCCTTCTTACTAAATCCATACATATGGGAGAATTTAGACCACTTTTTGGACAAGCTATCGTGTCTTCCATCGAGTCCCCCGACTCCTACCTTGCATAACAAGACTTTTTCAGAACCTCTTCAATCTACTACCGCTAGATCCGTGCCAGGGTGTATGTTAACCACTCCGGTTAACATTATTTTTCAAGCATGGCTACACTTCTTGTAACTTATCTTTTTATAAATAACCACGCAAAGCACTGAATGATAAAAGAGACATAGGATGACCGAGCTTATGGCTTGTGTAATGCTGATCATAGGAAAGAGATGTACATAAAGCTAGGAAGCTAGTTTTGGGCCCCCAAATTGTAAATGGGCGGCCGGCCATTGTAAAATGAGAGCTCTTGCATATAAGACATTTTATGAAATATGAAAAGGGACAATCCTATTAGTCTCATTTGATTTTCTCTCTCTCTCTCTCTCTCTCTCTCTCTCTCTCTCTCTCTCTCTTGTGGATGCTTGCTTGTATTGTGGATGCTTGCTTGTATTGTTGATGCTTGCATGTTTGATTGTTGCTGTGTGTGCATGTTGGGATGGTGATGATCTAGCTTCTCCTCTCCTCTCTATTATCTCTCTACTAAGGTCCCTCTTACATACATGTTGGCATGGAGTGAAGGTTGAGCTTTCCATAGCTCCCTCCTTCTTTTCTCTTCATCTAGCTCTTGAATCTCCACTTGGGTGACACAAGTGGTGGTGGAGTGAGCCCCTAGTGACCTCACAAAGGGGAGTTAACCCTCATTAGGGTTGGCTAAGTGCACATCTCCGACTCAACCCTTGCATGGTTGTTTCTCTTCTTCTTTCCCTCTCTTTGTGTGCAAGGTTGTATGTTTAGCTTAACATTATACCACCAGTGATAACCATGATGCCATTCAATAACATTATACCACCAGTGATAACCATGATGCCATTCAATAACTTTGAAAGCCTCTCCACACTCCACTGCATATCCCTCATAGGACCCTCTATGTTATATCCAAAACACATAATCCAATCAACATTATATCAGTGAAGTACCGAGAAAGAAAGTACTCGCCCTCCCTCTCCAAGCTCACCACAAGAACATGCCAAGGATAATCATTAGAAGCCGACACCTGTTTGCTGATACTAGTGATAATACATTGAATGTTGTGTTTTACATCCAATGGAAATTCTAGGAAATCCTTTCCAACTTGCAACTTAGTCTTTATCCATTGTTCACACTTCCGTTGTAGCACATGATAGGCATTAGCATTGACATTATAAGAAGCAGACAAATCTTCCCAATTGTGGCACTTCTTTGCACCATCCAATTTACTAAATTTGATGACTAGTTTGGATGACTTTATCATGCTACACAGTCTACCATGACAATCTTGTCCTTAGCAGTACCCCTGTAAATTAAGATCATTCCCAATCAGACTGAACGATCTTCACCTAGAGGAATATCTCCAATAGAATACAAATTTGATCAGCCTATTTGAGGTTGATGTGGTCTGGATCATGGAGAGATACTGACCAACCCATCATCACAAGAATAAAGCCGATAGGGATCCGCCCAATCGGTTGAGTGAAGGGAAATTTTTTGATGAGGCTAGAGATTTTCATGAAGCCTTAGCCGATGATGGTAATACACCAGGTCTATACCAAATCATTGTGGTAGAGAAAAACTTGAAAGAGACCTGAAGCAATCCAAATGGGTTAGAGAATATGAATTGATGGAGATGAATCTGGGTACATATGTCGACCCAAAGATGGTCAAAGTCAATGTCAAAAACAGGACACTTCATTCTGGGAAGAAATTTAGGTGCAGCATGCTCACGTCCTTCAAGGATGTTTTTGCATGGAGCTATATTGAAATGAAAGGGATTGACCCCCCGATTCTACCAACATCGGATCAATATAAACAAAGATACATTCCCCATCCGGCAACAAAGATACCAAATGATGAATCCCAACTATGCAAAATGGGTCAAGGAGGAAATGGATAAATTGTTGCACATCCGATTCATATATCCAATTGATTGGGCAACATGGTTTTCCTCGATTGTGACCGTTCCCAAGAAGAATCAAAAGCTTAGGGTCTGGGTGATTACAAGAACCTGAATGCCACTACAATTTCAGACCCCTTCCCTTTGCCGTTCACAAACTCCCTTTGTCGTTCAAAAGCTAGATGCAATACTAGCCATAAGATGTATTCATTCTTAGATGGATTCAATGGTGGGGATATAATCAAGTCCAAATGGCACCGGAAGATTAGTAGAAGACAACCTTCATAACCAAATGGGGAGCCTTTGAATTAAATGTCATGACCTTTGGGCTCAACAATGCTCCTGCCACATTGCAGCAGCACGGATGGTTCAAGAGATTTTTGCCACATTCCAGGTTCAGGAGATATTTGCCAAATTTTTGATGGGCTTTATGCGGGTGTTCATCAATGATTTCAGTGTCTTAGAGGAATCATTCCAATATTTGATGTACCTATAGATGTGCTTGTCCAAATGCCAAACTTCCAAACTGAGCCTGAATCTTGCTAAATGTGCCTTTGTTGTCCAAAGTGGTATGCTCCTTGGCCACATAGTATCTTAGGAAGGCACTGTAGTAGACCTAACCAAGGTGGAGGTGATTTGGAAAGCTCTGATCCTCCTGACAAGTGTAAAGGATCTTGGGGCAAGTCAAATGGCATAGCTAAATGCTCCGCCATCTAGCACATGTAGCAATTCCCCTAAACCATCAAATGGCACAAATAAAAATGACATTAAACCAACAGTTGAGGCAAGAAAACCTCGAATAATGGACGGAGGAACATGATATTGCATTCAGGCGACTCAAGCTAATGTTGTCTGAAGCACCTGTAGTCCAAGCACCTAATTGAGAATTTCCATTTCATGTCATTGTGGATGCCTTAGATGTGGCAATAGGTAGTTTTCTAATGTAGGAGGCCAAAAGAATGGTTCTAGCCCATCTACTATGCTAGCGGAATATTATCAGATGCCGAGAAAAATTACTCCACCACTCATAGGGAAGCGCTTGGCAAGTCTCGACGGGTAATAAGTTCACCTTCCATGTGGATCATTCCACCTTGTTTTATCTTGATAAGCAGAGCTTAGTAGGCAAGATGGCTATGTGGATGCTAATTCTTCATCAAGAATTCGAGTTCAGCATTGTCCGTACCCCAAGAGCAAGCCATACAGTGGCAGACTACCTATCCCAACTAGAGTCTAGTGAAGCCCCGATCGGAGTGGCAGATGATCTACCTAATGCGAAACTGTTCACAACACAAGCAGTCATGCCAATTCCTCAGACCTAGTACGATAAAATGTTGGCATTTGTGGCCATAGGTCTGATGGAGGATAACCTTTCTGGAGATCAGAGAAAGCGGATAGCTGTCCGAAGTGCCGGTCCTTCCAAGTAATAGTTGGACAACTATATAATAAGGGCATTGATCATAGCTATAGCACCGGTATTGTGTTTGGCATATATTTGTTACATATATATTTGGCCCGATTCACCACCAGTAACAAATATATCCTAGTGGTAACTAACTATAACACCAAGTGGGTGGAAGCCCGAGCTCTCCGGGATAACATGGCCAAGTCCACCGCCATATTCCTTTATGAGATGATCATAAGCCAGTTTAGCTACTCTATCAAGCTGATCAGTGAGACCAAGGCAAACACTTTGCGAACAATATCATCCACCGGTAGTAGCTGGTCACTCAGCACCTCATCATCCATATAAGAGATCCACAGTCTATTATCCATAGGCCAACAGTCAGGCAAAGTCCACCAACAAGATACTGTAGCGCATCCTAAGAAGCTGGTAAATGTGAATCGTACCAATTGGGATGAGAAGTTGTACTTGGGGTGCTATGGGCATTTTGCATAGCTTATAAGGTCTCCATAGGGATGACTTTGTTCAAACTAGTATATGGCACTGAAGTTGTCATGCCAATGGAGTTCTTAGTGTTCAAACTAGTATATGGCACTGAAGTTGTCATGCCAATGGAGTTCTTAGTGTCGAGTCTTTGAATAGCCATAGCCAAAAAGCTAAGCCCCAAGGAATCCTTGCAACATCATTTAGATCAGCTCCTCCAACTGGACAAGATCGATTCAAGAGATTCTTCGTCACTATAGTGATCCAGAAGCAGAGGAAGAAATGGGTTGACCTGCATTCCAAGTTTCGATTGTTCAAAGAAGAAGATCCGGTCCTATTGTTCACGGATGGCCAGCGGGGAAGCTAAAGCTAAGGTGGACAGGACCCTTCTGAATCATGGAAAATTCTACAAATAGAACATACCTCCTTGGGATGCTCATAGGTGAGCGCTTTTAGAAGTCATTCATGGCTACCGCCTACGACCGTACAGCGGGCTAATGCCATCTACGATCGTACAACGAGCTGATGCCATCTAATCTGTTCATTTATGAGGTGGTGCCACTAATCCACTATATGGGAATCCATCACATTAATACTGGCACACCTCCGAGAACAATCATCACAGATTTGCCTAGGAAGTTGAACGATTTGATACCCCTTCATCATGGTTATTCATTGACTATGTGGCAATCATGCACACCACAACACACGGTAACTATTTTTAGATTATCAGGCACTATCATTAATTTTTTTGTATCTATCTGTTTGCATGCAGTCCATCTTCTCACACGAAGCAACAACCCTACACCTGTTCCCAACTCTTCACAAGCTTTCGCATCGCCTGCAAACTATCGTCTCTCTTTCTTCTTGTGCAACACCTACTTTCTTTGTAGCCATGGTGACCTTTGAGCCTTTCAATAGCATCATCACCGAGAATGCTGATGTGTGACAGTGGCTAGGCATCACCCACCTGGCTAATCTCCTCAACATGACTTGGCACACAATCCTTGTGCATCCTAAAGCTGAAGACCTTGTGAGGAAACTACCGAGCAGGCACACCATATCAACCTGCACGACGTCGAGAGACCAAGCTCACAGAGGCTTTGGTGGCTAAGCACCTAAAGCTACCCCTGGTCAACTTGACAGATGTCGCCCCAAAAAAACATGACTATATGGTGAAACACTTCGATGACCGTGTCAGTGCAAGCACAATCTAGGCAACCACAACAAGGACGCCACCACCATGCTGTGTTACAGGGTTTTCTTGGAAACTCTCTGGCTCTGCAAAACAAGATGTAGCACATCTCCTCGACCGCAGCCATGGGCTAGCTCCGCAAGGCCACCCTCTGCTTTGCCAAGATGCAGAAAGAAGCCACCCACTTCCAGAAGAGCAACACACACACAAAGATGGGCTAGCTACTGACCATGTTGTTCCCATTCGGTGTAACATGCTAGTGTTGATCCCGCCCCTGGCTGCCAAAGTATTGCACCCGCCCTCACCTCTAAAAGTGCAAAACCCTCCAGAACCCCAACCAGAGGTCCAACTGCACCAATCCTCATCGAGGTGGTTAGTTTGGAACACACTATCAGCCTCAACACTGAAACCCGATCCTCGACCATGGAATCCTAATTTAAACACAAGCTAGTGCTGGCCTCCTAGCTCTCCAAAGAAAAGAAGTAGCGCATTCTGCTAGAGTTGCCCTTTACCAAGATGACCGAGAGATATACAGATCCAGTACACAGGGATCTGTAGAAATATCACAAATTTTTGGATACAGCCGACTTACTTCTCGTTTTCGATCTATGAATATAAAAAGAGAGAGTGAGAATACCCATTTGGAATTATTCTCTTAAGCTATCACTATTTACGCATTCATGGTCTATGAACAAAATGATATAGCTCTTAATCTATGTACCTTGGGCTAGGACTATGTATGTAAACCTTGCCTATACATAAAAAAAATGCGTACCTATGTGTGACAAGGTAATTGACCCTATTATAGTGTAAAAATGAGGCTATTTTGAGTGACATCTATAACATGTGATAGGTCCTAAGACACCTACAATACACACACGGGCTATCGATTGGTTTGTCTATTTGGATGGATGGAGGTAATAGGACCTATTCTCTCAAAATATCTTTGGGTGTATGCTCTACGCCAAATGTTTTCAAATAATGGAGTCACTGGCTCCACTTACTTGTAACATGATTATTGTATACAAAATGATCATGTTTAAACATCTTTACTAGTCAAGTTGGATAAGGTTCTTGGATTTTTCTAACTACTAATGTAGAAGACTGAAAACACACACACATACACGTATATATATATATAGCTCTCTAACTCCCTCTCTCTCTTTTACTGTGTCAAACTCTCTCTCTCTCTCTCTAACTACCTCCCTCTATCTTTTATTGTGTCAAACTCTCTCTCTCTAACTACCTCCCTCTATCTTTTATTGTGTCAAACTCTCTCTCTCTCTCTCTCTCTCTCTCTCTCTCTCTCTCTCTCTCTCTCTCATTGTCTCCATATATATCTCTCTCTCTCTCTCTCTCTCTCTCTCTCTCTCTCTCTCTCTCTCTCTCTCTCTCTCTCTCTCTCTAACGCTCTCTCTATCTGTAACATTATCTCTTGCTCTGTCTCTCTCGGTCTCCCTCTTTCTCTTCAACTCTCTCTCTCTCTCTCTCTCTCTCTCTCTCTCTCTCTCTCTCTCTCTCTCTCTCTCTCTCTCTCTCTCTCTCTTGCTTTGTCTCTCTCGGTCTTTCTCTCTCTCTTCAACTCTCTCTCTCTCTCTCTCTCTCTCTCTCTCTCTCTCTCTCTCTCTCTCTCTCTCTCTCTCTCTCTCTCTCCGACTCTGTCTCTCTCAGTCTCACTCTCTCTCTTCAACTCTCTCTCTCTCTCTCTCTCTCTCTCTCTCTCTCTCTCTCTCTCTCGCTCTGTCTCTCTCGATCTCCCTCTCTCTCTTTCTCTCTCTCTCTCTCTCTCTCTCTCGCTCTGTCTCTCTCGATCTCCCTCTCTCTCTCTCTCTCTCTCTCTCTCTCTCTCTCTCTCTCTCTCTAACGCTCTCTCTATCTGTAACATTATCTCTCTTACTCTGTCTCTCTCAGTCTCCCTCTCTTTCTCTTCAACTCTCTCTCTCTCTCTCTCTCTCTCTCTCTCTCTCTCTCTCTCTCTCTCTCTCTCTCTCTCTCTACCTCTTTCTATCTAGGGTGCTAACCATACGGTGCTCGGGCTCTGGGTCGCCGAAGATACCCACACGTGCGTCGTGGAAGATATTGGAACAAGGAGTAAGAGTTGTTTTCTGAAACCGAGTATGGATCTAGTTGATTGACCTTGCTAGTCCTCAACTGATGAGTCCATAGCTCTCTTATATGGATCTGTTGGTTGATCTTGCCGATCTTAACGAGGATTCCATCTTGATTTTTATAAGTGATTATCTGTCAGGTACTATGAGCTAGGAACTATAGAAAAGACCCCTGAGTGAACAGGTGGTAAGCGTTTTGGTTGCCAATGATGCCATAGATACTCCGATGAAGGAATGATTGGAAATTAAGATTCAACTGGATACTTGGAAGTTTATGATCAGTAACACTATGATTTCATTAAATGACTGAATTAAATACATTTGAATCTAGGAAAAAGGCAATTTCATATTGGGTGTGTAAGTGGTGTGACTGGAGTTAAATTTGCTTGAAAATCCGGCTAGGGGACCTGGGAACTCTTTTATACTGGTACCCGGGACAAAACCTAACCAAATTCCTAATTGGATCCCATCACTACAGTGGTTGGGCAGTTGGCTAACCCATTGGACTGGATGGGGTTCTGATGGATCCGTAAATCGAGACTCAATTTCTGTTTAGTTCGATAGATGAAGTAAATCTCGGACAAAAATTGTTCTATGGAAAAGAATCAACGGCTGTGCCTCTCAATGAGGAAAAAAGCGTTGATCTCTATGATCCAAGTACAGTCTTTTCCCTTATTTGACTATGGGACTTACGGGTTTGGTCAGATGAGCTCAGTTAGTTAAGGCTTTTGACTACGTTAGGGAAAAGTTATCCTGGTGGAATCGCCCGTGCTTTCCGGGCAAGAGAAGTTTTTCCGAGTTCGGTTGGAAGAATCGAGGAATTAGTCACCTGTCCGGATATCCGTGGTGGGCGAGGCCCCAAGTGTGGGACCTTGCCCCATGCAAGATGTGCTACTTTCACTGCTAACACCCGAATTCGTTGCGCGGTGGGGACATGGATCTTACACTTTATTACAATACATCAAAGAACTTCAATAGTATTTAAGCCATTCAATTTAAGCTTCTCAAGCTTGAGAGGGGCTGAGAAGAGAGAAACATTTAGAAATTATGGAAAAAAGATCATAATCTACTCTTTACCTTCCAAACTGCTTGATTCTTTGATCACAGTAGAGGCCCCCAACCAATCAACTGGTTTGGTATATTGATGGAGTTACCAAGGAAGATTGAAGAGTGAGGAAAGCTCCAATTTCTTCAATTTGGAGAGGATAGTAAAAATTATCATTATTTCAGCATAATACTGGCATAGTATATTTCTCATATTTTTTTTACAAAGGCTAAGGATCTATTTATAGGTGAGGGAGGCCTCTAACCAAGTCCAACTAATTTCTAGAATTTTCCAGGTTCAATTTGGTTGAATTTGGACAAGATTTGGACCTAGTTTGGTTCCCTTTAGATTTGGTTTGATCCAAGAGAGAGGAGAGATAAAAATATCACAATATTTTTGAGTTTAAAACTCCACCACACATGTGAAATAGGCGCCTCCTTGAAGGGACCCCTTTTCCTTACACGTGTCAAAAATGAATCATTATACCCAAAATATCTCATTTTTTAGTAGTACTCGTAGTTTTTTACTAATAAACCTTGCACATAGTCAACTCTTCATCTTATGTGGGCCTTTACTCATTTTTGGGTATCTTTCTTTTATAAATTGAACTCCTCCCCACACATGGACTGATCCTATTGGCCCATAGGAACCTTGATTGGACCATAATCCAAAAATTTCTAAAAATCTAGACCCTTAGGCTAAGGTCCTTTATACCTATTTTCAATTAATTCCAATTGCACATTGGAAAGTTTTTTTTTTTGAATTTTTGTTTCAGGGGAACCCATTTTAGACACTAGGAGGATTTTTATATCCAAAAATATCTCAATTTTGGACTACCTCCCTCTAGACTTTTTCTCTCTCTCTCTAGGTCAAAACAGGGTAAAACAGAATCTTTCTTTTATTTTAGAGAGAGGAATAGTTATAATATCAGAAAGGGAGGTTCTTACTCCTGTATACCTCAAAAGCTGGGAGGGAGGAATCTTACACTATTTCAATTTCATTTGAGAAAAACACAAAGCTTTCCGTAGATATAGGTGAGCTTTTGGAGGACCCCACTACACACAAGCGCATAGTGGGTAGTTTGATCTACATGACCATTACAAGGCAAGACTTGAGCTATGCTATTAGACTTGTGAGTCAGGTTATGCAAGCCCCTAGGAAAACACACTTGGGTGCGGCTAGATGGATCCTTAGGTACATAAAGTCCACAGTTGATTATGGACTTTTCTACGAGGCTGGTACTACAGAGATACAATTGCATGGGTACACGGATGCTGATTGGGTTGCTGGTAGTTTTGCAAATAGGAGATCTACTAGTGGTTTTATGTTCTCATTTGGGAGTGCTATATAAGAAGCAACCAACAGTTGCCTTGTCGAGTACAGAGGCAGAGTACAGGGGTGCTGCTATGGTAGCTTGTGAGGTAGCTTGGTTTCAGAAGCTACTTGGTGACATGGGAGAGCCCATGGATAGGGCATTTGTTATATATTGTGACAACATGAGCAACATATAGTTGGCAAGTAACCCAGTATATCATGCTAGAATGAAGCACATTGAGGTGCATTATCAATTTGTGAGAGGGAGAAGGTTCTAGCAGGAGATGTAGATATGGTATATGTCAGCATAGAGGATCATGTGGCTGATATCTTCACGAAGGCATTGGGCACAGAGAAGATCCACAGGTTTAGGAGATTACTTGGAATGCAGTGTGTGGAGTTGAGCTCAAGGGGAGTGTTGAGATATCGAGCTCAACTAGTGCTACGGCAAACATTGATGACCCGAGTGGGTGATGGCTTCCGCATCTACACCATTGGCATGGTTGGTGAGATTATGGGTGATATGCGGCAGTGGGATGATAGGCTGTGTGATAGCCATTTTGGATTACTAGAGACTGGCATAGTTATAGTGCCAGCTCATTTTAGTCAGGTTCAAATTATGGACCGACCCTTGTATGTTGTAGTAGTTGAGTACTAACCCATATAGTCTGTACTCTTATCTTTATGTTATATTGTAGTAGTTGTAGTAGTTGAGTACTAACCCATATAGTGTGTACTCTTATCTTTATGTTATGTTGGTTGAGTAGAGAAGAAGAAGATAGAAGAAAATTTAGCTATCCATCTCTCTCTTGTGTCTTGCTCTCTCTCTTGTGTGTGTGTGTTTTCTTGCTAGGGTTTGACGCTCTCCCTTTCCCCCACATTCTCTTTAATATTTCTGAAAGCCTTATTTCTATTTGGCATTGTATTATTCATAGTTTATAAAAAGATGTATAAGTTTATCTAGAATTTGGCATCTCTACATGTAGAATACAAAATTTGTGTCTATTTCTTATCTCTTTTGTAATATATGATTCTACTTACATTATTATGGATTGTACTAAGACAATCTCTTGTCGCTGTTTTGATCGGTTCTCATTATCCTACTATAGAACCCACATGATGGTTTCTGAATTGTCTTGCTCAGTAATGCACTCTATCTTGTAAAATGGGCTCAAAACTTTACCATAGATTCAAATATAGAGATTTTTCATGCTATTATTATATAAGAGCAACATAATAGTATAAAAAGGATATAATACTCAGAAAGATATAGAAATATTCAAATACTAATTTATTGTGTCCATATCATTTTTTTGCTACTCCTCCTTGCTTGATCAACACTTAAAGTACAATCCTTATGTTTTATGCTTGCTTTGAATTCCTAAGGGTGTTTGTTGAAGTTCTGAGAGTTTCTTTTATAGGTTATCATTCTCTCTTTGAAGAATATTTGTCTAGGTCTATAATCCTAGTAATTGAGAAACGTTGATATTTTGATCTTCTATTTCCTTTTATGAAGTTCTAAAATATGGCTTCAGATGGTTAAAAATGTTTTGTAGCAATGATTGAACATGAATATTTAAGAAGGTATTATATTGTCTTTCAATAGTAGCTTTTTCTTTTTTTTAACTTGCAGTATCCAAGAAATCATGATTGTCTATTTCATACATATTATTGTAGCAAAACAACGTTGGATTATTAAAACTTGGATAGGATCATGAAATTTGGTCATGGCGATAGAGAGAACCATCACACCAAAAAGATAACAATTTAGATTCCGCACATCTAAGTTCTCTTGCCTCTTTTGGTTCTAACTTTCCCCTACATGTAAGGCACCTAGGTGGAGCATATTCTCGTGCTAATTAAACATGAGCTATATACTTTGAGGATGAATATCAATAGGAGATATTGTAATGCTTCCATATTGAGATAATATCATTTTTTGTTTGTGATGCTTCTTCCCCCCCCACCCTCATTATAAGGAAAATGCGGGATAGGCATGAGGGATCATTTTTGAGCATTTTTTCTTCCCTCATCAAATTTTAAAATTTGAGTTTTTTTTTTGTTATTGGAATGTTGCATTTATGTTTATAAATATTTGGAATAATTTCACATCAATGAAATCGTTATTATGGTAGCGATTTTACTTAAGTGCAATATTTCCAAAAATTCAGCCACATCCTTCCTACTAACTAAGATATGGCAAGCCTACACTTTGGGCTAAAACAACATTCTTGAAATTTTCACATTGTCATACAAAGGTTAAACACAAGAATCTTCACATTGACATACAAAGATTAATATACAAGAATCTTCACATTGCAATTATTCCAAAATTTCAACCACATCGTACTGCCAAAATATCATAAGTTGACACTTTGGGCCAAAACAACCTACTTGAGATTTTAACATTGGCATATAAAGATTAATCCTAAAATTTGGTCGAAAATAGCCTCCTAAATGAAGATAATAAGAATCCTATGGCAGCCTCAAAATGAAGGCTATGGTGGCCTAAAAAAGAAGGATATAAAATGGTGGCCTTAAAAAGAAGGCTATAAAATGGTGGCCTCAAAATAAGGCCACCCACTATAGGCTATGGCGGCCTCAAAAGAAGGTAGTCCAAGAAAAATAGGTAATGTTTTTTATTTCTTATGCCATGCTTCTTTTTTATTAAGAGAATGATTTTAAATCCACACTAAAATTGATCTATCTTGTATAATTAGTTTTCTAGTAAAGAACCAACAAATAGAGAAAGAATATGTACCTAAAGTGTCTCCAAAAGAAGGTAGTACTTTCTCGTTCCTTAAATCATCTTATGCCACTTAAAGCTTTAAATTTTCTTACTTGTGTATAGACTTTTTGAAGCAATGTAAGTACTACAAAATAAAAAATCAAAAGGGTTCCATGGCTCTAAAAAGAGTTCCATCACAACCCAGTGTTTGGTTTCATTGATTACTCGTCTTATGTCAAATAAAATGCAAAAAACATAAAACCATATTCTTTTTCCATGTTTGAATTTTAATTAGCACAACAAGGAAGCCACAAACAAGGAGAGGGCAAGCTGTATTACTTTTGACCTAAGTTATGCCATGGGAATCTACACCTTCAACAAATAATTCTAGTGGCTAGATAAGCCTTCTTGAATGCCTCTTTTACAAAAATACTTATAGAGTTACCAAGCATACGTATCAAAAAAATGTGCGATAATGAGTTGGGTCCTTATAAACTGCTCAAAGTTAGAGCTTATGATTACTACAGATTTGAGCTCTTCATTAATTCCTCATGATGCAAGAACACAAAGACATGTAATATGCTTGGTGTTTATAATCCTTCCTAATTGTAATGGTAGATTATGCGGCATTTCTTAGAACTAAGAAAATCCTTTATAGAATAGAAAATTAAGTGCAAGGGGCACTCCATCTTTCCTACTGGACATTCAATTATTGTGAATGAGGGGATCTTGATTGTCTTGCATAGCACAAGATACATGGCACACTTTAATTGATGCACTATAAGATGTTCAAAAGTACTTGCATAATATAAGAGACATGGTGCACTTTAACTGATGCAGTATAAAATGTTCAAAAGTACTTGCATATATAGACAATCACATGCATAGAGTCTTCTTTTCTGAATGAGTCTCATAGAAACCAAGATAAGTAAAACTTTTGAAATGATTTTTTTCTCTTTCATTTTATTATTCATCATTTTAAAACCAAGATTGTGTTATTGTTTCTTTTCTTTATTAGGTCCACAATGTACATTTGAGTATATTTGGGAGGAGTTAAGGTCAACACAAATTCACATACAATATATTATACTTTATTGATGAACTGCCTCTAGTTCAAGGACTTTTAAAAACCCTAAAGGATATATTGTATAATTTTCACATCACAAAGACTGGCAGTATAGATCATATAATAATCTTTGCAAAGGTATAAATTTGAAAAGCTTTTTACTCTTGAGAGTAAGATATTTTCTTAGTGTGACCCCAAAATTTCACATAAAGAATCTAAAAAGTGGCTCAAATTTTGAGATACGAGTACTCTAGTACCAAATAAAAAATGCCTACTTAAATAGTTCTAAACAATAAATAAAATTTATCAATTTATTATTGATCATAGTAGTTTTTAAAAAATTACACTATAGAAAATGGCCCTATCAATAAAATCACTGTCTTCAGCTAAGTGAAGCGATAAATCTCCCATGTTTTGAGTTTACCTTTTGGTAAGCATCTTGATTGCATGAGAAAAAACTTATATTTTACCTTAAGAATCATCTACTTTAAAATTTCTTAAATTGCTTCACTTTCTTAGATATTAAAAATTTTCTATAGTGAGATCATTTAAGTAAATCAACCTTCTCATGAACTAGAGAACTAGTGCTAGGAATATTCTTAGTTAATTTTTGTTGTCACTTCCTTGTGTGGCACTCCTCACTTCTAAAGTTTATTTTTTGATGAAGATAATGGGATGGTTTATTCTTTACCAATGAATCACATTAAAAATACTTTATCATTTTTTATTGTTCTAATAGCATTGTCAATCCAAAAGGGATGTTTGAGGGCATCTACATCCTCGTCCAAGGTTGCTTCAACATTGATGGCATTAAGGACTCTACTTCTCTTTGCAAACTCCTAAGTTGAAGGGAACACTTGTATGTAAGAATTATAAGAAGGAGCTTTTGTGTAGGTTGTGAAAGAAAGCAATATCTAGTTAGCCTTGGCTTGGATTAAGGAAAGCTTGAGAGATTATCACTAAAGGACAATAGAAAGTAAAGTGTAATGATAGTCCAAAGATTTCAAAAGGTATATCAAGGGTTTATCAAGGGTATAATTGTCCTAGAGCACATGCCTTTTATAGTCCCAAGTCCCATGTGCCCTAATCTCACATGTAAATGATCCTAAGCCCATGTGCCTAGTCCAAAGCATAATAGAAAGTAAAGTGTAGTGATAGTCCAAAGGTTTATCAAGGGTATAATTGTCCCAGAGCACATGCCTTTTATAGTCCCAAGTCCTATGTGCCCTAATCTCACATGTAAATGATCTTAAGCCCATGTGCCTAGACCCATCCCATGTGCATGTGCATCCTAAAAGCACTTAGTTTTACAAACCATCCCCTCCTAACGTGATTTTGTTCTCAGAATCTAAGGGTGTTTGTGCATGAAAATACACATACAAGAGGATATATAAAAAAGCCAAAAATCAAACATATATTCCAAATACATCCAAGTGTGGAAATGAAGATCACAGTGACATAGATGGTGTAGAGGCCTCCCTGATCAAATGGAAAGCCAAAGAGTCACACAATCAAGGACATAGAGCTCATGCCACTCGGATCAAAAGGGTATGTTGTATCCCCCCCATGCCACAAGTGTGGCCACCTGGGTCAAATGTGAAGTAATGCTACCCCACCGTCAAAAGTGATCCCTGCCGACGATGCCCGGATCAAATGGAAAGGTCAGTGGACTCCGCATATGATGACTCTAGACAAGATCCTACCTAGATCAAAGGGAATCCAAGGCACTCTAAATCCAAGATAGTGGATTTGTGACGATCTAGTGTGAATGGAGAGGCTAAGGAACCACCGTCAATGGCAAAGCTAGTCGTGTACTCTCCATGATCAAATGGATAAGTATGGTACACATAAGGGCTCCTTGATATCGATGTTGTGGCAGCACCAGGGTCAAAGGGAAAGATCGAATGTGGAATGGTCTCAGTGTGCAAAAGAACCACCATGTATGTCATGATTGAGATGTGCTATGCATCAGAATGATGTGCCACATAGTCAGTAACCATGTGCCCAAATGCACCCATATAGGAAAATGTCCCAGCCCCAAAGAACATAGGCTTGTGTTGGGAGCCAAAAAAATATAGCTCAAAGTCAGTTTTGTGCAGGATCAAGTGTGAACTAATGCCATCGTCCACTAAAGCACCACTCAAACAATCAAAGGCACGATCCACTACTCGATGTGAATAGAAGCACAATCCAAACCATGCACTACATCCTCAAGTGCAAGATCCTCTATGTGTGCATGATCTATCAAGGTAGAAGCATGATCAATATGATCATAGTAGACCTCATAGATGGATAGAGTATCTACACCTGAGAGGTAAGTAGAGTTACAAACCTCAGAACCTCCAAGATCACTAAGGTCACCCCTATAGGAATGATCTATGACAATCCATGATGCCCCTAAATGACATAGATCCCAAGACAGATCTATCTCTTAAATAACAATGGATCCAAGTAGATCTCTAGAGATCAAATGAAAATCTCTCTAGATCCATATACGTAATCCTCTCTCTCCCTACGAGTCTCACCTCAACAAATTCATCACTATGCTCATGTGTAATGCATGACTACCTAAATATATGCACTAAACTTAAGTGAATGCTACCAGGTATGCTATGAGAGCTAAGAGTAGAGATAGAATCATAGATATCCTCGTGAATAGAAGGCCTAAAAGAGTAGCCTAACTCATCTAGCACTAGGAACTCAGGTCTATGCTCCTCATGCACTATCATATGCTCATCAACATGTGAAGTATCATCATCCCCAATCTCAAACATGACAATAGATGCATCATTAATAATCAAAAGTTGATCCTCGGGGGGTTCACAATAAGTAAACCCTCTGTATCACGTATGTTCAAGGCCTATTTAAAGAATCACTTATCTGTGATTTTTTCATGAATAAAACATGCCCTTTTTCTATTCAACCTGTGAATCCCCCCGTTAAATGGTACCCTTCTGTATGTAAAAAATACGTAAAAAGGGATTTTTAAAATCCCTTATATTGAACCCATGTGCTACGCTTACATATTTATGAGTGACACCCCCTCCCCCCCTTGAGAGTTGATCCCCATGGTAGTCTAATGCATCACTATGGTTTGCTAAAAGGTAGGTAGACATAGGCATATCATCAATCATAATGCTTTGAATGCTTGCTTGCCAACCCTCCAATCAACATCATGCCCACATAATCTAACTCACACACATCACTCTGGCTATCACTATCACATACACCATCATCATATGTGTATGTGTCAGTGGCATCATTTGCATGTGTATCACTATCATGTGTGTGCGATACATCAATATTATCATGTGTATGTGTGCATGATACATCATTATAGGTATGTGGGTGTGATACATCATCATCATCTAAATAGTCCACATCCTGAGGGACATGACCATAACTACTCACCACGAGTGTAAGACACTCACTCAAGTCTCCATGCACATCATCCCAAGCAAACAATGTTGAACCATCCATGTCAAGATAGCCACATAAGTCACCAAGAAAATCACCTTGTGTGGAGGAATCTAGACCATCTAGCACATATAGCTCTCTGTCATCTACTAGATGTCTGAATTGACTAGGTGATAAACCCTCAATCTCATACAACCATAGATGACATGAATATATTGCCTTGTCATAGCATGATGTCGATGAAGAAAGATTTAAAGGTCAGAATCTCGTGGCGCAAAATGTATGTGTGAACTCGATAAATGATATGCAACTCGTGACTCAAAATGGTAGCTCAATATAGAGCAAGTAGAGCCATATCACAATAGAACGTGAGCAGATGTCAACTAATGAGAGTATGAAATAGTGTTGTAGTGAAGTCAACATCGATGATGATGCTGAGTAGCAAAGCGATCATACGAAGGATAGTAATAAAATGAATAGCCCATAACTGCATATGAATAATCTCTTTCGAATCCCAAAAAAAAGAAATGTAAAAGAAGCCCAAAATGTGCTACGCATAACGAACGAAGGCTAGCAAGTCACAAATGCATGTGAACAAAGGCTTAAAAATTCCCCAAGTGTGTGAAACAATATCCAAAACTGCATAGGAATCACCACACAAGTGCCCAAAATCATGCAAATCCAAACCACAGGGTAGGGCGCATGTGAACATGCCCAAATATACCAAATTGACTCAATGTGTATAAATAACCTCCTTGAGGCTCACCACATGTGAACAAGCCTCAAAACTACCACATTCTGCATGAACAACCTTCTCAAGGCCCAAGGCATGTGCACAAACTCAATCATCACATGTGAACAACCCAAATCCATGTGGACCCCACTATGCATGTGAACAAACTCAATCATCACATGTGAACAAACTCAATCATCACATGTGAACAACCCAAATCCATGTGGACCCCACTATGCATGTGAACTATCCTTTACTGCCCAAAAAAAAACAAGGTAAATGAGGAAAAGTGTGGAATGAAGGATCAATGGGCTGGGGTATGTGAATAAAGAGACCAAATGATTAATGGGCTGGGGTATGTAACCCTAGGTATGAAAAAGGTATGTAACCCTAGAGATTAAAGTAAGCTCAAAACTTTAATCTCTAGGTATGAAAAAGGTATGTAACCCTAGAAATTAAAGTAAGCTCAAAACTTTTCCTCATGTTGGTGTGAACAATTTTATAGCAAAAAAAAAATTCTTCTTTCTCTCCTTTGCCCACAATCAAGCTCAACAGCAGCACAGTAACAACAACAAGCTCAACAAGATTAGCAAGATCCCCCCCAAGCCATTGTTCCTTGAATCTTTCAACATGTTACACTGGACACCTTTGCCTTTGCTACTAGAGTGCAATTTTGTGCTAGACACCTTTGCCTTTGCCTCTACTGTGTGGTGTAGCAGCAACAAGGTGTTGCTGCTGGATGCTTGCACACCTCCCGAGATGGACGAGATGGAGAACTAACTGTGCTACCAACAAGGTCAGGTTTAGTTGTATCTTGTGCAACTTAAAATGCTGCTAGAGCTTCGTCTAGCTCTGATCTCCCATATGCGTTGTCGTTGTTGCAACACTCATGCAAGAAGGAGACCCACTCATTACTACATGGAGTAGACAACATGAGCTGGTCACTATCTTAGATCTCATATGGGAGAAGCTCACCATGGATTCTCGATCCATAGGTATCAAGGTAATGTATATTCATGAAAGATATCAAAAGGGTACCTTACACAACTATGAGCCATTGACTTATATACCTTGGCACCCAAATTATTATGTCCATGCCCATAACCCTAGGCCCCAAGCCCAACATATGAATATGCCCATGGACCCATGGCCACCACCACATTACAAACCATCCCCACCCAAATATGTTTCGTCTCCTCAAAACATTCTTCGACTTCATTGATATGAGGATGTCCACTATATAATACATATAGGTGCATCATGTAGCAAAACTGTCCCAAAACTGTATAACCATGCTTAAGAGCTTCATCATTCCATGTAATGATCTCCAAAAAACCACCAAAACATAGCATCATGCAATACACACTCCCCATGAAATGCATATATTGATAGCATCCCAATTGAGCTACACATTAGCCTCCAAACAATGGATCTCAAAAAATTACAACAATTATATTCATTGTTACATGGCTCAATTCTCCCCCTCGGCGGATGCATTCAACAAGTTCTCATAACCATCAAATATGTAGGTGGGATTCCATGTAGCTTTATCTTGAGGTAACCCCTTCCATTTTACAAGGTATTCGCGCAAAGAACGATTGTGAAGTACCCTTTCCCTCATACCCAACACTCTCTCGAGAATATGCTCCACCATACCATCCTCATTCATAGGAGGTAGCTCATCCAAAACTTTCACTTCTAGCCCAACATATGCCTTCAAATGAGACACACGAAATACATTATGAGTTCTTGTGGTAGATGGAAGCAGCAATTGATAGGCTACTTCACCAACTCTTCTCACGACCTTGTCTGGACCATAGAAACGGTGTGCAAGCTTTGTATTAGTGTTGCCCTTGAGAGAACCATAACGTGCCTTGGGAATTCTCAAGAATACATAGTCCCCCTCCTTGAATTCCAATGGTCTTTGATATGCATCTTCATAATGCTTCATATTCTCTTGAGACTTCTTGATATTCTCTTTGCATGTTTGCAAAAGATCTTGCATTCTTTCCATTTCATTCCTTGTATTGGGATTCACATTGTTATTCTTGAATGCTACAATTGGCACATGTACTGTGTACCCATACATAGCCTCAAAAGGTGACATTCCAATGCTCACATGGTAAGTGCTATTGTAGGTAAACTTAGCCAAATGCAACCAATCATCCCAAGCATTTTGCGTCTCATAGCAATAATGCCTCAAGTAAGTCTCAAGCCATTTATTAACCCTCTCAGTTTGACCATCGGTCTCTGGGTGATAGGCCGTACTTGGAGCCAATTGAGTACCCATGCTCTCAAAAAATGTATGCCAAAATGTGCCTATGAATTTAACATCCTGATCACTCACTATTTGTTGCGGCATACCATGCACCCGAAACACATATTCCATGAATTGCTATGCAACCATCATAGATGTCGAGTATCTCACTTTTGTAGGCACAAAATGGGTAGCTTTAGTCAACCAATCAACCACAACATAAATGTTGTCCCACCCTTTCTTGGTGGTAGGAAAACCCAATAAATCCATTGCAATACGAGTCCATTTACCCTCCCGAATGGGTAAAGGCTAAAGCAAACCACCGGGTTTTTGTGTGGGATCCTTATCAAGTTGGCATGGCATACATTTGGCAACGTACTCCTTCACATCACTCCAAAGGCCTTTCCAATGGAAGATCTTCTTAATGGCATCATAAGTTTTGAACAATCCCAAATTTCCCGCCATGTGGGGGAAGCATGCATCTCATCGTAGCTCATAGTACCCAGCAACATATTCACTTATAAAAAAATTCACTTTCGATAGTTCCTAGCTCATAGTACCCAGCAACATATTCACTTATAAAAAAATTCAAGTTAGAATCTCTGTTAAAGATCACCAAGATCAACCAACAGATCCATATAAAAGAGCCATGGACTCATCCGTTGAGGACCAGCAAGGTCAATCAACCAGATCCATGCCCGGTTTCAGAAAATAACTCTTACTCCTTGTTCCAATATCTTCCACGATGCACGTGGGGGTATCTTCCGCGACTAAGTTCCCGAGCACCGTATGGTCAGCACCCTCTAGGATCCTTCGCAGGTCACCTAGCACTTCACTCATAGGCCGCTTCCTTGGTCCCTCATCCACCGTACCGGAAGCTCACCATTTAAATCGAACCGAGGCTGGTCAAGACCTCGGCCGACCTTGCTACACGAGACGTCCTCCGTTGACTCTCCGTCAGCTATTACGACTTTATCAGTTAGGTCTCCACGACCTTATTCACAAGACAGTCAAAATGCTTCCCTAGCATTCTTGACATAAAATAGTCATTTACAAACAAGTCATAATTACAGTTTCTATAATGAACTCTCGTCTTTCCACATTATCCCTCATCAGTCCACATTACTTATTCCACATTCAATTCATATGTGTACCCATTCTCATCCAATCACATCATTTTTCATCTCATCACATCAGATATCATTCATTCACATCCCATTTCATTCATTCACGTCCTGATTCGCATGTGATAACATCTCATCCATTCACGTCCTGATTCGCATGTGATCACATCTCATCCATTCACTCATATCGACGTCGCATCATTTCACATACACATTCGCATTCATTATTCCACATACACATCCACATTCGTACATCCACATCCATACATCCATTTCCACATCCACATCCACATTCATACATCCACATTCACATTCATACATCCACATCCACATCCGCATTCATACATCCACATCCACATCCACATCCATACATCCACATCCATATCCACATCCACATCCACATTCATACATCCACATCCACATCCAAATCCATACATCCATTTCCACGTCCACATTCATACATCCATACATCCATACATCCATATCCACATCCACATCCACATCCACATCCACATCCATACATCCATTTCCACATCCACATTCATACATCCACATCCACATCTACATCCATACATCCATATCCACATCCACATTCCATATCTACATCCATACATCCACATCCACATCTACATTCATACATCCACATCCACATTCCATATCATATCCACTTCCACATCCACATCCATACATCCATTTCCACATCCACATTCATACATCCACATCCACATCTACATCCATACATCCATATCCACATCCACATTCCATATCTACATCCATACATCCACATCCACATCTACATTCATACATCCACATCCACATTCCATATCATATCCACTTCCACATCCATACATCCACATCCACATCCACATTCATACATCCATTTCCACATCCACATTTCCACATCCATTTTCACATCCACATTCATACATCCACATCCACATTCACATTCATACATCCATTTTCACATCCACTTCCACATCTATATCCATACATCCATATCCACATCCACATTCCATATCATATCCACTTCCACATCCACATCCACATCCACATCCACATCCACATACATACATCCATTTCCACATCCACATTCATACATCCATTTCTATATCCACATTCATACATCCACATCTACAATCACATTCATACATCCACATCCGCATCCACATTCATACATCCACATCCATACATCTACATCCATATCCACATCCATACATCCATATCCATACATCTACATCTATATCCACATCCATACATCTACATCCACATCCATGCATTCACACACATCTACATCCATATCCACATCCATACATCCACATCCACATCCATACATCCACATCCATATCCACATCCATATATCCACATCCATACATCCACATCCATATCCACATCCATACATCCACATCCATACATCTACATCCATATCCACATCCATACATCCACAACCATACATCTACATCCATATCCACATCCATACATCTACATCCACATCCACATCCATACATTCACATACACATCCACATCCATATCCACATCCATACATCCACATCCACATCCACATCCATAAATCCACATCCATACATCCACATCCATATCCACATCCATAAATCCACATCCATACATCCACATCCATACATCTACATCCACATCCACATCCATACATCCACATACACATCTACATCCATACATCTACATCCATATCCACATCCATATCCATACATCCACAACCATACATCTACATCCATATCCACATTTATTCATTCTCATACACATGCATACCCTTTCTTTCACATATACATCCGCATTCACATCCAATTACAGCCCATACTCATCTTATCGCATCCTATTTACATATTATCACATCCCATACACATCTTATCACATCCATTCACATGCTATTCCCATTTAATAGCTTTTTCTAGATTGATACCGATAATAGGACTTTTTCTAAATTTCTATCAATTTCTTGGCCTAATTAAAGATTCTTTTTCTGATAACTATTTCCATATTCCTTCTTAATTCCTCAATTGAATTATATTCAATATTCTTCTTTTGAATAAAAGAATTCACGGGATTTGTAGAAATCAATTCTACCCATATTTCTACTTTTAGTAAATAATCATAAATGATTTATACTAGAAATTCCTCTTCTTCTCATTTAAATTTCTTGGATCCCAATTACCATGGGAATTCCTCTTTTTGCATTTAATTATTTACATTCCAATGTCATGGGAATTCCTCTTTTCCCATCAATTATTTCTCATAAAATAAAATTATCTAAATTAAAATATCCATTACTTCGATATGCTAGAAATTTCTCTTTGCCCATCTAAATGATGGAATTCCAAATGTCATAAGAATTCCTCTTTTGACATTTAAATATTTCTCATAGATAAATAAATTTATCTAAAAAGTCATCTTTGAATTTAAATAAATTATCCCATAATTCCAATATACTAGGAATTTCTCCTTTCCCAATTGATGGAATTCCAAATGTAATAGGAATTCCTCGTTTATCATTTAAACTTATATATGCAAAAAGATATATTTAACTAAATTTTATCTTGAAAATTAAATAAAAATCTTCATTCATTCCTTTACACTAGGAATTATACTTTCCTTATTTAAATATTTGAATTTCAATATGGTGGGAATTCCTCTTTCATCATAAAAATTTATCTATACAAAAAGATAAATTTAACTAAAACCTTTCTTTAATTTTTACATAAAATATACATTATATTAGTATTCCAATTTTCTCTCTTAATTCTTTGGAATACATGGATTCCCATTATCATGGGGATTACTCTTTTAACATAAAAATAAATTACTAGAATTCTCTTTTTTCTTAATTTATTAATTAATCATAAATAAAAAAATTAATTTCTCCATGATTTCAGTGAGAATCATTCAATTAATCTAGGATGATAATTCCTAGAATATGGTAGGAAGTCCTCTTTTCATATTATGAATGAAAATGTTTTATGTGTTTATTTTACAAAAATTTTGCCATAGCTCTACTGCTATTACTGATAATTCTCAATTTAATTGAAAGAATGAAGTTTAATTTTATTAATAAGATTAGAATGACCACTAATTGGATCATTATCCAATTATGGATTGATTCATATTTTTTTTTATGAAATAAATATCATAAAAGCATTAAAAGGCTATTATTTTGGCCTCCAATTAGACAAGCATAGAAATTACTTTTGGATTAGAGAAATGCTTCATGAGAAGCTTCATTTGGATTGAGAATAGGTCATAGGAATGACCTTTCTTTGGGGGAGAGAGAGAAATGATTAAAACCTATTAAAATTAAGCATTAATGAAAATTTATTTATTTCTTTATTACAATACATCAAAGAACTTCAATAGTATTCAAAAGCCATTCAAATTAAGCTTCTCAAGCTTGAGAGGGGTTGAGACGAGAGAAACATTTAGAAATTATGAAAAAAAGATCATAATCCACTCTTTACCTTCCAATTGCTTGATTCTTTGATCACACGGTAGAGGCCCCCAACCAATCAATTGGTTTGGTATGTTGATGGAGTTACTAAGGAAGATTGAAGAGAGAGGGAAGCTCCAATTTCTTCAATTTGGAGAGGATTTTTAGAGGATAGTAAAAATTATCATTATTTCATCATAATACTAGCATAGTATATTTCTCATGTTTTTTTTACAAAGGCTAATAATCTATTTATAGGTGAGGGAGGCCTCTAACCAAGTCCAACTAATTTCTAGAATTTTCCAGGTTCAGTTTGGTTGAATTTGGACAAGATTTGGACCTAGTTTGGTTCCCTTTTGATTTGGTTTGATCCAAGAGAGAGGAAAGATAAAAATATCACAATATTTTTGAGTTTAAAACTCCACCACACATGTGAAATAGGCGCCTCCTTGAAGGGACCCCTTTTCCTTACACATGTGTCAAAAATGAATCATTATACCCAAAATATCTCATTTTTTTAGTAATACTCATAGTTTTTTACTAATAAACCTTGTACATAGTGAACTCTTCATCTTATGTGGGAATTTACTCATTTTTGGGTATCTTTCTTTTACAAAGCTTTCTTCCCCATCGAGAGGCATAGGCGTTGATTCCTTTTCTTTCCATAGAACAATTACTATCTAGGATTTACTTCATCTAGCGTACTACAATAGAATTGAGTCTTATTTTACGGATCCATCAGTCCAGCCTAACCTCATCCAGTCCCATGGGTTAGCCAACTACCCAACGGTCTCCAAACCAATCATGTGATGATTGGCATGGGTCTGTCAACCAGTGGTGGACTTGGTCCAAGACAAGAAGTGCCCATCTAAATGTCAAATTCAAGGCTGTCAAACACCGGCACCCCCCCTGAATGAGACGGGACATGGAAAGTGGGGCCAAGACGAGTCAATTATTCTTTTCCACCTCAGAGGAAGTAGAGTTAGATCTAAGAAGGATCAAGGTGGAATGATAGTAGGAGAGTTGAGCTTAAGGAAACAAGAGGTCGACACTCGAAGGACTAGAGCTAAACTAAAGGAGATGGGAGGTTAAACTTACTTCAATCATGGGGGGTAAGGAGTCAGAATTAGTCATGGGAAGAATTGAGGGAGAAATTCCAAACTTGGAACCCATAAATGAAGAGCCTAGAGCTGAGGAGGGGTTTGTAACTCTAGAAGAAGAGGATAATCTAGCAAGAACGACGAGTAAAGTGGAGGATTAAACGTCTGTACACCAAAAAGATATTGCGCAGATGATCAATCATCCTACGTTACAGGACATGAACTTTTAATTTTGCAAAGGCGTACAGAGGCAACTAATGATGAGCCACTCCAAGGTGCAGTGGGGCAAGAACATCCCATGGACCGGAGATACCTAGAAGAGCCAACACAGGAAGAGGACGAGGTCTAGGAAGGGGGAAGAAATTCCTCAAAGACCAAGGGTGGATCCAACCATTGACCTTAATGCAACCACAAGGACGGATCTGTTGAATATGGCTATAGAGATGGGCCGAGGAATGGTCAAGAAATTAGGCACTGCTCTAGAATCTCGACCCTCCCAGATGAAGCCACATATCATTTCCAAACTCATCCAAAAATTCTTTGGGGGGACGGAGACCCTATCCAACATGTAGAGATTTTTGAATCCACATGTGAAACCTGCGGACCTATCAGTGATGTGACAATGATTCATGCTTTCTCACTGACCCCGGAAGGATAAGCGCATCAGTGGTTCTGAACCCTCAACAAACTCGAGAATAAGGTTAACTTCACACAACTCAAGAATGTGTTTGTGCCTAGCTTTGCCCCACAAGTGGTGACCAATGGAGCCCTGGTGGACAGCTGCACAATATCAAACAAAAGGAAATGGAGTCAATGAGAGACTATGTGTCTCGACATAAGCACTTAAATTCAAGGTGCAAACTATGGGAGAGGTTAACTGACAATCAGGCATTGCCTTGCTTCGGAGAGGGGTTAGAGACCACAAGATGCATGATTATCTGGTACTAGCCCGCCGACCAACCACTCTAGATGCATGTTGCAAACTAGCAATTGAATATGAAGATAATATGCTAGAATTACCACAACCGAAAGATGTCAGAATATCTTCAGCAACTATGACTTCTCGTATCTTGAGTCACTACTAAGAAATTGGAACTTGGAGCAAGAAAGTCAGAAACATGACTATGGACAAGCTCAGCATAACGCAATACTAGAGAAATTGAAGATAAAGGAGGAAGAGAAACAGCTGGGGGCATGGGCATGGGCATAACCATCTTTACCCCCAGAGGGAATTGGTGTGGTGCTTTATGTGCAAATTGAATCACACTACCACCGAATGTCTACAATTAAGAGCAAGGCCATTACTCTATTGTGCACACTGTGTAAAATTAGGGAATCATGACACTTCAATGTGCAGATATCCAAGATTCCAAACTGTTGCATAGCTACCAGCACCTAGAGCTCCATTGGCTTTACCAGCGCCACCTGGACAGATCACTGCTGCTCTGCAGGAAAACCAACTCTTCCTATTTACTTAGGGGAATGTTCCGGGTACAAAACACTTCACCTCTACCACCACCAGTTCTACCACCATTAAACTCAACCAAGTATTGATTGAAGAGCCATAAGAAGATGTTGATATGGCACGTGAAGTAGAACTTAGCAGAGAGTATTATGAGGAAACTGTACAGGTCACGTGTGAATTCTATGTCCGATAGAATAACACGCTAGTACCTGTGTTTCAAACCACGGTACAGTGGAAGGACAAGGACATGAAAACAAACATGAGGAGAGGACCACAACAATGTTTTGGCTCCTGCGGAGGGCTGCATCGAATCCCTGAGTGTCCAAACAAGAATATGGTTCATACACACCAACCCCAACAAGTGACTGCTTCGCCCAATGACATGCCAGTACTCACTTGTACTAAATGTGGTATTGATCATTTGATCAAGGATTGTCCATATCACACAAGTGGTTAGGCTTCCACTTCTAATCAGGCCACCATCCAAACTATTAGTGTGCAACCTAGAAATATCACACCACTCAATGTCTTGACACGAGCCCAAGCCCAATTGGGAGACAAGGAGAAGAACTGAGCAGATACGACCATTTCCAAAACTGGCCACAGGAGAAGAGTAAAAAAAAGGGGTAAGGGTGACACAAGGGTCACAATCCAAGATGGATCAGAAGAAGATATGATCAACACTAGATCCACCCAATCAAGAGAAGAGGAGGATCAAAGGATCAACCACAAAGGGCCAGACCTAGAGGAGCAAAGGGAGCAACCATCAACATCTAAAGGAGTCGATGAATACCCCAATACCGATGAGGAGATAAGAAAGCTCAAAGATGCCATGGCCTTAGTAGGAGAATGCCAACGGCTTCATGAAGCCAACAACAAGCTAAGGGCTAACCGGGTCAGTGATACAATGTATCCACGAAATGAGCCAACAAGGGAAAGGGAACTGGACGTACCTACTCCAATTCCAGGAGAAGCAGAAGAGGGATCTCAAGCAAACACAATGTCCAGAATGTTTGAGGAAAATGCATTGGGTGAGTCTATCCATACTTTCCCTATGGATGAATGCGACACACCTGCTGGGGAGGAGAACCCTCAATCACCAGAGAACCTAGAGACATAGGAAGTCTCACAACAGTTGTACCATCCACGCCTTTGCAAATGTCATTGGGGCAACTGTTACGCAGTTCACCAACCCTATGGAGGACAGGCATAAAGGAATGGGTAGAAGGTGTTGAAATATACAAGTGAATAGGGTGTGTGTAGGAACAAGCCCTTGGCAATAGGCTGTAAAAGAGATTCTATAAATGTGAGAGAACCTGTGAAAAGGTGAGAAGTATCTATTGAGAGAGAATAAAGGGTAGCATGAGGAGATTTAGGAGGTGTGGAGATATTCTGGGAGAGGTGGAGAGAATCAAGCAAAAGAGGTGGAGTGAATTAAGGAGAAATCGGTGGAATTGGATGCTTGGATGTAAACTCTATAAATTGAGGCATTGGCCTAATGAGATTTTGCTAGTTTTTTATTATCCATGCCTACATTAAGCTATCAGTTAATTGCTCACTAATTACATCTTAATTATCATCTAATCTCTTTGTTAATGATGTTGATTCTAGCATTTGATCCACCATAGCTCATCACATTGCTGCAAATTTAACATAGTATCAGAGCCTAGCCTAGCAAAATTTATCTATGAGATTGAACACACTGAATGGGTCTCCCCTATTAAAGTGGTGCCCAAGAAAAATAGAAAACTTCGAGTATGTGTAAACCTCAAGAAGGTAAATGCAGCTACTGTACGTGATCATTACCCACTTCCAATCACACGGATCATGTTTTGGAACGTGTTACAGGGAAAAAGGCATATAGTTTCTTGGATGGATTCTCTGGTTACAATCAAGTGTTAATTGATCTAAAGGATCAACACAAGACAGCCTTTGCAACTAAAGATGGCATCTTTGCCTATCGTGTTATGCTATTTGGTCTAACAAATGCACCTGCAACCTTTCAGCGGTTAATGAGTCATGTATTCAAGGAGTACCTTAGGCTATTTCTTGAGATCTTCATGGATTATTTATGTGTTCACGCTCTTGGTTTGTGCAAGACAAACCAGAGTGTTGTTTCTAGTAAATATGTGTGTCTGGCAAGATGTCAAATGATGGCATAAACCAGATTGTTGCTGTGAGAAGCTTGATAAGAACAACTTCCATGCTTGGAGGTTCAGGTTGACAAACTTCTTGATGGGAAAGGGTTACTGGGACTACATAGAAGGTGAGTGGCATCGGAGATACCGGAGATCAATCCGACTACTGTAGATGTGAAAGAGTTCAAGGATTGGAACCAAGGAGCCAAAAAAGTTATTATCTCTTTATCAGTATACAGGACACCATGATTGGGCACATAGAGGATGCCAAGTCCCCCAAGGAGGCGTGGGACACCTTGATGAAGCTCTATGAAACGAATACCAAGGCACGAAAGATACAGTTGAAGAATGAACTTCATAATACCGTGGAGAAAAAGAGTATGTTTGTGAATGACTATACATTGAAGATCAAGGGTATTGTGGAATCCCTTGCATTTATTGGCGTTTCAGTAGATGATGATGATAAGGTGGAAGTCTGTCTATGTGGTCTCAGGCCACATTACAAGGCATTCAAGACGTCTATTCAGACTCGGGAGGAAAACATTCCCAATTTCACAGATTTGGTGTCTATGTTGATTATAGAAGAGAAGAGCTTGGGTGAAGATTAACAGTCTTCACAAAACAAAAATATTTTAGAGCAACAGGCCTTCTACACAAGTTCAGGAAGAGGACGAGGTAGAGGAGGTTGTGGATGCAGCCAAGGAGGTGGCCGAATAGGTAATCAAAATTATGGCCAGTAGCAGCAGCAACAACAGTCCCAGAATTCACAACAACACCACGCAGATGGAAGAGGCCAATTCAGAGGCAAGGGGAGTCAAAGAGGTCGTGGAAATTGGCAAAGACAGTATAATAATACACGTGGATGCTTTTATTATGGTAAGCCTGGGACATGTGCAGGCAGATTGTTAAGGTAGATTGTTAGAAGAAGCAAGCTGACATGCAAAATGGGAAATTATAGCAAAACAACTATGCATCCTCGAGCAGAAACAATGAGGATAATGAAAGGTTGTTTGTTATGCAGCATATCGTTAATGCCATGTCTGAAAATGTTGAAGCAGCACATAAAGATAATGTATGGTACGTTGATTCAGATGCTTTGAACCACATGGGGAGTGGTTCAAGGAGATGAAAAAACTTAAAAGACCAGGTTTTGTGGAAACAAGGGATGACACTACTCATCCAATTGCCCATGTTGGAGATGTGCCATTGTCTATGTAGGATGGCAAAGTGAAGTACCTTGCAAATGTACTTCATGTTCCAAACATAACAAAGAATCTGGTTTCAATTGGCCAAATGATTGATCCGAGTTTGCAGGTTCGGTTTAACCCTGATGGTTGTTATGTTGAAGACTTTAAAGACAAGTGCAGGTTGGTTTGCAAAAGGCAACAGAGTGGGCAAAATGTTTACATTGAATGTAAACATGCCTGAAGTGAGTGCTACGATGTTTGCAAATGGTTCAAGAATTGTTGCAGACATAGACATTTAGCATAAAAGAATTGGACATGTGAATGTGCAGAGAATGAAGTCTATGCAGACTAAAGGAATTGTGACAGGGCTGCCAAAGTTTAAAGTTAAAGGTGTGTAAAAAATATGTGAAGCATGCCAATTTGGAAAGCAAACAAAGCATGTATTTCCACGTGACAGAAATGTGAGCAAAAATGCACTATTTATTGTGCATTCATATGTATGGGGTCCTACAAAGACCATGTCTATGGGAGGCTGCAGAGCAGGTACTATGTGACATTTATTGATGACCACACAAGGAAAGTGTGGGTATACTTCATGAAGGAGAAGGGTGAGGTGTTCACTCATTTTCAGAATTTCAGAGTTATGGTTGAAAAGCAAATAGGGAAATATGTAAAGTGCCTAAGGTCAGATGGAGGGGGAGAGTACTTCTCCAATGCGTTCTCTGAATTTTTGAAGAAGAATGGTATTCGGAGATAGTTTACATGCAGATACACTCGGCAGCAAAATGGAGTTATTGAGCGAAAAAATAGGCACATTGCTGAGATTGCACAAGCATTGATGGGAGAGAAGAATATGCCGCATAGCTATTGGGCTGAGGCTATTTTTACAGCTGTTTACATCTAGTAAACAGGACTCCAACTGCAGCCATACATGATGTAACTCCTAGAGGAGAGGTTTACTAGCAAAAAACCTGATTTGTCTCATCTGAAAGTCTTTGGATGCATTGCATATGTGCATGTGCCAAATGAGCTGAGAATTAAGCTGGATCCAAAAGCTGAAAAATGTGTGTTTATTGGGTATTCCCTTGAGTAAAAGGGATACAAGTGTTATAACCCTGCCACATGTGAGTTGAGGGTAAGTAGGGATGTTGTTTTTGATGAGATGAGCAGCTGATATGCTACTGAAAAAGAAGCTGTTGGGGCTGATGTGAGTGGAAATGTGGTTACACAGAATGCAAGTCAACAATCACAGTCTTTGAGTGGACCAGGAGAGTCCTCATCTAATGGTTCAATTGATAGACCATGGAGTGGTAGGCTACGTCATAATACCAGTCCTATAAATGTGATTAGTACATCACATAAAGGCAAAGAGAAAGTGGTTGAGCCCCTTAGTATGCCTGAAATTTTTGCAGGGCATTCTCATGTTGATGGAGAGTCTAGTGGCTCAGAGATGAGCCTTGATGAGGATCTTGGGATACCAGCTATGAGAACACCTGGTGTAAAGAAGGCTATGGAAGCCATGAATGCAAAGCTGCGAAGATCTGGGAGAGTGAAGAATCCTATGCAGAGGTTTACCTATGATGGTTATGTGGCACATCACTATGCACACATGGCAAAATTTGTACAGGTTGTAGAGCCTACATGCATTGATGAGGCTGTTGGAAATGTGTGTTGGGAGAAAGCTATGGATGAGGAGATGGATGCACTATATGGAAATGAGACTTGGGATTCAGTGCAATTGCCTGAAGGCAAGAAAGCCATTGGATGCAAGTGGGTGTACAAAGTAAAACATAACAGTGATGGAAGCATAAGCAGGTACAAGGCTAGATTGGTAGCCAAAGGATATGCGCAGACATATGGCATTGATTATGAGGAAACTTTCAGCCCAGTTTCTAAGATGGCAACAGTGAGAGTTGTGATAGAAGTGGCTGTGTCAAAGCAATGGTCTTTACATTAGATGGATGTAAAGAATGCATTCTTGCATGGGGATTTGTAGGAAGAGGTGTATATGTTGCAGCCACCTGCTGGTTATGAGAATGTGAGTCACCCCGAGCATGTTTGCAGGTTGAAGAAAGCCTTGTATGGCTTAAAACAAGCACCAAGATCATGGTCTGATTTTTGAATATCTTGTCACTATTGGCTTTCATGTAGCCAATGCAGGTTTCTCGATGTATGTGAGACATAGTGATAGAGGGGGTTGTGATTGTTGTCATCTATGTAGATGACCTCTGATCATTACAGGGGACCATGATGCAGAGATCTTTGATGTAAAGATCTTGCTTAGACAGAAGTTTGAGAGATGAAGGATCTGGGGGAGCTCAGATATTTCTTGGGCATTGAGGTGATTAGGTCACCACATGGTATTGGATTACTGCAAAGACAGTATGGCTTGGACATGTTGTCCAAGTATGGTATGACAGGCTGTAAGCCTATCTCAGTGCCATTGGATCAGAATGGCAAGTTGAGTGCAGATTCAGGAGAGATTTTGGAGGATCCTACTATGTATAGGTGCATAGTAGGAAGCTTGATCTACATGACGATCACCAGGCCAGATTTGAGCTATGCTGTTGGGTTGGTGAGTTAGTTTATGCAGGTTCCTCGGAAGCCGCATTTGGATGCATTGAGATGCATACTGAGTATGTGAGGTCTACTTTGCATTGTGGACTATTTTATGAAACTGGGACACAGAGATATGTGTACATGGGTACACAGATGGGTATGTGAGGTCTACTTTGCATTGTGGACTATTTTATGAAACTGGGACACAGAGATATGTATACATGGGTACACAGATGCTAATTGTGCTGGTAGTATCTCAGATAGAAGATCTACTAGTGGCTTCATGTTTTCTTTGGGTAGTGCTGCTGTGACTTGGAGTAGCAAGAAGCAACCTACAGTTGCTCTATCCACCCAGTACACAGAGACCGAGTACAGAGGTGCTGCTATGGCAGCATGTGAGGTAGCTTGGTTGAGAAAGCTACTTGCAAATTTAGGTCTATCAGTGGATAGACAAGTTGTCATTTTCTATGACAACAGTAGCAGTATACACTTGGCTAGCAACCCAATTTTTCATGCTCACACGAAGCATATAGAGGTCCACTACCATTTTGTCAGAGAGAAGGTTTTGGCAAGAGACGTTGACCTTGTTTATGTCAACACACAGGATTAGGTCGCTGACATCTTCACCAAAGCATTGGGTATAGAGAAGCTCTGCAGATTCAGGGCTTTGCTTGGTGTACATGAGATGGAGTTGAGCTCGAGGGGGAGTGTTGAGATATCAAGCTCATCTAGTGAGGTAGTGTGCACTGATGACCCGCATGGGGGATAGGCCCCACACTTACACCACTGGCATGGTTGGTGAGATCATGGGTGATATGCGGCCAGTGGGATGATAGGCTATGTGACAGCCATTCTAGAGACTGGCATAGTTATAGCACCAGCTCATTTAGTTGGGTTCACATTATAGAGAACCCTAGTATGTATTTGGTTGAGTACCTTTTCATATTGTGTGTACTCTTATCTTTGTATATGGTGTGTTGAGTGTTGTGTGAAGAAGAAGAAGATTTTTAGCCTCTCACCTTGTGTGTTCTCTTTTAGGGTTTTGTGAGTGTGTGTGTGCTTGCAAGAGCTCAAGCTCTCTTCTCCCCTGCATCTTTTCACGTGTATCCAAGAAATATGGATATATTACTAAATCATGTATTTTTTACATTCCAAGAAAGAAACATTGATATTAAATGATGGCTAGAAAAAAAACACAATTGAATATTAGGAGTTACATGTGTGGTGGCATGGAGAGAGACTGGTGGATTTAAGACACGTGAATGTAGGCATATGTAAAGGAGATCATGTCAGAGACTCCTCTCCATGCACTTAATCAAAAAAATTAGGAAGGACAAGGAGTTCATGGGTCTGTAGAGGAGATTATCCCTAGATACATTGTAGGATAGACTTAAGTAATGTTGCTGAAAAAAGCATAAGAAATAGTTTTTAAACTTATCCAATTGTAGATCTAGATCTTTTTTTTGAAATTTTCATAGTAAATCATGTTTTTGTAAGATTTAACCCATTTAATGTGCTCAAATGGCATTTTCCCTCAGATTTGAGTGGTTGGATGACTATATTTAGACATTAGATGTGAGAGTTATGGCAATTTTGAAAAGTTGTCCCAAGTACTTTCACCAGTGGAAGCACTTGGGCTTGCCTTCTTTCACCAGCTATCCCAAGTACTTTACTTTCTCTAGAGAAAGTACTTGGGCTTACTTTATTTCATACCAAGTTATCCTAGTTCATGTGCATGCAGAGGAGACCTTGCTATCTTAGGGACCCCTCCTTAAGTACTTTCCCTAAGGGGGAAGTAGAGAGGAAAAGGAGATCATGGTAATGTAATGGAGAACATATCCATGCTAGGGACTCTTCCCTAGGTACTTTTCTACAAGTAAATAGGGAGGATATGGAGGTCATGTGTGCTTGTAGAGGAGGCCATGCCAAGAAATTCTACTGAACATGTATCTCGACTAACCCTTTTTTCTAGTATGTTGTATAATTTCTTGGATAAATATATGAATTAATGCATGTGGAAAATTATAGCTCAGCATTTTTAACTCGGAGGTTTTAGCTTGGTAAATGTGCATACCCACATACATATAAGCATTTTCTCCACCATCTTGTAACTATCCACTTATTTGATTAATATAATTTTCACAAGTACTTGGGGTTTATTACAATGAGGAATACTTAAAAGCCAAATGACTGGTATAATGGTCCTACAATGTAAGAGACTTCAGAGAAGAAAATACATACTTTTCCTTATTTTTTAAATATACTTATGCGGTTATGTTGTTATGCTCAGCAAAGCTCATTCATAAAATTAGTTTTCACCCCACTACTATCTGGTTGCATCTAACTTGCTAACTCCACATACTAATTCCATTCACACTAGCCAACTTTTAGAGTCTATAAATATAGACACATCCTGGTAAGTGTATCAGTCTCTTTTTTTAATTATGCTAATGATCAGCTTGGTTCTCGCTACTCAGGTAGCTCTTACTTACTTGTTCTGTATTGTTCATGACTGTGTTGGTCATTTTTTAAGGTTTTGATGAGCTAAACTAATTGATTCAAAGCTAATATGCTTGGACATAGTTACAAATGCACTAGGTAACTTACAAGGTTAATTAAAATTTATAGATTCCATTCAAATTGACTTGATTTTTATAAATAAAATGTAAATTATACCTTTATTTTGAAAAATATTTATAATTATTAATGAATTATAGTCTTTTAGAAAAAATACAATGAGGTATTTATTAAATTTGATTAAATTTAGATAATAACTTTTAAAAACTATAATTTTTTAAGTTTAGTTTATAATCTACAAGTTTTAAACACTTTTTTCATTTATAATAAATTTATAATTTTAGTATATGTCCTATCACATTTTAACTTAAGAGTATAATGTTATTCCATTTTGGGATTAATTATCGTTGCAATTTAGGATTAGTGTAGAGTTATTGTTTAATCATAATTCTATGTAGATTATAGTTCTATGCAGATTATTGTAGAGCCATTTTGTAGATTTACATTTCTGTTACATATTTGAACAGGTTTATGTTGCAAAGTTGTGAAGATTTCAAAGAAAAATTTAGATTGGAGTAGATATTGTGTCCAAATTATTGAGAAGAGTGAAGCTTTGAAGAATCTTGGTGCAGATTTGTAAAGATTACAAAGGCATTATGCAAATCAAGCTCATGGATTTGGACTAAAGTTTTGCTACAAATTAAGACCAACAATTTCAGCAACAATGGAAAGCTCGATGAGATTTCAAATCTTGTAAGCATCTTATCTTACCATTTATGTTATTCTTTGTGCAAAATCTTGAAATTTCGATAAAGACCTAGATACAAAAAGGTGATTCAAGTAGTTTGTGATCAAGAAAGTGATTACTGTTGAGATTCAAGCTCGATGTCAGCTTATGCGAGCTGCACCATGTGCTGGCATGTTAGGTAGCAGCATGTGTGAGACATAAATGACTGCATCCAACTGGTCATAGTGTGTGGACATTAGCTAGGGTTAGCTGTTTGTGGACATTAGCTAGGGTTAGCTATTTGTGGACACAACACATAGTGTGAG
This sequence comes from Cibotium barometz, assembly GCF_041138505.1. Taxonomy (NCBI): domain Eukaryota; kingdom Viridiplantae; phylum Streptophyta; class Polypodiopsida; order Cyatheales; family Cibotiaceae; genus Cibotium; species Cibotium barometz. The sequence goes on along the minus strand of NC_141107.1, from coordinate 22,096,164 downwards.
TTGTGTATTATGGATTATGGCTTTATGCATTGTGTGAGAAGGGAGATAGCTTCCCTAGCTGTTTATGGACATTAGCTAGGGTTAGCTGTTTGTGGACACAACACATAGTGCGAGTTGTGTATTATGGATTATGGCTTTATGCATTGTGTGAGAAGGGAGATAGCTTCCCTCGATGGTTAGGGTTTGCAATAGATATTAGGGTTTGCTCCTGTGTGTGTGTCTCCTCTCCCTCTACCTATTTTTCATCATGGTATTAGAGCCTGGTGCTCTCTATTAGGGTTTATGAGTGAGTGAGAGAAGAGGGAGAAGAAGCTGTGAAGCTTGCCATTGATGTTGTGAAGCTTGGAGCACACCCATTTCTATCAGATCTGAGAGCTTGGCCTACCGGGTAAGGACTACTAAACACTCTTGAGTGGATTGCAGGTGATTCAAGTACAAACAAGGCAAATCAGGGTTGCCCAAAGCAAAAGAAAATTCTGGTTTTACATGCTCTCCATTGAAGCTTGAGTGTGGTGAATGTATGAGACAAATGGATGCAAATCTGACCAAGAGCCATGTATCTGGCAACATGTATCTGGCAAATGGGAATGTATTGGAAACTCATGCGCAAGCCCTACAATGAATTTGGAGCAAGTATGATGCATTTGAATGATTGAAAAATTACTGTTTTTGAAGCTCTCACAAAACAGAGAAAAGAGGTCCATTTTTTATGAAATTAAAGCTAGTTTTTTGCAAAAATCATGACATTGACTGGCTATTCTATAACCAAAATTTTCTGCACTGGCGGAATGAATTTTTGTGAAAAACTATGCCGGTATTACTCTAAAATAAGCATATTTTCTATTATCCTCTAATAATCCTCTACAAATTAAAGAGATTGGAGCTTCTCTCTCTCTTCAACCTTCCTTGGAGTCTTCATCAACATACTAAACCAATTGATTGGTTGGGGGCCTCTCTATAGACTAAAGAATCAAGAAAATTAAGAGGTAAAGTGTGATTTATGGTCTTTTTTTCTTAATCTCAAAATATTTCTCACTTCTCAACCCCTCTCAAGCTTGAGAATCATTCAATTGAATGGCTCTTTAATGCAATTGGAACTCTCTAATGAATTTTAGTGATACATCTTATAAAGTTTCCATTTATGCTTAAATTAAAATATTTTTTAAGCATATATCTCTCTCCCCCAAAGAATGGTCATTCCTATGATCTATTCTATATTCAAATGATGCTTCTCATGAAGCAATTCTCAAATCTAAAAGTAACTTCTATGCTTGTCAAATTAGAGGCCAAAGAAGTGACTTTTAAATGCTTTTATGCTATTTAATTTATCAAAAACTTAGGAATCAAGTCCATAATTGGATATTGATCCAAATAATACTTATTCTATCATATGGTATTACTAAACTTTATGCTTTCAAAATTATTGAAAATTATCAGTAATAGCAGTGGAGCTATGGCAAAATTTCTCAAAAATTAACACATAAATCATTTTTGTACATAATATGAAAAGAGGACTTCCTACCATAATCTAGGATTAATCATCCTAGGTTAATTCAATAATTCTCATCATAACCATGGAAATTTTGATTTTTATGTTTATACATAAATAGTTCATTTAGGAAAAAAGAAAAATTTCTAGTAATTCATTTTTATGATAAAAGAGAAATTCCCATGACAATAGAAATCCATGTATTCCAATGAGGAAAGAGAAAAATTTTGGGATACCAAAATAATGGATATTTTATTAAAAAACTAAATAAAAAATTTAGGTGAATTTATCTTTTTGCATAGATAAATTTAAATGATAAAAGAGAAATGCCCACTATAATTGGAATTCAACCATTTAAATGAGAAAAGTGGAATTTCTAGTGTAAAGAAATTAATGGAGATTTTGATTTAATTTTTAAGAGAGAATTTAGTTAGATTTATCTTTTTGCATAGATAAATTTAAATGATGAAAGAGGAATTCCCACCATAATTGGAATTCAATCATTTGATTGAGAAAAGTATAATTTCTAGCTTAATGGAATTAACGGATATTTTTATGTAATTTTTAAGAAGAATTTATATAGATTTATTTTATGGTAAAAGAGGAATTCTCATGATAATTGGATTGCACTCATTAAGTGAGAAAAAGAGGGATTTTAAGTTTATTTAAAAAAATAGGTATTGGTATTTAGTTAAAAGAAGAACTTTTATTATTTTTAAGAAAAGATGGATTTGAATTAAATCTTAGTGTCAAAAGATGGATTTCCACCATAACTCTACCTAATGAATTAAGGTCGAGAAATTATGTGGCATAAGGAATATCTTTGGATATTTTAATTGAAAAAATCACTAAATTGATATTTACCCAAACCTAGATGTTTATCTTAAGGGAATCCTTGTTAGAATTAAACCGAATGAATTTGGTTAGACTACGAGAGGGACGGACAGTAACCCTACTTGTCCATCTCTCGATCTCAAACTTAGTGACCAATTCCAGTTCCTAAATACAAAGAATAGACTACCGGAACTAAACTATTCCTTTGACCAAGCTCACCAAGAATCTAGTTGGACAAATAGACAAAATGATGGGGGTAGATTACCCTCATGAGAGATCAAGGATCCTCATGGTTTTGTGGAATCAATCTCAAACTGGGAATTTTACTTGCATTGGAACCTCTGTTTTTCATTCAAAGGACTTTTTTACACCAGAATGCTAGAGGAAGCATTTGGCATATGTTTTACTAAGAGGAGGTTCGTTGGAACAGCTAGCGGGGAGTCATCAGGAACGTCACTCGTGGCAAAGCCTGCCGAGGTCTTGACCAGCCTTGGTACGGTTAAAATAGTGTGCTTTCGGTACGATGGGCGAGGACCGACGAAGCAGTTCCTAAGTGAAGTGCTAGGACACCTAAGGAGGATCCTAGAGGGTTCTGACCAGGCGATGCACGGGCTCGTGGTTGCTAGGACACCCATGCGTACATCAGGAAGATTTCGGATGGACTAAAAGAAAAGATTTTTGAGAACCAAAATTTGATCTGAATCTCGTTGGCTGGCTAGCTGGTCTTCAACGGTCCCCAGAGGACACATTTTGTAATACAATGGACTCAAAATTTTAGAAAATAATGATAAAAAATATTATGATTTCTATTAAAGGATTGTTTAAAGCCAGTCGAATTTGTTATAAATGGCAATTTCATATTGGGTGTGTATGTGGTATGCCTACCTTAATTTTTGCACATGAATCGCCGGCTAGGGGGCCTGGGAACTCTTTTCCTCGATACCCGGGAAAAAACACAACCAAATATTTATAAAGGAATCCCACCAATACAGTGGCTAACCCATGGGCCGGATGGGGTAGGCTGGATTGGAGGATTCCTATGAAAGAACTAGATATGATTAGTTACGTTAATTAATCGTATCTAATTAATTAATCTCAAGATTTAATTAAATTAAATCCTGAGAAGACCTTGTTCTGTGGGAGGGGATCAGTGGTGGCTGTGCCTCGTAAATGAGGAAAAAAGTGGTGATTCCATGGACCAAGTGCAAAGTCTCTTCTTGATCTGACCATATGACTTCAGGTTCGGTCAGATCAATTTAACTAGTTAAGATTTTAACTCGTTAGAGTAATTCCCCCATTAGAAGATTTTCCCATGGTAGAATCGCCCATGCCTTCCGGGCGAGGGGAGTCTTTTCAGGTCCGGTTTTGGAGGAACCACCCGGGCTAGCCTCTCGTCCGGACATCCACAGGTGAGGCCCCGAGTGTGGATCCCTGCCCCGCACGTGCCAATGCCGCTTTCGCCACCGGTAGGGTACCGCGGAGGGGGCAGGGACCCCACAACTGGTATCAGAGCTTTGTTGAAAGCTAATAAGGATAAGCAAATTCTTATCAGAATTTGATAATAAAAACTTAGAAAAAGGATAAGCAAATTCTTATCAGAATTTGATAATAAAAACTTATCCTTATTAGCTTTGTTGAAAGCTAATAAGGATAAGCAAATTCTTATCAGAATTTGATAATAAAAACTTAGAAAAAGCATTTTCATATTGTATTTTCATTACGTAAGCTTCATTAATGAAGAACTTTTAATCAAAGAAATTGTTTTTATAGATGGAAGTTCCATACTTAAAAATTCTTCATTAATGAAGAATTTTTAATCAAAGAAATTGTTTTTATAGATGGAAGTTCCATACTTATATTTGGTGTTCCCGACCTCACCGAGTCCTCACAAGACATGACTGTGTTCACCTTCGAGCATCTCATCTCTTCCGCTATACAACTTGAACGAGCAGAGTCACACTCGCATGCCATTTTGAGGATCTATATTTTCCTAACCTAGTGGAGAGACGGCATCACAAGTGGTTTGCAAGGCAGTATGTCCATGCCTCTTGCGATCAGCGTTGCGATGCTGAGGCAGAACCTCTCATTGGCCATGATTCTGATAAAGCTAAAAGTGATATATGGTGTCATTTTATATCACTCCAGGCTTCAAAATATTAGACTATCCTACCAAATCTACAGACTCCTTAGTCGCTTTATTCCTAAAGAGAAGATAGTAGCTCCCTTGGCAGTAAGAGAACATTTGGATCAGGGCATGTACCGTCGTCTTATGCATCTCTCGAGGAGATTTTGGTTTCTAGAGCCGAGCTGCTCTATGTACATATTGCAACTTTTTAAAATAAAGAAATGTTTTCTGAAGAAAAATTCCTATTGTATAAGTGATTGTTCATGGACGAACTGATAAAGAAAAATCTGTTATCGGACATATGTCATAGATCTCCAATAAGATCATTTATCTTGTCTAAGAAATTGTTTTCTGAACCTCTTAAGTCTTAGGAGCTCGTGGATGATATCAAAATAAAAATTTAATAATATATCATTTTTGGTAAAATCATGAGACGAGGAAACCATGGTCATCAGCCAGACCCTCTCTCTGAAGATGAAGAGCTTGACCCTAACGTTCGCACAAGGCTCTTTAGAGAACTCAGCCAAGACCCTTCAAAGGTGAAGGGGAGAACCTGGGCGAGGCTGTGGAGAAATTGGTGGAAGCTATGAAAGAATATTTTGACGTCACAGGCTACAATGAGCAAAGGAAAATGGCTCTTGCCAGGCTGAAAATAGTGGAAATAGCCAGGGTGGCATGGAGGAACCATTGTGACACCAACCATCTGGACAGAAATACTCAGTCCTGGAATGACCTTAAAACCTATTTGAGGAGGAGATTTTATCCCCCCGAATTCTTAGTGATGAAAAACAGGTAGAAGGAGAGGAGACACACACACAGGAGCAAACCCTAATTTATATTACAAACCCTAACCATAGAGGGAAGCCATCTCCCTTCTCACACAATGCATAAAGCCATGACACACTATGTGTTATGTCCACACAACACTACTAACCCTAGCTAATGTCCACACACTATGACTAGCACTGGACGCAGTCATTTATGTCTCACACATGTTCCTACCTAACAGCCAGCACATAGCACAGCTGGCACACGCTGACATCGAGCTTGAATCTCAACAACCTTGACTAAAGAATATCTTCAATTACTTGGTTTACTCTTTCATTCATCTGTCTCTGGATGATAAGATGTACTAAGATCTAAGGAAGTTCCTACTGCTTCTTCGAAGAATGTAGTCCAAAACCTTGATGTGAACTTAGAATCTATGTCGCTCACTATTCTTTTGGGTAAAACATGCAGTCTAAAAATCTCCTTCAAGAAAACTCTAGCAACATCCACTACAAAGTAGGTTTCTTTTACTGGAATCAAATGGGCAACCTTGGTCAATCTGTCAACCACCACAAAAATGGAGTTGTTACCTGATTGCACTGATGGAAATCCAGTAACAAAATCCATACTAATACATTCCCACTTCATCTGTGGAATGTCCAAGGGATGTAGCTTACTTGGCATTTTAACCCTTTTTGCCTTGACTTTTTGACATGTTAGCACTAACGTACATGATTGAGTACATCCCTTTTGAGTCTTGGCCAAAAGAAACTCTTCTTTATAGACATGTAGGTCTATAAAGACATGTAGGTCTTTATGAACCCTCGATGTCTAGCTATCGGGCTATCATGGGCTTCCCTTATGAACCCTAGCTATCGGGCTATCATGGGCTTCCCTTAGAATTTTTCAATTTGTTTCCTCATCATTAGGAATGCACAACCGATTATTGAAATACATGCATCCTTCGTCCATTTTGTACCCAAGAACTCGACTCATTTCCTGAGGAGTCTTGCTTTCCTACATCAGTAGGGTAGCATGGGGGCAAAGATACTGTCCTGCATGATTTTCTCTCAAATTACTGATCAAAGGATTTGACACCAATGTAATTGCAAGTAAGGAGGCTTTCCTACTGAGCACATTGGCTACCACACTTTCTTTCCCTGGCTGATACTTTATCTCTCAAAGTCGAATATCCACCTTCTTTGATGCATGTTGAGATCCCTTTGGGTGAAGATCCACTTGAGACTTTGATAATCTGTCATCAAGGTGAATCTCTACACAAGAGATAATGTCTCCTCAACTTTAGAGCATAAACAACTGAGAGTAACTCCAAGTCATGGACGTCATAATTTCTCTCATGCGTTCTGAGCTTTCTGGATTCATAGGCTACTGCATGACCTTCCTGCATAAGTGCACCACCTAGGGCAAAACCACTGGCATTTGTCACTACCTCAAAGGGTAAGGAAAAATCTGACAATTCCAGGACTTGGTTTCAACTTGTTAAAAGCACTCTGACACATAGTAGTCCACTGAAATAGGGTGTTGTTCTTAAGAAGGTTAGTCAAAGGGGATGCTATCTAAGCATACTTGGGTATAAAGATTCTATACCATCCAGTTAGTCCCAAGAATCTTCTGACTTCTTTCACTAATTTGGGCTCTGACCACTCTAGAAGTGCTGGAATTTTAGCAAGGTCAAGAGAAATCCCGTCTTTAGATACTATGAATCCCATAAGTACTCTACATGGTCAGCAGTAAGGAAAGTGCATTGCTCTTTTTGGCAAAGAGTTGGTGCTTCCTTAGAATCTCCAGGACTTTGCGCACATGATCTTCATGATCAGCTGCATTCTTGGAGTATACCAGGATGTCATCAAAGAAGACAAGAACAAATTCATCCAAGTATTCTCTGAGAATGTCCTGCATGAGGTGATTAAACGTCACTGTGGCATTAGTTAATCCAAATGGCATGACTATGAATTCATAATGCCCATAGGGAGTATTGATGAAAGATGTCTTTGGGATATCTTCTTCCTTGATTCTAATCTGGTAATACCCGGATTTGAGATCTATCTTTGTGAACATTTGGGTTCCACTTAACCGATCCAGAAGTTCATCGATCCTAGGGATAGGGGATACTTATTTTTAATTGTTAACTGGTTTAATCCTCTGTAATCAATACACAGTCTTAACATTCCATCTTTCTTTTTCTGAAAGAGAACAGGAGCACCCCAAGGTGAAACACTGGGTCTTACGAATCATTGCTCTAGCAGTTGTCTTAACTGCTCCTTAAGTTCTATGGCTTTTGAAACTGGCATTTTGTTTGCACGCTAAGCTACTGGTGGCTGAGCTCTGGGGATTAGCTCTATCTCATGATCTACTTCACGAGTCAAAGGCATCTCAGTCAACTCTTCTGTGGGAACACATTGGCGTACTCACTTTGCGTACTCTTTTGTGGGAACACATCAGCGTACTCACTTAGCCATTCTGGTCCCGTAGCCTTACATTTTCTATCTACTAGATTCATTTTAACAGCATAGACAGCTTGCCTCTTTCTGAGTCCCTTTAGCAATTTAGAAGCTTTGACTAATTGCAGAACTAGGGATCCAAAAATTCTAGTTCCTTGGTGGACTCGATTCCCGTGCAGGTCGAGGAAAGAAATGGCTCCATTGTGTGACAGCAGTGAATGTTAGCTTGATTCTTATGGAGCCAATCCATTCCAAGGATTCCATCATAGATTCCCAAGGGTAGGACTCTGAACTGGCAATCTATTATGTTCCCATCTAGATTAAACTGAATATGGTCTGTCTCAAGGTGTGTGAAAAGAATCTTTCCACTGGCCAATTCCACTTGCATAGGTTTACCTGATTTTTGATTTAGGACTAACTTACGCCGTAGACATCCTGGGGAAATAAAAGAATGTGTACTGCCTGAATTAATCAAAAGCTTGAATTGCTTACCCTTATACTCTCCTAGAGTCTGGAGGACTGAGAATTGACAACTTGGCCCCTGATGCTCAATGGCCAATTCCACTTGCATAGGTTTCCCTGATTTTTGATTTAGGACTAACTTACGCCGCAGACATCCTGGGGAAATAAAAGAATGTGTACTGCCTGAATTAATCAAAAGCTTGAATTGCTTACCCTTATACTCTGCTAGAGTCTGGAGGACTGAGAATTGACAACTTGGCCCCTGATGCTCAATGGCAGCATAGATGTGTGCTTTTTCTTCCTCCACTTCCTCGGCTATTGTGACAGCTCTAGCTGCTGCAGTGTGAGGTGGAACGCTCTCTCCTTGGTTTCCTCAATTTTGGGAGGGTGGTCTGAGACTACTTTGCATTGAGGCTGCAAGCTGAGCTGGCACTCTTCTAGGGTTGCCCTGGTTTTGGCGAGGGGGACCCTGATTGGACTGATATACGAAGGAGTCGGTCTCTGAACTCTGGCACCTTGGACTGATATACGAAGGAGTCGGTCTCTAAACTCTAGCACCTTGGACTGATATACGAAGGAGTCGGTCTCTGAACTCTGGCACCTTGGCTTCCTTGGCCCATAGAAGGAGTTGGGCAATCCTTGAGCTGGTGCCCAAACCCTTGACAACTGAAACACCTATTTTTGCTTCGAAGCTCTTCCCTCTGCATTCTAGAAAGAGCCGGAGTTTCTGGAAAAGAGCTTTAAGGAAAAGGTCTTCCTTCATTCCTGGAGCTTCTCGTCTCCTAGTTCTGATTGGGACCTTGATGTCTCTTTGGAGGCGGAAGGTCGGAAGAACTTCCCGGTGTTTGGAATCTTTTGAAGGATAAGGGAGCTGGCTTTGGCAGGACCTTCATAACAAAGGCCTTGGTGAAGTCCTTTGCCATCCTCACTACTTCAGTCATTGAATTTGGCTTGGCATTCTTTACTAAGGTATCCAAGGGTTTGTTCATTCCCCGAATGAAACTGGCCACCATCAGCTGTTCTTCATCTAGCAGTGGTGAAGAGTATTTGAAGAGGAGAGCAAACTGGTGATACTCTTCAATAGTTATGCTCCCCTCCTGGGTTAACTCCAAGAATACATTCATCTTGGTTTCCAAAAAGCTGGGAGGACAGAATCTCCTAACCATGGACCTTCCATCTATAAAATCTGATTCATCGATTAAAAGTCTTTATTAATGAAGTTTAAGAAATGAAAAAACAATATGTAAATGCTCTTTCTGAGTTTTTATTATAAATCTCTCATAGAATTCATTTTTCCTTCTTAAGCCTTCAACAACGCTCTGATACCAGCTGTGAGACCCCCGACCCCTCCATGCCGCCTCCTCCCAGGCGCTAGCAGCGGAAGCAACAACCTCTCGCGTAGGGTAGGGATTCCCACTTGGGGCCTCACCCACACGAATATTCGGACAAGAGACTAGCCTGTCAATTCCTCCGAAATCAAACCCGGAAAAACTTCGCTCGCCCGGAAGGCACAGGCGATTCCACTAGGAAAATCATCTAACGGGAGATTTATCTAATGGGTCAAGACCTTAACTATCCAATCTGATCCAACCAAACCCATAGGTCACATGGCCAAATCAAGGAAGAGACTTGCACTTGGTTCATAGAAGAAATAATTGTTTTGTTTCCCCTTAAGCGAGGCACAGCTGATTCTTTCCCAGAGAACAAGAATTTTCTAGGGACTTATTCTAAAACTAGAGTAACTTGACGTATCTGACTGTATCGCAGGAATCCACCAATCCAGCCTAACCCCAACCAGCCCATGGGTTAGCCAACCGCCCAACCAGCCCATGGGTTAGCCAACCGCCCAACCACTGTATCTAACTGTATCATAGGAATCCACCGATCTACCAACCGGCCCATGGGTTAGCCAACTGTAACTTGACGTATCTGACTGTATTGTAGGAATCCACCGATCCAGCCCATGGGCTAGCCAACTTCCCAACCACTGTATTGGTGGGATCCCTTTATATAAAAAGTTGGTTATGTTTTGTCCCCGAGTACCAAGGAAAAGAGTTCCCAGGCCCCCTAACCGACGCTTCAAGCAAAATTCAAGGTAGTCACACCACTTACACACCTAATATGAAATTGCCTTTTTCACATATTCGGCTGCTCTTTAAAGCAATCTTTTAATAAAACCATAGTATTACTGACCATAATCCTCCAAAATATCCAGTTCATTATTTTACAAAAATATCATCCAGACTCTCCGTTTGAAGACCATCTAGTCAACCAACAAGATCCAATCTCGAATTCCAGTTCACATAGACAATTCTTTTCCAATCCATCCATATCTTCCTTGACATACGCATGGGTTTCTTCGAAACTGTGAGCCTATTACTTATTTTTAATTGTTAACTGGTTCAATCCTCTGTAATCAATACAGAGTCTTAACGTTCCATCTCTCTTTTTCTAAAAGAGAACGGGCACACCCCAAGGTGAAACACTGGGTCTTACAAATCCTTGCTCTAACAGTTGTCTTAACTGCTCCTTAAGTTCTATGGCTTTTGAAACTGGCATTTTGTTTGCACGCTGAGCTACTGGGAGTGGCTGAGCTCCCCGGGGGCTAGCTCTATCTCATGATCTACTTCACGAGTCAAAGGCATCTCAGTCAGCTCTTCTGTGGGAACACATCGGCGTACTCACTTAGCCATTCTGGTTGCGTAGCCTTGCATTTTCTATCTACTAGATTCATTTTAACGACATAGACAGCTTGCCTCTTTCTGAGTCCCTTTAGCAATTTAGAAGCTTTGACTAATTGCAGAACTAGGGATCCAAAAATTCTAGTTCCTTGGACTCAATTCCCATGCAGGTCGAGGAAAGAAATGGTTCCGTTGTGTGACAGTGAATGTCAGCTTGATTCTTATATGGAGCCAATCCATTCCAAGGATTCCATCATAGATTCCCAAGGGTAGGACTCTGAACTGGCAATCTGTTATGTTCCCATCTAGATTAAACTGAATATGGTCTATCTCAAGGTGTATGAAAAGAATCTTTCCACTGGCCAATTCCACTTGCATAGGTTTCCCTGATTTTTGATTTAGGACTAACTTACGCAGATATCCTGGGAAAATAAAAGAATGTGTACTGCCTGAATCGATCAAAAGCTTGAATTGCTTACCCTTACACTCTGCTAGAGTCTGGAGGACTGAGAATTGACGATTCGACCCCTAATGCTCAATGGCGGCATAGATGTGTCCTTTTTCTTCCTCCACTTCCTCAGCTATTGTGACAACTCTAGCTGCTGCAGTCTGAGGTGGAACTCTCTCTCCTTGGTTTCCTCTATTCTGGGAGGGAGTTCTGAGACTACTTTGCATTGAGGCTGCAAGCTGAGCTGGCACTCTTCTAGGGTTGCCCCTGGTTTTGGCAAGGAGTCGGTCTCTGAACTCTGGCACCTTGGCTTCCTTGGCCTATAGAAGGAGTTGGGCAATCCTTGAGCTGGTGCCCAAACCCTTGACAACCAAAACACCTGTTTTTGCTTTGAAGCTCTTCCCTCTACATTCTAGAAAGAGCCGAAGTTCCCAGAAAAGAGCTTTAAGGAAAAGGTCTTCCTTCATTCCTAAAGCTTCCCGTCTCCTAGTTCTTATTGGGACCTTGATGTCTCTTTGGATGAGGAAGTTTGGAAGAACTTCTCAGTGTTTGGAATCTTTTGAAGAAGGATGAGGGAGCTGGCTTTGGCGGGACCTTCACAACAAAGGCCTTGGTGAAGTCCTTTGCCATCCTCACTGCTTCAGTCATTGAAGCTGGCTTGTCATTCTTTACTAGGGTATCCAAGGGTTCATTCATTCCTCAAATGAACGTGGCCCCATCAGCTGTTCTTCATCCAGTGGTGGCGAGCGAGTATTTGAAGAGGAGAGCGAATGCTTGGTGATACTCTTCAATAGTTATGCTCCCCTGGGTTAACTCCAAGAATACATTCATCTTGATTTTCAAAAAGCTGGGAGGATATAATCTCTTTCTTAGATAAGCCTTGAGATATCCATGTCTGGGTGTTCCTATCTAGATGGTTGGTCTCGCAGTGGTTTCTCCATGCCACTCTGGCTGTTTCTACTATCTTCAACCTTGCAAGACCCATTTTACTCCTCTCGTTGTATCCGGTGACATCAAAGTATTCTTCCATTGCTTCGATCCACTTCTCCACAGCCTCACCCAAGTTTTCCCCTTCGCCCTTGAAGGGACCTGGCTGAGTTCTGTAAGATTCCTCCCCAGCCTCTCAACATGTCGAGTATCCCCTGTAATCAAATCCCTCTTCAGATGTTTCTACCTATTTTGGCTTAGAGAGAGAAAATGTTCTAGAGAAAGATTATTCAAATTTTAGATATTTTTGGATGAAAAAATATCTCTTCTTATTAAAATAAATTCCCCCAAAACAAAAGTTCAAAAAGATTTTCAGAAGGTGCATTAGAAATCAATTATAATCTGTTCAAAAGGCCTTATCCTAGGGGTCCAGATTTTTTGAAAATTTTAAATTAAGGTTTTGAGGGGCCAATCAGATTCATCCAAATGTGTGGAGGAGATAAACAAAAGAAATAAAGAAAATCCCCCCAAAAATGAGTAAATATTCACATAAGATGAAGAGTGGACTAAGGACCAAAAATGAGTAAATACTCACATAAGATGAAGAGTGGACTAAGGACCAAAAATGAGTAAATACTCACATAAGATGAAGAGTGGACTAAGGACCAAAGGAAACACTAAAAAAATAAATTTTTGACACTTTAGAGTGGGGATTCCCCCTCATGAAGGAGGCACCTATTTCACATGTGTGGTGGAGTTTTAAATTTCCAAAAATTGAGATATTTCATCTCTCCTCTCTCCTAATTCAAGTCTAGTTCCAAAAAGTAAGCTAGATTGACTCAAAAATGGTCAAAAATTGACCAAACTGATTTGGAAAATTCTAGAATCAGTTTACTTGGTTAGAAGCTCACTTTTTCCTATAAATAGAAGCCTCCCCCTTTGTTGAAGCTTAATAGTATTTTATGCACTATTACTCTACTCCTCCCCCCTAGAGCCAAAAACTGTGAATTTATTAATAATTCATTAGTTTTTTACCATTCCCTCTTCTAAAGAATTGGTGGCCACTCTTGTTGCAAAGAAGAGTAGATCCCTCAAACCATCAAGCCAAAGGAAAGCTCCCAAAAATTCATGTAAGTTAGAAATCCTACTTTTTCTTTATTCTTTTAATGGTTTTCTAATTTTTGTTATCTTTAAAATGATAAATTGACGCTATGCCTTGTTGGAAAGGCTTTCCCCCTCTCTTCATTCTTAAATTCAACCTTTCTTTATCCTAGTTAAGTAATCAAATTGTTAGAATTAAACTTTTCATATTATTTCTCTTTTAAAAGTGAAATTTGATTAGTTTAGAATGCTTTAAACCATTTGGGGATAATTTTTAAGTAATTTAAGGTTAGGAAAATTTGAAAAATGGACATCCATACAGAGGAGGTTATGGCAAAATGGTGAACCATACAGAGGAGGTTATTAAAATTTTCTTAAATTTTGTGAAATAAGTTTTATCTTTTATTATTCAAAAAGAGTAATCCCCATCGTTTGTGTATTCTAAAAGTGTTATTTTCATTCTAGGCATAGAAAAATGCATAGTAAAAATATTTTTATTATAAAAGTGTTATTTTCATTAAAATTAAATTCTATGCATAGAAAGATGCATATTGATTATTTTATATAAGAGTGATTTTCATTAGATTTAAATTCTATGCATAGAAAGATGCATATTAATTATTTTTATTATTATAAAAGAGTGATTTTCATTAGATTTAAATTCTATACATAGAAAGATGTATATTGGATAATTTTTTTAATTATAAAAGTGTTACTTTCATTAATATTGATTTTTATGCATAAATATATGCATAAAAGATTTTTTTATTATAAAAGTGTTACTTTCATCAATATTGATTTTTATGCATAACGTAACTCCTTCGTCAGTTTCAAGAAAAAAGACCGTATTAGGTATTATGGGAGAAATCCCGCATTATGGGAATTTTGAAATTGATAGGTTCCATGTATTATGGGAATTTCCCACTTAATGTGGGAAAAGTTATTGTGGGATTTCTTAATATAGAACGGAGGAAGGTAGTGTTGATAATCACCATTCAAACCAAAAAAGTGGTACTATTAGTATTTGTGCATAAACATATTTGAAAGGAGTAACTGTTTGATAATCATGTAGGAAGGTGGTGTTGATAAACACCATTAATAAGAAAGTGGTATTTGTTTCTTTGCTAGGACCTGGCAGCACACCAAGTGAGTTGTACACTGCACAAAATTTATGAAACAATTGAACAAATAAGATAGAAACATTTTTATATCAAAAAAATGTAAGAGGCACAAAGAAAAATTTCATTCAATAAGTGAAAATAAAAAATAAAGAAGATACCAAAGTACATCTCTTTTGGATATAATTAGAGTTATAACCTAAAAATCCACATTGTCAATATTGAATCTACAAATGCTACTCCTCATTGAAGGAACCATCAATATGAGCTTCATCCTCACAAGCCAAGCTTAAGCATGCCAAGTTCTGGAGATGTTATCGGTATTGCATCTACAATTGGAGGTTCCACAGGCTCTTCTTGATCTGCATCACTGTATCTTTCACTCCACTCTCCAAATTCTAGCTCCCTTGTGAAAGGCCTTAAAAGTATTTTTGGCCGACGAACATTACTCCATAATCCATTTTTTAGATAAATGGTATCCATTGTAGGGAATGGTAGTTCCACATCCTTCAAGCATTCCTCCACAAGTAATGACACATTTCCTTGACCAATTTTTGTTCCACTACAAGTGGAATTTGGATCAATTCTACACACGCAGCCAATACCAACAGAATCATTGTTCAACATCATGTAGACCCTCCCTCCAGATTGGAAATCCATCCTGCACATAATCATGTTGGACTTGTTAAACTAGTAATCAAATCTAGCAAAAGCAAATTTTTTTTAGTTTGGAACCTACATCAGACTCTACCATGAAGTATAGCTCTACCATGTGGCCGAGCTAGAACTAGCTCTATCATATGGTAGAGATAGAATCCATTGAAGACTATCTCTACTATGTGGTGGAGTTAGACTTCAAAGCATTCTAGCGATACCATGGTGTCTAGATAGATTATTTTGATATAGCTCTACCACATGGTAGAGCTAGATCAATGAATTCTAGCTCCGTTACATGATATAGTTACATTGATGCATTATAGCTCCACCACATGATATAGTTACCAGATAGTAGAGAGGTAGAGCTAGTTCAATATATTCTAGCTCCACCACATGGTAGAGCTAGACCTCTAGGCATTCTAGGTCTACAACGTGGTTTATGGTACAGCTAGATTGATGCATTCTAACAATATATTCTAGCTCCACCACATGGTAGAGCTAGACCTCTAGGCATTCTAGGTCTACAATGTGGTTTATGGTACAACTAGATTGATGCATTCTAACTCCACCACATGGTAGAGCTAGACCTTAAAGTTCTACGATGTGGTCTAGGTAGAATAGTACAGCTCTACCACGTGGTAGAGCTAGATCAAATACTTTGAGGTCTAGCTCTACCATGTGGTGGAGCTATAATTGCATTTAATGTCTAGCTCTACCATGTGGTGAAGCTAGAATGCATCAATCTAACTGTGTACCATGCAGATCAACAAAACCAATTACTCCAAGAAGAGACCTACTTCACATGTCAACAAGAACCAAGGAGCTAGAATTGCATTTGATCTTGCTGTACCACATGGTAGAGCTGTATTCTACCTAGACCACATCGAACAACTGTAATTATTTGAGGTCTAGCTCTACCATGTGGTGGAGCTAATGCAGATCAATAAAACAAATTACTCCAAGAAGAGACCTACTTCACATGACGAGAACCAAGGATCAGACTCCATTAGTCCTAAAAATCTATATAAACTATTAGTATCTCATTCAATGCAATAGAAGTGTTTATGTAATCATGGTTTGTGTGTGAATTGATCTTCCCTAGTCCTTGATACCTAACAATCTATGGTAGGAATCAATGTTTCAAATTCAGGGCTTGACAATGTTATAGGAATTGCATCTGTAATTGGAGGATCAGAATGATCCCCTTCTTCATCACCGCTATACAGCTTTCGTTTGATCAAATTAAGTTGCCATTCATGATAGTAGATTGCAAATAAATCTTTGGCCATTGAAATGACACTCCATAATGAGTCTTGGAGAGATGAAGTATCCGTTGTAGGAAAAGGCATGACCACATCTTTCAAACATTCTTCCACTAGTATGGATACATTTCCTTGCCCTATCTTTGTACCAAAGTCCCCTTGAATTTATACATATACTTTAACCTATAATAAAAGCTATAATCAAACTTATAAGCTTACAATTATATTTATTAAATAAGCTATAATATAGTAGCATTAAAATAAGCTTTTATTAACTACAAGTTACTATAATAAGCTATATAGTTATAAATATTAATATAATTTAGTTACTATAAGTTATATAGTTATAGTTGTAGGTTAATATATAGGTTAATGTACATAATTTAAGTCACTATAGGTTATAATTTATAAACTTTAAAGTATATAGGTTTATATATAAATAGGTTTGATTTATATAGCTATAGAAAGTTTATAAATAAGATATATTTAGTATAATTATAAACTATAAATAGACTAAATTAAGTTACTATAGTGAACCTATTAAACCTATTAATAAGCCAATTTATATATATCTTTAAGTCTATTTATATAATCAAACCTATAGTTACTATAGTTAATTTATTAAACCTATAAGCCTATTTATATATCCCAGCAGACGAGCAGTCCCATGATCATATAAATACCATCGTTATGCATCTCATCTTCCATCTCCACATTCAAGCATAAGTGATTCAGTATTCAGTATCTTGGATCTTCATCGCTTGGAGCATAGAAGCATACCACATCATAATACACATCATCCAGAATTAGCCAAGGAGGAAGCGCTTCAGTCCCTTGTGTTTCTTAGCCTACAATAGATTTTATCATATTCATCCACTTCATCGTTTGCTCCAGCCAATCAGGGTTTAAGTTACTATAGTATAACCCTATTTATATATATCTATTAATTATAAACTTTAAATATAAATATATCTATAAGCCTATTTATATAAACAATCTTATAAGCCTAATCAGTTTTAATTTTTAAAGCACGCCTTAACCCACGGTGACCTTAACCTGTCTGCAAAACGCAAGTTCCTTATCCGCTCTCTGTGGCGCAGGTTGCTCTGGCCTTTCCCACTGTCAACAATCAAGCGCGCACCTCCTGCACGCGGCTCTAGGGACCAGATCTGAGAGGGGAGAAGAGAGCACCCCAGAATTCAGGTTCGTTGCGTGCACGCGGGCGCACTGGCGTGCACGCGGCTAATTGTCAATGATTTTGTCATGGGGCTCCTCGCTATCTTTTTTTGTTTGATTCAGCGCTATCTTTTTTTGTTTGATTCAGGTGCACTGGCAGCCAAGGTAAATGCTAAGCTTGGCTAGGCAGCAACAGTAGTGAGAGGTGCATATGCACAGCAAGCGTGAGAGGCGCAACAATACAGCCAGGAACAGTACAGGCGGCAACAGTAGTGAAAGGTGCAACGATACAGCCTCAAAACAGCCATGCGCAACAAACAGTAGTGAGAGGTGCAACGATACAGCCTCAATACAGCCATGCGCAACAATACAGCAGGACCTGGTTTTCATGTATGGTGGAGGGAGCTGTTCTCATCAACGCCTTGATGCCTTCCACGATGCTCTCCGAAGCTTTCATGTCAGAAATTCTTTGACGGATGTTCCTGCCTTGGCTGTAGGGGTCGCTGTTACAGTATTTGCCGGAGTTGCGTAGATTTCTACTGCTTCTACTCTCTAATATTTCCTGCTTCTACTCTCTACCAGCTTTTCACTACTGCCCGTATCAGTTTCAATACCTTCAGAATCTCCCCTGGGGCCGTATCAGTTTCAACATCACCATTCAATTTGCTAAGAAGTGCAACCCAAATCGGTAGATTCAGGTTTTTTCTCTTCAACCATTCCTAGTTTTTTGAATTCTTGCATGCTTTTATTTTCTACTCTATGTCAATGTGTATAATCTGAATTTTAATCGACATGTTCAAAACATTAAATCTAATCATAGATAATGATTTAATATGAGACAAAAAAATGTGTACCTTGTTGTATCGTTGAATTTGATAATTGATGCGGTGATGTCCAAGTGCTAGTTGTCAATGACAAGATGGGAAAGGAGGTTTGTATTACACAAGCGACATGGACGTCAAGGAAAATTTGAAAAAGACCAAGACCATTTTAAATTTTAAAAGGGCGGGAAAATTTGAATTTAAAATTGGGCGGGATAATTTGAATGCTCTACCACATGCTAGAGCTAGAGAAATGCATTCTAGCTCTACCACATGGTAGAGCTGGAGTTGAAATGACTTAAACTAGTGCAAGATGACTTGAAATGACAAACCATCCATCTAGTATCGTACCTCTATCTTGACTTGAAGAGTCAAAAATCACCTACTCTTACCTACTAGGCCTTTCAAGGTTCTATCCTAGAGCATGCACAAAAGACCCCTCTCCACCTTCTTCATAGCATTGCTTCTCCCCTCTCTCCTTGCTTGAAATTGTACTTTCCTGCTCTTACACTCTAAGCATGAGATCTATGCAAGAGAGCTCTCATAATAATGCAAGATGTAGCTCCTATTGAAAGAGAGCTCTCATAATAATGCAAGATGTAGCTCCTATTGCAAGACCTAGCTCTATGCATGAGAGCTCTTTCACTTTTTACATGAGATCTATCCATGGGAGCTCTTATAATAATGTAAGATATAGCTCTATGTATGAGAGCTCTTAATATAATAATTAATGCAAGATCTAACTCTATGCATGCGATCTCTATGTATGAGAGCTCTTAATGCAAGACTTAGCTCTATGCATGAGAGCTCTTTCACTCTATATATGAGATCTATCCATGGGAGCTCTTATAATAATGCAAGATATAGCTCTAGCATGAGATGTATGTAAGAGAGCTCTCATAATAATGCAAGATCTAACTCTATGCATGTGAGATCTATGTATGAGAGCTTTGAATGCAAGACCTAGCTCTATGCATGAGAGCTCTTTCACTCTATACATGAGATCTCTTTCACTCTATACATGAGATCTATCCATGGGAACTCTTATAATAATGCAAGATATAGCTCTGTGCATGCGAGCTCGATGTATGAGTCTTTGAGATCTTAATGTAAGATCTTTGAGATCTTAATGTAAGTAGCTCTATGAATGAGGTCTCTAATGCAAGACCAAGCTCTATGCATGGGAGCTCTATATATGAGAGCTCATAATGTAAGACCTAGCTCTTTGCATGAGAGCTCTAGTGCAAGAGAGCTCTAGTGCAAGACCAAGATCTCTATAGCTCTTGTGCATGATATGAGAGATCTATGCATATGAGAGATCTATGCATATGAGAGCTATTAATGCATGAGAGCTCTTACAATGCAAGAGGGATCTCATGCATGAGACCTCTTAGAATACAAAAGAACTCCATGCATAAGATCTCATGTATGACAACTCTATATGCATGTGAGAGCTCATCGATATGCATAAGAGCTGTCATGCAGCATGAGATATATATGCATGACAGCCCTCTATGCATAGGAGCTCTCACAATGACTCGCACTTGATAATAGCTGATCTATATGCATGAGAGCTCTCTATGTATGAGATTTGCGATCTATATGCATGATAGCTCTCACAATGAATCACACACAATGATAGCTCTATATTTATGAGATCTATATGCATGGATCTCTCATGGCTGAGATCCACGCTTGAGAGCTTTATGTAAGATCTCTCACAATGCATGAAAACTCTCTATGCATGAGAGATCTCACACCTTGCGTAGATATATCCTAGATCTATATGCATGAGGGCCCTCTATGCATAATCGATAACACATGCATCAGAGTAAATAAAAGTATGTAAATAATTCTCTATTGTGTTATTCTCTCGACCTCACGTCCTGACCATGCTTTGGTGTTAGGTCCTCACCGGTAAGCTCTAAACCCAATTCTCTCTTTTTTATGTTGCAACCCACAAGGGTGCTATGGGAGTTTTTTATAAGAGCATTAGAGATCTCATGGCTGCAAGAGATCTCTATGCATAAGATCTCTTATTTTCATTTATTTGCATTGAGTGTACGAGCTCTCGTGCGCTGCATGATATCTCTATATGCATGTGAGTTCTCTATCCATGAGAGCTCTCATTTATTAAGAGCTCTTTTGCATGAAAGCTCTCATTTTCATTAGTGTAAGCGCTCTCATGCATGAGAGCTACATAGAGTTCACATGCATATGAGAGATTGTTATGCCTCGCGAGTGATCACATGCGAGCTTAATGCATTCTAGCTCCACCACATGGTAGAGCTGGACCTCAATGAAGTCTAGCTCTACCACATGGTAGACCTAGAAGAATGCATTCTAGCTCCACCACATGGTAGAGCTGGATCTCAAAGCTTTCGAGCTCTACGATGTGGTCTAGATAGAATACAGCTCTACCACATGGTAGAGCTAGACCTCAAATGCAATTCTAGCTCCACCACATGGTAGAGCTAGACCTCAAAGCATTCTAGCTCTACGATGTGGTCTAGGTAGAATACAGCTCTACCACGTGGTAGAGCTAGATCAAATGCAATTCTAGCTCCTTCGTTTTTGTCATGTGAAGTAGGTCTCTTCTTGGAGTAATTGGTTTTGTTGATGTGTATGGAACACAGTTAGATCGATGCATTCTTGCTCTACCACATGGTAGAGCTAGACCTCAAAGCTTTCTACCTCTACGGTTCTAGCTCCACCACATGGTAGAGCTAGACCTCAAATGCAATTCTATCTCCAACGAATAGTAGAGCTAGACCTCAAAGCATTCTATCTCTACAATGTGGTTTAGGTAGAATACAGCTCTACCACAGTTACATTCAACCTCAGCCGGTTACATTCATTGAAGTCTAGCTCTACCACATGGTAGAGCTAGAAGAATGCAATTCTATCTCCAACGAATAGTAGAGCTAGATCTCAAAGCATTCTATCTCTACAATGTGGTTTAGGTAGAATACAGCTCTACCACAGTTACATTCAACCTCAACCGGTTACATTCATTGAAGTCTAGCTCTACCACATGGTAGAGCTAGAAGAATGCATTCTAGCTCCACCACATGGTAGAGCTAGACCTCAAAGCATTCTATCTCTACAATGTAGTTTAGGTAGAATACAGCTCTACCACAGTTACATTCAACCTCAGCCCGTTACATTCGTTGAAGTCTAGCTCTACCACATGGTAGAGCTAGAAGAATGCATTCTAGCTCCACCACATGGTGGAGCTGGACCTCAAAGCATTCTAGCTCGACAATGTGGTCTAGGTAGAATACAGCTCTGCCATGTGGTAGAGCTAGATTAAATGCAATTCTAGCTCCTTGGTTCTTGCCATGTGAAGTAGGTCTCTTCTTGGAGTAATTGGTTTTGTTGATGTGTATGGAACACAGCTAGATCGATGCATTCTTGCTCTACCACATGGTAGAGCTAGATCGATGCATTCTTGCTCTACCACATGGTAGAGCTAGACCTCAAAGCTTTCTACCTCTACGATTCTAGCTCCACCACATGGTAGAGCTAGACCTCAAATGCAATTTAGCTCCACCACATGGTATAGCTAGACCTCAAAGCATTCTATCTCTACAATGTGGTTTAGGTAGAATACAGCTCTAACACAGTTACATTCAACCTCAACCGGTGTGGTATAGCTAGACCTCAAAGCATTCTATCTCTACAATGTGGTTTAGGTAGAATACAGTTACATTCAACCTCAACCGGTTACATTCATTGAAGTCTAGCTCTACCACATGGTAGAGCTAGAAGAGTGCATTCTAGCTCCACCACATGGTGGAGCTAAACCTCAAAGTATTCTAGCTCTACGATGTGGTCTAGGTAGAGTACAGCTTTACCACATGGTAGAGCTAGATCAAATGCAATTCTAGCTCCTTGGTTCTTGTCATGTGAAGTAGGTCTCTTCTTGGAGTAAATGGTTTTGTTGATGTGTATGGAACACATCTAGATCGATGAATTCTTGCTCTACCATATGGTAGAGCTAGACCTCAAAGCTTTTTACCTCTACGATTCTAGCTCCACCACATGGTAGAGCTAGACCTCAAATGCAATTCCACCACATGGTAGAGCTAGACCTCAAAGCATTCTATCTCTACAATGTGGTTTAGGTAGAATACAGCTCAACCACAGTTACATTCGGTTACATTCATTGAAGTCTAGCTCTACCACATGGTAGAGCTAGAAGAATGCATTCTAGCTCCACCACATGGTAGAGCTAGATTTCAAAGCATTTTGGTTGAATACATTTATTAATCTTGCTCTAACACCTGGTAGAGATAATATCCATTGAAAACCAGCACTAGAATACTTTGAAGTCCAGCTAGAATGCATTTATCTAGCTCTACCATGTGGTAGAGCAAGACTAATAAATGTATTTAGAGCTTCAAGATGGAGTAATTAAGATAGAAAGCTTTGAGGTCTAGCTCTACCATGTGGTGGAGCTAGAATTGCATTTGAGGTCTAGCTCTACCTTGTGGTGGAGCTAGAATCGTAGAGGTAGAAAGCTTTGAGGTCCAGCTCTACCACAGTTACATTCAATCAACCTCAGCCGGTTACATTCATTGAAGTCTAGCTCTACCACATGGTAGAGCTAGAAGAATGCATTCTAGCTTCACCACATGGTAGAGCTAGAAGAATGCATTCTAGCTCCACCACCCACATGGTGGAGCTAGACCTCAAAGCATTTCTAGCTCTATGATGTGGTCTAGGTAGAGTACAGCTCTAACACGTGGTAGAGCTAGATCAAATGCAATTCTAGCTCCTTGGTTCTTGTCATGTGTAGTAGGTCTCTTCTTGGAGTAAATGGTTTTGTTGATATGTATGGAACACAGCTAGATCGATGCATTCTTGCTCTACCAAATGGTAGAGCTGGACCTCAAAGCTTTTTACCTCTACGATTCTAGCTCCACCACATGGTAGAGCTAGACCTCAAATGCAATACTAGCTCCACCACATGGTAGAGCTAGACCTCAAAGCATTCTATCTCTACGATGTGGCTTAGGTAGAATACAGCTCTACCACAGTTACATTCAACCTCAGTGTCACATTCATTGAAGTCTAGCTCTACCACATGGTAGAGCTAGAAGAACGCATTCTAGCTCCACCACATGGTAGAGCTAGATTTCAAAGCATTCTGGTCAATACATTTATTAATCTTACTCTACCACCTGGTAGAGATAATATCCATTGAAAACCAGCACTAGAATACTTTGAAGTCTAGCTAGAATGCATTTATCTAGCTCTACCATGTGGTAGAGCAAGACTAATAAATGTATTGAGAGCTCCAAGATGGAGTAATTGAGATAGAAAGCTTTGAGGTCTAGCTCTACCATGTGGTGGAGCTAGAATTGCATTTGAGGTCTAGCTCTACGATGTGGTGGAGCTAGAATCGTAGAGGTAGAAAGCGTTGAGGTCCAGCTTTACCACATTCAACCGGCTACATTCATTAAAGTCTAGCTCTACCACATGGTAGTGCTAGACCTCAAAGCTTTCTACCTCTACCATTCTAGCTCCACCACATGGTAGGGCTAGACCTCAAATGCAATTCTAGCTCCACCACATGGTAGAGCTCAAAGCATCCTATCTCTACAATGTGGAATAGGTAGAATACAGCTCTACCATAGTTACATTCAACCTCAGCCGGTTACATTCGTTGAAGTCTAGCTCTTCCACATGGTAGAGCTAGAAGAATGCATTCTAGCTCCACCACATGGTAGAGCTGGACCTCAAAGCTTTCTAGCTCTACGATGTGGTCTAGATTCTAGATAGAATACAGCTCTACCACATGGTAGAGCTAGACCTCAAATGCAATTCTTGCTCTACCACATGGTAGATCTAGACCTCAAAGCTTTCTACCTCTTCGACTCTAGCTCCACCACATGGTAGAGGTAGATCTCAAATGCAATTCTAGCTCCACCACATGGTAGAGCTAGACCTCAAAGCATTCTATCTCTACAATGTGGTTTAGGTAGAATACAGCTCTACCATAGTTACATTCAACCTCAGTCGGTTACATTCATTGAAGTCTAGCTCTACCACATGTGGTAGAGCTAGAAGAATGCATTCTAGCTCCACCACATGGTAGAGCTAGATTTCAAAGCATTCTGGTCAATACATTTATTAATCTTACTCTACCACCTGGTAGAGATAATATCCATTCAAAACTAGCACTAGAATACTTTGAAGTCTAGCTAGAATGTATTTATCTAGCTCTACCATGTGGTAGAGCAAGACTAATAAATGTATTGAGAGCTCCAAGATGGAGTAATTGAGACAGAAAGCTGTGAGGTCTAGTTCTACCATGTGGTGGAGCTAGAATTACATTTGAGGTCTAGCTCTACCATGTGGTGGAGCTAGAATCATAGAGGTAGAAAGCTTTGAGGTCCAGCTCTACCACACTTACATTCAACCTCAGCCAGTTACATTCATTGAAGTCTAGCTCTACCACATGGTAGAGCTAGAAGAATGCATTCTAGCTCCACCACATGGTAGAGCTGGACCTCAAAGCTTTCTACCTCTATGACTCTAGCTCCACCACATGGTAGAGCTAGACCTGAAATGCAATTCTAGCTCTACCAGATGGTAGAGCTAGACCTCAAAGCATTCTCTATCTCTACAATGTGGTTTAGGTAGAATACAACTCTACCACAGTTACATTCAACCTCAGTCGGTTACATTCATTGAAGTCTAGCTCTACCACATGGTAGAGCTAGATTTCAAAGAATTCTGGTCAATACATTTAATAATCTTGATCTACCACCTGGTAGAGATAATATCCATTGAAAACCAGCACTAGAATACCTTGAAGTCTAGCTAGAATGCTTTGAGGTCTAGCTCTACCATGTGGTGGAGCTAGAATTGCATTTCAGGTCTAGCTCTACTACCATGTGGTGGAGCTAGAGTCGTAGAGGTAGAAATCTTTGAGGTCCAGCTTTACCATGTGGTGGAGCTAAAATGCATTCTTCTAGCTCTACCATGTGGTAGAGCTAGACTTCAAAGCTTTCTACCTCTACGACTCTAGCTCCACCACATGGTAGAGCTAGACCTGAAATGCAATTTTAGCTCCACCACATGGTAGAGCTAGACCTCAAAGCTTTCTACCTCTACGACTCTAGCTCCACCACAGTTACATTTAACCTCAGCCGGTTACATTCATTGAAGTCTAGCTCTACCACATGGTAGACCTAGAAGAATGCATTCTAGCTCCACCACATGGTAGAGCTGGACCTCAATGAAGTCTAGCTCTACCACATGGTAGACCTAGAAGAATGCATTCTAGCTCCACCACATGGTAGACCTGTGGTGGAGCCACCACATGGTAGAGCTGTGGATCTCAAAGCTTTCGAGCTCTACGATGTGGTCTAGATAGAATACAGCTCTACCACATGGTAGAGCTAGACCTCAAATGCAATTCTAGCTCCACCACATGGTAGAGCTAGATCTCAAAGCATTCTAGCTCTACGATGTGGTCTAGGTAGAATACAGCTCTACCACGTGGTAGAGCTAGATCAAATGCAATTCTAGCTCCTTCGTTTTTGTCATGTGAAGTAGGTCTCTTCTTAGAGTAATTGGTTTTGTTGATGTGTATGGAACACAGTTAGATCGATGCATTCTTGCTCTACCACATGGTAGAGCTAGACCTCAAAGCTTTCTACCTCTACGATTCTAGCTCCACCACATGGTAGAGCTAGACCTCAAATGCAATTCTATCTCCAACGAATAGTAGAGCTAGACCTCAAAGCATTCTATCTCTACAATGTGGTTTAGGTAGAATACAGCTCTACCACAGTTACATTCAACCTCAGCCAGTTACATTCATTGAAGTCTAGCTCTACCACATGGTAGAGCTAGAAGAATGCAATTCTATCTCCAACGAATAGTAGAGCTAGACCTCAAAGCATTCTATCTCTACAATGTGGTTTAGGTAGAATACAGCTCTACCACAGTTACATTCAACCTCAACCGGTTACATTCATTGAAGTCTAGCTCTACCACATGGTAGAGCTAGAAGAATGCATTCTAGCTCCACCACATGGTAGAGCTAGACCTCAAAGCATTCTATCTCTACAATGTAGTTTAGGTAGAATACAGCTCTACCACAGTTACATTCAACCTCAGCCCGTTACATTCGTTGAAGTCTAGCTCTACCACATGGTAGAGCTAGAAGAATGCATTCTAGCTCCACCACATGGTGGAGCTGGACCTCAAAGCATTCTAGCTCAACAATGTGGTCTAGGTAGAATACAGCTCTGCCATGTGGTAGATCTAGATTAAATGCAATTCTAGCTCCTTGGTTCTTGCCATGTGAAGTAGGTCTCTTCTTGGAGTAATTGGTTTTGTTGATGTGTATGGAACACAGCTAGATCGATGCATTCTTGCTCTACCACATGGTAGAGCTAGATCGATGCATTCTTGCTCTACCACATGGTAGAGCTAGACCTCAAAGCTTTCTACCTCTACGATTCTAGCTCCACCACATGGTAGAGCTAGACCTCAAATGCAATTTAGCTCCACCACATGGTATAGCTAGACCTCAAAGCATTCTATCTCTACAATGTGGTTTAGGTAGAATACAGCTCTAACACAGTTACATTCAACCTCAACCGGTTACATTCATTGAAGTCTACATTCAACCTCAACCGGTTACATTCATTGAAGTCTAGCTCTACCACATGGTAGAGCTAGAAGAATGCATTCTAGCTCCACCACATGGTGGAGCTGAACCCCAAAGCATTCTAGCTCTACGATGTGGTCTAGGTAGAGTACAGCTCTACCACATGGTAGAGCTAGATCAAATGCAATTCTAGCTCCTTGGTTCTTGTCATGTGAAGTAGGTCTCTTCTTGGAGTAAATGGTTTTGTTGATGTGTATGGAACACATCTAGATCGATGAATTCTTGCTCTACCATATGGTAGAGCTAGACCTCAAAGCTTTTTACCTCTACGATTCTAGCTCCACCACATGGTAGAGCTAGACCTCAAATGCAATTCTAGCTCCACCACATGGTAGAGCTAGACCTCAAATGCAATTCTAGCTCCACCACATGGAAGAGCTAGACCTCAAAGCATTCTATCTCTACAATGTGGTTTAGGTAGAATATAGCTCAACCACAGTTACATTAAGTTACAATTATTGAAGTCTAGCTCTACCACAGTTACATTCAGTTACATTCATTGAAGTCTAGCTCTACCACAGTTACATTCAGTTACATTCATTGAAGTCTAGCTCTACCACAGTTACATTCAGTTACATTCATTGAAGTCTAGCTCTACCACAGTTACATTCAATTACATTCAGTTACATTCAATTACATTCAGTTACATTCAATTACATTCAGTTACATTCAATTACATTCAGTTACATTCATTGAAGTCTAGCTCTACCACATGGTAGAGCTAGAAGAATGCATTCTAGCTCCACCACATGGTAGAGCTAGATTATTAATCTTGCTCTAACACCTGGTAGAGATAATATCCATTGAAAACCAGCACTTTGAAGTCCAGCTAGAATGCATTTATCTAGCTCTACCATGTGGTAGAGCAAGACTAATAAATGTATTGAGAGCTCCAAGATGGAGTAATTAAGATAAAAAGCTTTGAGGTCTAGCTCTACCATGTGGTGCAGTTAGAATTGCATTTGAGGTCTAGCTCTACCATTTGGTGGAGCTAGAATTACATTTGAGGTCTAGCTCTACCTTGTGGTGGAGCTAGAATCGTAGAGCTAGAAAGCTTTGAGGTCCAGCTCTACCACAGTTACATTCAATCAACCTAAGCCGGTTACATTCATTGAAGTCTAGCTCTACCACATGGTAGAGCTAGAAGAATGCATTCTAGCTCCACCACATGGTGGAGCTGGTGGACCTCAAAGCATTCTAGCTCTACGATGTGGTCTAGGTAGAGTACAGCTCTAACACGTGGTAGAGCTAGATCAAATGCAATTCTAGCTCCTTGGTTCTTGTCATGTGTAGTAGGTCTCTTCTTGGAATAAATGGTTTTGTTGATGTGTATGGAACACAGCTAGATCGATGCATTCTTGCTCTACCAAATGGTAGAGCTAGACCTCAAAGCTTTTTACCTCTACGATTCTAGCTCCACCACATGGTAGAGCTAGACCTCAAATGCAATTTTAGCTCCACCACATGGTAGAGCTAGACCTCAAAGCATTCTATCTCTACGATGTGGTTTAGGTAGAATACAGCTCTACCACAGTTACATTCAACCTCAGTCGGTCACATTCATTGAAGTCTAGCTCTACCACATGGTAGAGCTAGAAGAACGCATTCTAGCTCCACCACATGGTAGAGCTAGATTTCAAAGCATTCTGGTCAATACATTTATTAATTCTACTCTATCACCTGGTAGAGATAATATCCATTGAAAACCAGCACTAGAATACTTTGAAGTCTAGCTAGAATGCATTTATCTAGCTCTACCATGTGGTAGAGCAAGACTAATAAATGTATTGAGAGTTCCAAGATGGAGTAATTGAGATAGAAAGCTTTGAGGTCTAGCTCTACCATGTGGTGGAGCTAGAATTGCATTTGAGGTCTAGCTCTACGATGTGGTGGAGCTAGAATTGTAGAGGTAGAAAGCTTTGAGGTCCAGCTTTACCACAGTTACATTCAACCGGCTACATTCATTAAAGTCTAGCTCTACCACATGGTAGAGCTAGAAGAATGCATTCTAGCTCCACCACATGGTAGAGCTGGAAGAATGCATTCTAGCTCCACCACATGGTAGAGCTGGACCTTAAAGCTTTCTACCTCTATGACTCTAGCTCCACCACATGGTAGAGCTGGACCTTAAAGCTTTCTACATCTACGACTCTAGCTCCACCACATGGTAGAGCTAGACCTGAAATGCAATTCTAGCTCTACCACATGGTAGAGCTAGACCTCAAAGCATTCTATCTCTACAATGTGGTTTAGGTAGAATACAGCTCTACCACAGTTACATTCAACCTCAGTCAGTTACATTCATTGAAGTCTAGCTCTACCATGTGGTAGAGCTAGACCTCAAAGCATTCTGTCTCTACAATGTGGTTTAGGTAGAATACAGCTCTACCACAGTTACATTCAACCTCAGTCGGTTACATTCATTGAAGTCTAGCTCTACCACATGGTAGAGCTAGAAGAATGCATTCTAGCTCCACCACATAGTAGAGCTAGATTTCAAAGCATTCTGGTCAATACATTTATTAATCTTGATCTACCACCTGGTAGAGTTAATATCCATTGAAAACCAGCACTAGAATACCTTAAGGTCTAGCAAGGATGCTTTGAGGACTAGCTCTACCATGTGGTGGAGCTAGAATTGCATTTCAGGTCTAGCTCTACCATGTGGTGGAGCTAGAGTCGTAGAGGTAGAAAGCTTTGAGGTCCAGCTTTACCATGTGTGGTGGAGCTAGAATGCATTCTTCTAGCTCTACCATGTGGTAGAGCTAGACTTCAAAGCTTTCTACCTCTACGACTCTAGCTTCACCACATGGTAGAGCTAGACCTGAAATGCAATTTTAGCTCCACCACATTGGTAGAGCTAGACCTCAAAGCTTTCTACCTCTACGACTCTAGCTCCACCACAGTTACATTCAGCCGGTTACATTCATTGAAGTCTAGCTCTACCACATGGTAGAGCTAGAAGAATGCATTCATTGAAGTCTAGCTCTACCATGGTAGAGATGGACCTCAAAGCTTTCTAGCTCTACGATGTGGTCTAGATAGAATACAACTCTACCACATGGTAGAGCTAGACCTCAAATGCAATTCTAGCTCCACCACATGGTAGAGCTGGACCTCAAAGCATTCTAGCTCTACGATCTGGTCTAGGTAGAATACAGCTCTACCACGTGGTAGAGCTAGATCAACTGCAATTCTATCTCCTTCGTTCTTGTCATGTGAAGTAGGTCTCTTCTTGGAGTTGGTCCTTCGTTCTTGTCATGTGGTAGAGCTGGATCTCAAAGCTTTCTACCTCTACGATTCTAGCTCCACCACATGGTAGAGCTAGACCTCAAATGCAATTCTAGCTCCACCACATGGTAGAGCTAGACCTCAAAGCATTCTATCTCTACAATGTGGTTTAGGTAGAATACAGCTCTACCACAGTTACATTCTCAGCCGGTTACATTCATTGAAGTCTAGCTCTACCACATGGTAGATCTAGAAGAATGCATTCTAGCTCCACCACATGGTGGAGCTAGACCTCAAAGCATTCTAGCTCGACGATGTGGTCTAGGTAGAATACAGCTCTAGGTAGAATACAGCTCTACCACGTGGTAGAGCTAGATCAAATGCAATTCTAGCTCCTTGGTTCTTGTCATGTGAAGTAGGTCTCTTCTTGGAGTAATTGGTTTTGTTGATGTGTATGGAACACAGCTAGATCGATGCATTCTTGCTCTACCACATGGTAGAGCTAGACCTCAAAGCTTTTTACCTCTACGACTCTAGCTCCACCACATGGTAGAGCTAGACCTGAAATGCAATTCTAGCTCTACCACATGGTAGAGCTGGACCTCAAAGCATTCTATCTCTACAATGTGGTTTAGGTAGAATACAGCTCTACCACAGTTACATTCAACCTCAACCGGTTATATTCATTGAAGTCTAGCTCTACCACATGGTAGAGCTAGAAGAATGCATTCTAGCTCCACCACATGGTGGAGCTCGACCTCAAAGCATTCTAGCTCGACGATGTGGTCTAGGTAGAATACAGCTCTACCACGTGGTAGAGCT
Organism: Cibotium barometz; assembly: GCF_041138505.1. Classification (NCBI taxonomy): domain Eukaryota; kingdom Viridiplantae; phylum Streptophyta; class Polypodiopsida; order Cyatheales; family Cibotiaceae; genus Cibotium; species Cibotium barometz. The sequence continues at coordinate 22,065,088 of NC_141107.1, read as the reverse complement.
AGATCAAATGCAATTCTAGCTCCTTGGTTCTTGTCATGGGGTAGAGCTAGACCTCAAAGCATTCGATCTCTACAATGTGGTTTAGGCAGAATACAGCTCTACCACAGTTACATTCGGTTACATTCATTGAAGTCTAGCTCTACCACGTGGTAGAGCTAGAAGAATGCATTCTAGCTCCACCACATGGTAGAGCTAGATTTCAAAGCATTCTAGTAAATACATTTATTAATCTTGCTCTACCACTTGGTAGAGATAATATCCATTGAAAACCACATGGTAGAGCTAGACCTCAAAGCATTCTATCTCTACAATGTGGTTTAGGTAGAATACAGCTCTACCACAGTTACATTCAACCTCAGCCGATTACATTCGTTGAAATCTACCACATGGTAGAGCTAGAAGAATGCAATTCTAGCTCCACCACATGGTAGAGCTAGACCTCAAAGCATTCTAGCTCTACGATGTGGTCTAGGTAGAATACAGCTCTACCACGTGGTAGAGCTAGATCAAATGCAATTCTAGCTCCTTGGTTATTGTCATGTGAAGTAGGTCTTTTCTTGGAGTAATTGGTTTTGTTGATGTGTATAGAACATAGCTAGATCTATGCATTCTTGCTCTACCACATGGTAGAGCTAGACCTGAAAGCTTTCTACCTCTACGACTCTAGCTCCACCACATGGTAGAGCTAGACCTGAAAGCTTTCTACCTCTACGACTCTAGCTCCACCACATGGTAGAGCTGGACTTCAAATATAATTCTAGCTCCACCACATGGTAGATCTAGACCTCTAAGCATTCTATCTCTACAATGTGGTTTAGGTATAATACAGCTCTACCACAGTTACATTCAACCTCAACCGGTTACATTCATTGAAGTCTAGATCTACCACATGGTAGAGCTAGAAGAATGCATTCTAGCTCTGCCACATGGTAGAGCTAGATTTCAAAGCATTTTGGTCAATACATTTATTAATCTTGCTTTGCCACCTGGTAGAGATAATATCCAAACCAGCACTAGAATACTTTGAAGACTAGCTAGGATGCTTGTTGAATTTTCCAAGCCTGTTTTCTCTACTGTAGATTTAAGAAGCTTCATCTACATCCATAATACCTGTACTGCTTTTTGCCTTTTTTTGAACTAGATTTTTAGAGGGCATTTTCTCTTTTTTTTGTTTGCCTTTCACACAATAAGTAATGGAAGCTTGCAACTCTTCAAGAGTTATTTGTTGACTTGCACAATCTAACTTCCACCCTCGAGAGAACATAGTATCTTGTTTATCTCTTACTATTCGTTCAATAATGAATGCCTTGGGATCTAGTTGATACTCATGGATTCCAGGTACCCCAATATTTATGCATTCAATATCGGGATGAGAATCAACTACAGAAATATAAGATAGAGTCATTGGTTCTAGATCCTCAAAAGTATCCATGCCCACATCACTAGCAACAAATAGATGAATTTTGTTGAATTGTATTGTTAGTCTTGCTCTACCACATGGTAGAGCTAGATAAATGCATTCTAGCTGGACTTCAAAGTATTCTAGTGCTGGTTTTTCAATGGATATTATCTCTACCGGCGGGTGGCAGAGCAAGATTAATAAATGTATTGACCAGAATGCTTTAAAATCTAGCTCTACCATGTGGTGGAGCTAGAATGCATTCTTCTAGCTCTACCATGTGGTAGAGCTAGACTTCAATGAATGTAACTGGCTGAGGTTAAATGTAACTGTGGTAGAGCTGTATTCTACCTAAACCACATTGTAGAGATAGAATTCTCTGAGGTCTAGCTCTACCATGTGGTGGAGCTAGAATTGCATTTGAGGTCTAGCTCTACCATGTGGTGGAGCTAGAATCATAGAGGTAGAAAGCTTTGAGGTCTCAAATGCAATTCTAGCTCCACCACATGGTAGAGCTAGACCTCAAAGCATTCTATCTCAATTACTCCATCTTGGAGCTCTCATTACATTTATTAGTCTTGCTCTACATGGTAGAGCTAGATAAATAATAAGATTTGCGGATCCCAAAGTTTTGGAAAATGAGGTGCAAAAGGCACTAAAGAGTGATACAAGGGTATGGAAAAATACTCTAAGTATTTTCCATTCAAGTACAAAGAGTATGAGATCCCTGTAGATCAATGCTAGCTAGCTCCTGATCACTATAACTCCCGTCAAATAGAACCTCACCGTGTGGATGAATGCGTGCTATTTTTTGATGCAAGTGCAAATAGGCCAGGAGCGTGTGCATACTTGATGCCCGTAAAGAATGCTAGCAAGAAGAAAGGAATTCCAATGAAACTAAGTGAGGTAACAGAGGAGAAACTCACTGAGTATTCATATTGGATTATTGATGGCCAACATTCCATCTATGCTGCAAAATTCTTACGGTATCAAGAAATGCAAAAAGATGGTCGTGCTCAAGACCTGATACAAACGTATGAAAAAAGAAAGGCTCGAATTGTTGTAGATCCAGAGCCACAAGTTGCGACGACCATATCTTCTATAGCTAATGAAGAGGCCCAATCATTATATATCAAACAACCATACTATGATGTCTTGTAGCACTTGAGGAGTCAATGGATCTTCAATAGTTCTCCGTCAAGGCCAGCATCCGAAGTAACAGAGGGCTCATCATCTCGTGTAGACTGGGATCCCTTGCTCTCTTATAATTATATGTTTTGAAAAAAATACTAGATTTTGATCTTTTTTTCTTTTATTTCTTTGCAAAAATTTTTGCGAATGGCTAGAATTACGGTGGGAGCATCCTTCATTTCAAAGCAGTCTCACATGGTGATTTACTCTGATGAAGTTTTCAAAGGCTGGCTTGAAATCATGGAGAAGCAAAACAAGAAACCAACTGCCACAGTTTTCAGATGTCTTGCTGGGCTAGATGAACAAGAAGTCAAACAAATACATTCAAAAATCAGGTCTGGAAAAATTGTTCTTTCAAAGGGTACTAAGGATGTAGATGTAATTGACATGCCAGAGCGTATCAAGCAGCTCAAGCAAGATAAAATTATTCAAGATGCATTGCTTGTAGAGTTCAACACTCTGAACAAGGACAAACAATGTCAAGATTGGTCAGAATTGACTATCACCTATAGCATCAATGAGGTTGTATACTCAGTTCTTTTGAAGTTATGTGATGTGTATATAAAGTCAAAGCTACAGGTTGGATCAAAGAAGATTGATTTTCCAGTAGAAGCAAGGCAATATGTGGAGTGGAATATCAGCCTTAGCAAAGAAAGTTCAACCTTGTCCTTGGATCTTCCTTGGTGTATTTATGCTGTGAGTCTTCCATTCGACGGGAGTTACTACTTGAAGCGCCACCTCAACAATCCAATTTCCATTGGGTTATGTGTTCTGGATAACACTGAAGATTTGGGAAGAAATATGCATTGGGATGTGGAATCATTTTGCAATCTTTTGAACAGCATTATGATCATTACAGCAGCAGTTGGTAGATCTTTGCCATCCCAATATGTGTTGCTTACCTTTCTAAATATTACAGATCACTTGCAAAATGCTTTAAAAAATTTGAGTGGCATAGCAAAGGAACAGTATAATGGGGCATTGCATTTTGGACGTGACAACCGATGCATTGTGCAATAGAGTTCTTCACATCCTTAGTGTTTTTCAGCAAGGGAGATGCCTTTCAAGGACTAGCACAGATGTTCCTGATCCAGGTACACAAGAGACAATATTGGATACTGGACTTCTTGATATAGATAATGAAGAAGTTAAAACTATCCCAGACATTGAATTTCTAAGAATCAAGAAGAATCTTTTGATCAAGCAATGTATTCGGAAGTATTGCAGAGAAGGCTGCAAGCTTGTTGATCTTTTCAGTAATGGCTATATCATCGAGCTAGGGCTAGCACTAAATAAGGAAGTGATTGGCCTAGTGGAGAGTATTGAAGATCAAAGAAAGATGGGAACAAGGCTTCTTGACTTTGCAAAGGCAAGAAATGAGCAACCAGTTCCGCCTATTACTAACAATCAAAGGAATACCACGGAAAGATCGAGACATGGTGAAGTTCGTTCAGCTCGAGATTTTTTGGATTTTGAAGACAGTATGTAACTTCTTAATGGGCTTTCCTTGTGTCTTCAATACTTTGATTTGGTGATGTTTTGACTTGTTATATCCTTGGTTCATTTTTTAGTAGTATTTAGTTATTTTGATTTTATACAATGCTTTTATTATTTTTGTAGCTCTCTCCAAATTGGGCTTTGGAATCTAGAATCACCAAGTTATGGATCCTTACATGTTCATTGACAAATTCACTTTTTACATAACCAATTGGTGAATTTGGAAAGTCTACTTAGTGGTCGCTTAATGGCCAGCTGGTGATTCTGAAAATCTAGCTTATAAATCTAAGATGATAGAGCTAGAGATCCTCTCATTTACTTCAATCCTACCCTGTGGTAGATCTAGATTTCAATAGGTCTACAATTTGGTGGAGCTAGCTACCTCTTCAAAGTGGTGGACCAAGAATCCATTAAAGTCTAGCTACCTCTTCAAAGTGGTGGAGCTAGGCCAATGCACCCCCCAAAGACAGTTTTTGCAGTGCATCCATTTAAGTCTAGCTCTACCATATGGTAGAGCTAGGCCAATGCATTTGTAGCTCCACCACATGGTAGAGCTAGTTCAAATGCAATTCTAGCTTCTTGGTTCTTGTCACGTGCGATGAGCTAGAACCCATTGAAGTCTAGACCTAGAACCTATGGAAGTCTACTGGCTCCACCCATAAAGAAGCTATCTTGATCCCCAACTCAACCACGTGGTAAAGCAAGACATAAATTCTAGCTCTACCATATGGAAAATCTAAAACATCTAAAATTTTAGCTTTACCATATAGTTGAGTGGTTTTGTGTTTCTCACCTCCACCTCCACCTACTCTTGGAGCTCAAGGGTGGATCTCAAGGCCTACTTCCAACAACAGCTCCCTTGCAAAAACTGGCTCTACCAAATGGTAGAGCTAGAATAATGGGTGTATTTGGAAATCTATTTTAAACCCTCCAATTCTAGACTGAGTAAGTAGAATTGATAATTGGTATCCAAACATGATTTCCTTTTAGATTACACCAATAAACATGTGTTAAGAGTGAGTGTTACAATTATAAATTCTTGTAGTTTGAAAGATTGTTGAGTCAATGTTACTTTTTTTTCTTTTAGATCTCGAAATTAAGATAGTAGCACGAAGTGAAGTAGCTACGGAATGCCACAATCAAACTGGATGAGAGCTTCTCAGTGATGTCCATCCAGAAGGTTTAAAGACAAATGCTGACAATGAAATTGGGGTACCTAAATCTCCAACAAATGAAGCAATGGGTGAGAGTTTCCAGCCCGAAGAAGAAAGTACCAAGAAGTACCGACACTGCTATCTCCAAGAAATCAGTGTTGACAATTGTGTTGGACCTGAATGGTCTACTACTGAAACGTTGTCAACAACAACCATCTTCAATACATGAAACTATTCAAATGGATTCAAAACGATATATTGTACTAAGGCCAGGATGTACCCAATTCTTGAAGATTTTATTAAAAAATATTAATGTTGGGATCTGGTCAACAGCGACAGAGAGTAATGTTCTTCAAATATTGAGAATATTACAAGACAGAGCAGGAGAGATATTGCCTTTTTTTGTAGTTTGGGCTCAAGAGGCTTGCGAGAAGGATAAAAGTGGTAAAATAGCTAGACCTGATAATCCAACAGTTCAGGCAATGTTCAAGCCATTGTCAAAAATCGCTTCATGTTTTGATTGTGATGCTCGTAGAACGGTTCTTATTGATGACTCTCCATACAAGGGATGTGCTTCTCCTGAATAATTGTATATATCCTACAAAGTTTGATGAAGAAAAGATGGTCGACAATATTCTCATTGATGAGCTGCTCCCTTACTTATTGCAGCTTGATGAGAGTGAAGATGTGCCTGAGATCATTGGCTCTAATCGCTATGGACAACCTCCAGTATCCAATGAAAATGAATACAGAGGTGTGGTAGATTTTTGGAGAAAGCGCAATTTAAATTGGTCACAGAAGATAATCTACACTGATAGGCTACCACTATCAGAGATTATACAAAAGTTTGTTGACAATCAAGAGGTATTAGCGAGACAATATGAAAACAAAAGAGAAGAGATAATAGAAATTATGGCAAAAGAACGAGTCAGTATCGCTAGCATGAGGGGACCACAAGTGATTTCTCTAGCTAGAAAATTGGGTTCTACCACAACGCAGTTGAAGGCAACCAATGCAAGGGCTTTCATAAACAAGGTGTTAAATGAGTACAATCTTCTCCAACGGGATAGAAATAACTAAGGTACTACCCAACATAAATGATAATTATAATCAAATACATGATTTTATACAACAATTTTGTATTCACTATGAAGAAACTTAATTTATGATGGTTTCTTGCAGATTTATTTCAAGGATATTGTTCCAAGGAGTATTCACTTAAAGAAGCCATTTGTCACAAGGATTGTATTTTTTTGGAGGAATTTTATCTTTTTGTAATCATGAATTGACAAGAAATTTTGTCCTGTTTTTAAAGTAGTGGCAAATGTATTAATTTATAAATGTTGGAGTGCACTCTACTATAAGGGGCCTCCTAATTTGAAAATGTATGGAAGCTTGATCTTTGTCTTATGATTTTAATTCCTACATATTTGGACTATGGTAGAGCTAGATCAATGCCTTCTAGCTCCACCTCATGGTGGTAGAGCTAGACTTCAAAGCATTCTAGCTCCATGACATGGTAGAGCTAGACTTGAAAGCATTCTAGCTCTACCATATGGTAGAGCTAGATCAATGCATTCTAGCTCTTCCACATCACCACATGGTTGAGTTGGATTTCAAACCATTCTAGTTCTACTATGGGGTCTAGCTAAAATATTTTCATACAGCTCTACCACGTGCTAGAGCTAGACTTCAAATATTATTTCTAATTTTGCCATGGGATCGAGCTAGAATACTTTGATATAGCTCTATCACATGGTAGAACTAGATTTAAAAATATTCTAGCTCTACCACATGGTTGAGCTAGAACAGTGCATTCTAGCTCAACCACGTGGTTGATCTACATCAATGCATTCTAGATCAACCACGTGGTTGATCTACATCAATGCATTCTAATTTCACCACATTCTGATACTACCTGCTAGCACATTTTGTTGCGTCTTTTTAGAATCAAATGGATCTTTGCATCTTGGGTCATTTTGTAATGCAACTAAAGTCAACATTTTGGAACAGTATATACTATTAGTTTAATGTTAGTGTGCATAGTCACATTTGTTTTGTAATTCTTTAAAATCTATCTTTGCATAAGAGTAGTTGTAACACGCCTTCCCCCACATGCCCACCTTTATCATTAAGCATGCTCATTGTTTAATGTTAGCGTGCATAGTCAAATTTGTTTTGTAATTCTTTAAAATCTATCTTTGCATAAGAGTAGTTGTAACATGCCTTCCCCCACATACCCACCTTTATCATTAAGCATGCTCATTGTTTAATGTTAGCGTGCATAGTCACATTTGTTTTGTAATTCTTTAAAATCTATCTTTGCATAAGAGTAGTTGTAACATGCCTTCCCCCACATGCCCACCTTTATCATTAAGCATGCGCATTGTTTTCCAGGTCATGTGATTGATTCTAATTGGCAGAGGCGACTTCTTCGTCACACAGAGCATTAGTACGTCACATGTCCAAGAAAATCCAGAGTGTACGAAGACAGTTGGTTTAGCGCCATCTTGACCGTCTACGAAAAATTGATGCAAGGTTGCGCTTTGTGCATCCCTCTGAGGGGGTTATCATACTGACATGGTATTTGTCAGACACAATATGCGTACCACCCCTACGCAAAGAGGATGATAGGAGGGCTATTATTCTAAACCTCAATGGTTGCACTTTGTGCATCCCTCTGAGGGGGTTATCATACTGACATGGTATTTGTCAGACACAATATGCGTACCCCTACGCAAAGAGGATGATAGGAGGTTATCATACTGACATGGTATTTGTCAGACACAATATGCGTACCCCTACGAAAAATTGATGCAAGGTTGCGCTTTGTGCATCCCTCTGAGGGGGTTATCATACTGACATGGTATTTGTCAGACACAATATGCGTACCCCTACGCAAAGAGGATGATAGGAGGGCTATTATTCTAAACCTCAATGGTTTGTTGTGCTATGTTGTCGAAACCCAATATGATGAGAAGGATCCTCCTTAACGAGTTGGTAAAATACCCAATTAACCAATATCGTTATGTCCTATGTCACAAGGATGCACATGAGTTCTTAGATTGGTGTATTCAATTCTTTTATGTTTTTATTTGGAGCGCATATAGGAGAACTAAGCTCTCTGGAGGAATAATTGACACAGTATTTCTACAACAAAAGCCCAAGTTTGCAGGTGTTCTCTCACAAGAGAATTGTTCAAAATCCACATGGGTTGTGCAGAATAGACAAGTTTTCTTTAAAAAGCTTGAGACCTTTTGGGGTCTCCATCCTTTGTACAACAAGAAAAATACATTGATAATGATAGCTACTATAAGGTGTTTAAGAATGAGCGAGGAACCTAGTTAATAGTCCCAGAATTGTACCATCAACCTTCCAAGGAAAGGTATAGTTTTTTGACAGAAGATTTAAGAAATTGGTTGTTTTTATGGCTACAGAATGAAGATCGGCAAGAGTATACATGGGATAATGCCTTAGAAGAAAAACCTAACCAATTCTCAGATGATGTGATGAAGAAATGGCTTGAAGAAGAGAAATTGAAAGTAGAGAATAGGAAAAAGCCAGAGGTGTGGAAGCGACAGAGCAGGAGGCTGATGTTGAGGCAAAGAGGCAAGAACAACTTGAAATTCAAAGAAAGCAACGAGAGGAGGCTGAAGCTGAGGCGGCACAGAGGCAAGCAGAGAGTGAAAATTAAGCAAAGCAACAAGAGGAGGCATCATGAAAGTAATACACACCATGAGCTCATTTTGTTTGTCCGTAATATAATCAAATGTAGAGGATGCAAGTAATTTGGCCTTTTTTAAATGTAATAAAAGTCCATATATTGAAATATGATATTGTAATTAGGCCTCTTATGGAGCATACTGTTCAAATGTTTGCCTTTACAAAGCATTGAACAAATTCTAGCACAAGCAATAAATTCATGTTCATTTACAATGTCTTATTATAATTGAGTCATAAATGGAGTGCATCCTTCTCTAAGGGGACTCCTTTTATCCTTTTATCTTTTGGTCAAACTTTGCAAATTATTATTTTTTTAGTAGAGTAGGTAAAGACTTTTAACTATCATTTTGACAAAGGGCATCCTACTGCAATGAGACTCTTTCTATCTTTAATAATGTTAATTTGTAGTAGTTGTGTATATAAGGAAACTTTCACCATGTCATATTATAAATTCTTGTTTATTTAGTCTTTGTTCATTACAATGCAGTCTTAAAATTGGAGAGTGCGTCCTACTCTAAGGGGACTCTCAATATACAATCTCTTGTATCAATGTTTTTACTTGGGGGTCTAGATTGAACAAATGGTAGATCTTGGTTCTTTCAATGCGTTCTTGCTCCACGTGGTAGAGCTAGCTCAGAATTCTAGCTCTACCATGTGGTAGAGCTAGAATCCCTTAAAATCAAGCTCCACCATATGGGATGGTAGAGCTAAAATTCTATGTCTATATCTACCATGTGGTGGAGCTACCATCAATTGAAGTCTAGCTGTATAATTTCGTGGAGCTAGCTAGCTCCACCATGTGGTATCTTATTGAGCTCTAGCTCCACCATGTGGTGGAGGTAGCAGCCATGGTCTCTTCATAGAATTTTGGACTTACCACATGGTGGAGCTAGTATCCATGTGTGGTAGACCTAAACCTTTGGAAGTCATACAATACGACTAGAATTTTGAGTTTAGATCTACCATTTGGTGGAGCTTGCATCCACTGAAGTCTAGCTCTATAATGTCCAAGTGGTGGAATAGGATCTAGAATGGATAAGTCATGGATCAAGAAATCCTTTTCAGCTCTATAATAGTAGACAAGTGCTAGATCTAAAGTGAAGAGATAAGTGATTGACGTTGGACTGCTAGCCATGCTAGACACCTCAATATGAGCAACAAGGCAAATATCTCGCTACATTGTCCATTTCAGACAAATAACTACACGAGTTTTCTTCAAAAAAGTTCATTTCTTTTGGGGTCTCCATGTTTTGTACAACAACAAGAATACATTGAAACTCGATGATAGCTACTACAATGTGTTCAACAATCAAGATGATAATCAAGATGATAATCAAGATGATAGCTACTACAATGTGTTCAACAATCAAGATGATAATCAAGATAAAATAATTGAGAGAATAATCTAAGTGTGTGATCTTGTGAGTACACAAAATGAACATGCTTAAAAAGAAGCTCAATACCTCATTCAACCAATACACCCCCATGACACTAGCACATTTTGTTACTCCCTTTTGTAATTGAATGTAAATGGTCTTTGTAAATGGTCTCTATTATAATAAAATATAAAGGGTCTTTGTAATCTGGCCATCTTCGGGAGCGTGCTGTTCAATTGTGTGCCTTTTGCAAGGCATTAAACATATTTTAACACAAAAAAATAAATTCATTTTCATTTACAATGTTTTATTATAATGGAGTCATAGATGGAGTGCATCCTACTCTAAAGAGACTCCTTTTATCTATTGACAAAGTGCATCATACTTTAAGGGGACTCTTTAGTAGAATAAGCTTCATCAAAATGAAATCTTTTAACCGTAATTTTGACAAAGTGCATCCTACTCCAAGAGACTCTTTCTATCTTTAATAATGTTGATCTGTAGCGATTGTATATATAAGTATACCTTCACCACCTCAATTTATAAAATCTTGTTCATTTTGTCTTGTTCATTACAATGAAGCTTTAAAATTGGAGAGTGCATCCTACTCTAAGGGGACTCTCAATATACAATCTCTTGTATCAATGTTTGTAATTGGGGGTCTAGATCAATCAAATGGTATATCTTGGTTTCTTATGGACTGTAGAATGGCCAAGTGGTGGATCTAAAAATCTTGAAATCCTCCTCAATGTGTTGTAGCTCCACATGGTAGAGCTAGCTCAAAATTCTAGCTCTACCATGTGGTGGAGCTAGAACCCCTTAAAATCAAAATTACACCCCCATGATACTAGCATATTTTGTTACTCCCTTTTATAAATGAATGTAAATTGTCTTTGTAATTGGTCTCTATTATAACAAAATATAGAGGGTCTTTGTAATTGGGAGCAGACTGTTCAATTGTGTATCTTTGCAATGCATTGAACAATTTTGAACACAATAAATAAATTCATAGATGGAGTGCATCCTAGTCGAAGGAGTCTCCTCTTATGCATCCACAAAGTGCATCCTACTTTAAGGGGACTCCTTTTATCCTTTTATCTTTTGGTTGTTAATGCAAAAGTTTCATTATTTCCTTAGTAGAATAAGCTTCATCAAAATGAAATCTTATAATCGTAATTTTGACAAAGTGCATCCTACTCCAAGGAGACTCTTTCTATCCTTAATAATGTTAATTTGATGTGGTTGTGTATATAAGGATACCTTCACCATGTCAATTTTTAAAATTCTTGTTCATTTAGTCTTGTTCATTACAATGAAGTCTTAAATTGAAGAGTGCATCCTACTCTAAGGGGACTCTCAATATACAATCTCTTGTACCATTGTTTTTAATTGGGGGTCTAGATTGACCAAGTGGTAGAATCTGATCTTGGGTTCTTATGGACTGTAGAATGGCCAAGTGATGGATCTAAAAATCCTCTTCAATTGTAAAATATACAAGTGGTGGATCTAAAAAATCTTAAAACCTTTCTATTTCTAAGATCAAGCTAGGTTCGATCTAGCATCACTTGATAAAGCAAACCATTTTTAAATTTTTTATAGGTTGAAAAAGGTAGATTCTAGATTAAATGCATTAAAATTTTCAACGTGGGAATGGGATTTTTCCCACTTTACGTAATACGGTCTTAAAAGACGATATGACCAATTCAGTAATCTACACTCAAATCACCCACCGAATCTGAAACTAAGTTGAGACCTTTGATTTTGATCTGAGGATCAAGATTATAGAATTCGAGGTATTCTGCTTGGGAACCCAGACCTGTGATCTAGAAGTCTTGGGATACGGAATTAAGATATATTCATTGTATTCAAAAGAAAATTAAAATTGAAAACTTGCATAGAAACCCTGTTTTCTTAAAGGAGTGTCTTACGCCAGAATGCTGGAGGGAGCATTTGGTATATGTGTTTTCTAAGGAAATTTTGGTTGCAACAACTGGCGGGGGAGTATTCAAAGGATAGCTCACGTGGCAAAAACCTGCCCAGGTCTTGACCACAGCCTAGGTATGGCGTAAAATGGTGTGCTTCCAATACGATGGGCGAGGGCCGACAAAGTGGTCCCTGAGTGAAGTGCCAGGACACCTAAGGAGGATCTTGGAGTGTTTTAACTAGGTGATGCACGGGTCATGGTGCTTAAGACACCCATGCGTATGTCGTGGAAGATATATATATATATGTATGATGACGAGAAAATTATTGTAATCTGTTACTGGATCTCGTTTGCTGACCTGCTGGTCTCAACGGAGAGTCCAGAGTGATACTGTTTTGTGAGAAACAAGGATTGAATGGAAATTTTGAGTTATGACATCTGTAACCAATAATTGTTTGTCAATGTGTTTTATAAATTGAAGTTTAAAGAGGAGTGTGTGCGTATCTGTATTCTAAAGCAAAAGTTAAGAAAGGCATTCAATTATGGGTGGGTGAGTACTTGTCTGGTTCTACCAATTCCAGTGGTTGGGCGATGGCTAACCCATGGACCGGATGGTTGGAATCAGTAGATTTTAATAATAAAATTGATCAATAGGAATACGCTTAGAACTCAAGTAGTTAATTAAACTAGATCAACGGTTGTGCCTGATTCAATCAGGAAAAAAGCGTTGATTCGTTCAAGTTAAGTCTTTAATAGTTTCCCTTCTATCTGATTTAATTAGATGAAGGCTAGTTCAGTATCTTGACCTCGTTAAAGAAATTCGTTAAGAAAATAATAATGGTGGAATCATCCCCGTTTTTTTGGGCAGGGAAAATTTTCCCGGTTTTGGTTTTGGGAATGACCACCAACTTAGTCTCATGCCTGGACATTCAAGGGCGAGGCCTTGAGGGAGAAACCCTGCCCCGCGCAAGAGGAAGCTACTTTCGTTGTTGCTACCATCAGGGAATCCGAGCCGGTGCGCAGAGGGGGCTCTGGGATCTCACAGTTGGTATCAGAGCGCTTTTGTAAATTTACGTAACAGCATCAGAAATTGCTTAAAATTTTAAAGTAAATCTGGGAAATAATGTTTTCGCGTGTTAAATTTATGTTGAATGAACTTCAAAATTTGAAAACTCATAAATTGAATTGGAAATTTATAGATGGATACCCCGAATCTATCTAGCATTCCTGAACTCTCCCAGAGTCAGGATATGATAGCCTTTGCATTCAAGCACCTCATCAACCCTGCTACGACCCGAGTAAGTAGAGTGAGACTCGCACGTCATTTTGATAGTCTTTACTTCTATAATCCTCTTGAGCGACGTCGGTATATGTGGTTTTGTGGAGGACGATGTATTAATGTCAGTACCAATCAGCGTTAGAGGCTCAGGCAAAATATTTCCTTAGCCATGATTCTGATAAGGCTAGGGCTTGTTCAGCATGTTCAACTCTTTGATCATTCACCTAGGAACTTCAAAATTTCATGCCGAGTTTTTACGCTTCTTAGCCACTTTATCCCTAGAAGTAGAATTACAGCACCTCTTTCTGTAATGAATCATGTGTACCATGTCATGTCTCCTTCGCAATTTCGCTTCTTTATGCGTATACGATTGAGGCAGTGATTTTGGGAGCCGTGATGCTCTATATATATATCGAAAACCTTTTGATAATAAATGATGTTTTGTAAAAAAAATTTAAATTGTTTTCATGATTGTGAATATGGTTAATAAAATTATCAGAGTAAATCTTGTTTCATGAAGTATGATGAAATAATTATCTGTTTAAAGAATAAATCGTAAAAATTAAATAATCATAAATCTGTTGTCAAAGTTAAGTTGACAAAATTCTCGTTTTGTTAGAGTCATGAGGCGCGCGGCCCGTGCAAGGCAACTGGATCCTCTAACAGATGACGAAGAGTTAGATTCGGATGTTCGAAAAGCCCTGCACTCACAAATCCCAACCTAGTCCCTTCAAGGGTGAAGGGAAGCAGTTAGGTGAAGTAGTGGAAAAGTGGATTGAGGCAATGGAGGAATACTTTGATGTAACTGGCTACAATGAGAGAAGCAAGATGGCTCTCGCCAGGTTAAAGATTGTGGAAATGGCCAAGGTCGCTTGGAGGAATCACTGCGAGACATACTGTCTCGACCGGAATACCCAGACCTGGACCGATCTTACAGCTTACCTCAGAAAGATGTTTTGTCCTCCAGGCTTCCTTGAAACTCAAATGAATGAGTTCTTGGAACTAAATCAGGATAGTCGAACAATTGAAGAGTACCATCAAGCTTTTGCCCTTCTCCTCAAATATTCCCCGCAATTGGATGAAGAGCCAGATTCATTCGAGGAATGAACAAGCCATTGCCATGTCAAGGGGACAGGGAAGCCAAGGACCGAGCGTGTAGAGACCAGCCCCTTCCTATCAGTCAAATCAGGGCCCATCCTGTCAAAATCAGGGCAATCCCAGAAGAACTCCAGCTCAGCCATCTGTCTCTATCCAGACTAGCCTCAGAACTCCTTTCCAGAATTGGGGCAACCAAAGAGAAAGAGTTCTACCTCAGACTGCAGTAGCCAGAGCAATCACAATCCCAAGAGAACTCCAGCTCAGCCATCTGCCTCTGTCCAAACTAGCCTCAGAACTCCTTTCCAGAATTGGGGCAACCAAAGAGAAAGAGTTATGCCTCAGACTATAGCAGCTAGAGCAATCACAATAGCAGAAGTAGTGGAAGAAGGAAGAGGATATATTTATGCAGCAATTGAAAACCAAGGGCCAAATCGTCAATTCTCCGTCATCCATCTCCAGCTAAGTATCAGGGTAAGCCTTTCAAGCTTTTGATTGATTCAAGTAGTACTCATTTTAATTCCCCTCATGAAGGAGGTGCCTATTTCACATGTGTAGTTGAGTTTTAAACTCACAAATAACGAGATATTTTTATCTCTCCTCTCTCCTGCTTCAACTAGATCCAAAGTAAGCTAAACTGACCTAAAAATGGTCAAAAATTGACCAAACTAATCTGGAAAACTCTAGAATCAGTTTGCATGGTTAGAGACTCACTTTTTCCTATAAATGAAGCCTCCCCCTTTGTAAATGGTTAATAGTGTTTTATGCACTGTTACTCTACTTCTCCCCAGAGTTAAAAACTGTGAATTTATTAATAATTCATTAGTTTTTGACCTTTCCCTCTTCTAAAGAACTGGTGGCCACTCTTGCTGCAAACAAGAGTAGATCCCTCAAACCATCAAGCCAAAGGAAAGCTCCTAGAATTTCATGTAAGTTAGAAATCCTACTTTTTCTTATTTTTTTAATGGTTTTCTTTTTTTTTTTGTTATCTTTAAAATGATAATCTGATACTATGCCTTGCTAGAAAGGCTTTGCCCCTCTCTCATTCTTAAATTTAGCCCTTCTTTATCCTAGTTAAGTAATCAAATTGTTTGAATTAAACTTTTCATATTGTTTCTCTTTTAAAAGTGGAATTTGATTAGTTTAGAATGCTTTAATCAAATTGGGGATAATTTTTAAGTAAATTAAGAAAAGAAAATTTTAAAAATGGTCACCCATACAAAGGAGATTATGGTAAAATTTTCTTAAATTTTGTGAAATAAGTTTTAGCTTTTATTATTCAAAAAGAGTAATGCCCATCGTTTGTGTATTCTAGAAGTGTTATTCTCATTCTAGGCATAGAAAAATGCATAGTATGAATATTTTTATAAAAGTGTTATTTTCATTAAAATTAAATTCTATGCATAGAAAGATGCATATTGATTATTTTTTTATTATAAAAGAGTGATTTTCATTAGATTTAAATTCTATACATAGAAAGATGTATATTGGATAATTTTTTTATTATAGAAGTGTTACTTTCATTAATATTGATTTTTATGCATAAAATGATGCATAAAAGAATTTTTTTATTGCAAAAGTGTTGCTTTCATCAATTTTGATTTTGTGCATAGACAGATGCATAAAGAATTTATTTTTATTTCAAAAGAGTTATTCTCATCAATTTTGATTTTATGCATAGAAAGATGCATAAAGAATTCATTTTTATTTCAAAAGAGTTATTCTCATCAATTTTGATTTTATGCATAGAAAAATACATAAAGAATTTATTTTTATTTCAAAAGAGTTATTCTATACATATAAAGATGTATATTGGATAAATTTTTTTATTATAGAAATGTTACTTTCATCAATATTGATTTTTTATGCATAAAATGATGCATAAAAGATTGTTTGCAAAAGTGTTGCTTTCATCAATTTTGATTTTATGCATAGAAAGATGCATAAAGAATTCATTTTTATTTCAAAAGAGTTATTCTATACAGAGAAAGATGTATATTGGATATTTTTTTTTAATTATAGAAGTGTTACTTTCATCAATATTGATTTTTATGCATAAAATGATGCATAAAAGATTTTTTTTATTGCAAAAGTGTTGCTTTCATCAATTTTGATTTTATGCATAGAAAGATGCATAAAGAATTTATTTTTATTTCAAAAGAGTTATTCTCATCAATTTTGATTTTATGCATAGAAAGATCCATAAAGAATTTATTTTTATTTCAAAAGAGTTATTCACATCAATTTTGATTTTATGCATAGAAAGATGCATAAAGAATTTATTTTTATTTCAAAAGAGTTATTCTCATCAATTTTGATTTTATGCATAGAAAGATGCATAAAGAATCTATTTTTATTTCAAAAGAGTTATTCTCATTAATTTTAATTTTATGCATAGAAAGATGCATAAATAAATTTATTTTTATTTCAAAAGAGTTATTCTCATTAACATTGAGTTATGCATAGAAAGATGCATAAAATATTTTTTTTATTTCGAAAGTGTTATTCTCCTTAAAATTCAATTTATGCATAAATAGATGCATAAATGGATTTTTATAAAAGTGTTATTTCCCACTGAAGTTGTCCTTATGCATAAATAGATGTGTAAAGAATCTTTATATCAAAAATAAGAATTCTCTTACATTCTATAAATGGATGTGATGGGAATAGAAGTGATGAGAATGAGAGGTAAATAGATGTGATGATATGTGATATGAATCAGATAGATGAGAATGAATAGAGAATGGATGTGATGGGAATAGAGGTGATGAGAATGAGAGGTAAATAGATGTGATGATATGTGATATGAATCAGATAGATGAGAATGAGAGGTAAATAGATGTGATGATATGTGATATGAATCAGATAGATGAGAATGGATGTAACAGGAATAGAAGTGATGAGAATGAGAAGTAAATAGGTGTGATAAGATGGGATGCGAATCAGATAGATGGGAATGAATAGTGAATGGATGTGATGAGGATGAGAGGTAAATAGATGTGATGAGATGTGATGTGAATCAGATAAATGTGAATAAATGGATGGATGGATGTAGATGTATGTGAAGAATAGAAGTGGATGTATGTGAAGAATAGAAGTGGATGTGATGAGGATGAGAGGTAAATAGATGTGATGAGATGTGATGTGAATCAGATAAATGTGAATAAATGGATGGATGGATGTAGATGTATGTGAAGAATAGAAGTGGATGTATGTGAAAGAATGGATGTGGATGTATGTGAAAGGATAGATGTGGATGTGTATGTGATAAGTATGGATGTAGATGTATGTGAAGAATAGAAGTGGATGTATGTGAAAGAATGGATGTGGATGTATGTGAAAGGATAGATGTGGATGTGTATGTGATAAGTATGGATGTGGATGTACGTGAAAGGATAGATGTGGATGTGTATGTGATAAGTATGGATGTGGATGTGGATGTGATAAGTATGTGAAAGGATAGATGTGGATGTATGTGAAAGGATAGATGTGGATGTGTATGTGATAAGTATGGATGTGGATGTATGTGGGAGAATACATGTGGATGTAAATGTGATGGATATGAACGAGAATTTAGGCGATGAGATGTGATGTAAATTGGATAGATATGAATGATAAGGGATGTGAATAAATGATAAGGGATGTGAATGAATGTGATAGCATGTGAATCAGGATATAAGCATGTGAATCGGGATGTGAATGAATGATATAAGATGTGAATGAATGATAAGGGATGTGAATGAATGTGATAGTATGTGAATCAGGATATAAGCATGTGAATCGAGATGTGAATGAATGATATAGGATGTGAATCGGGATGTGAATGAACGTTAAGTGGTGAAGTGATGAGATATATGGGTAGATGCAAGTGGATAAAATCTGATGAGGATAAATGAGGAAATAAGTGATGAGATAGAAAAAGATGTGATTAGAAGAGAATGGGAATACTTATGAAATGAATGTGGATTGATGTAGATGGATGTATGGATGATGTGGATTGATGTGTGGATAATGTGGATTGATGTAGATGGATATATGGATGATGTGGATGGATGTATGGATGATGTGGATTGATGTAGATGGATGATGTGGAATTATGTGGATTGATGTGGATGATGTGGATGGATGTATGGATTGATGTGGATGGATGTATGGATGATGTGGATTAATGTGTATGATGCGATTGGATGTGATTTGATGTGGGAATGATGTGATGCGATAGGGATCGATGAAGAAAAAAAATTGTGAGAAGATGAGAAAAGATGGGGACTAATGTGAAAGGATGTGGCGTAATGAGAAAAGATGGAAATATTGTAGGAACTGTATTTGTATGTGAAATCTATTTTTAAATGACTATTTTATGTCAAGAATTCTCGGAAAGCATTTTGACCATCTTGTGAATAAGGTCATGGAGACCTATCTATTAAAGTTGCAACTGTTGATGGAGTCATCGGCCGTGTAGCAAGGTCGGCCGAGGTCTTGACAGCATCGGTTTGATTTAAATGGTAAGCTTCTGGTACAGTGGATGAGGGACCAAGGAAGCAGCCTATGAATGAAGAAATAGGTGACCTGCGAAGGATCCTAGAGGGTGCTGCCCATACGGTGCTCGGGATCTGGGTCGTCGAAGATACCCACACGTACGTCGGGGAAGATTTTGGAACAAGGAGTAAGAGTTGTTTTCTGAATTCGAGCATGGATCTGGTTGGTTGTTGTTGGTCCTCAAAACGGATGAGTCCATGGCTCTTTCATATGGATCCGTTAGTTGATCTTGTTGATCTTCAACGGAGATTTCATTTTGATATGTGAATATATTGCTAGTTACTATGAGCTAGGAACTATCGAAAAGGCCCCTGAAGAGTGAAAATGTGGTGAGCGTTCTGGTTTGCCAATGATGCCATAGGTACACCAATGAAGGAATGTTTGGAAATAAGGATTCAACTGGATAATTAAAGGATTATGATCAGTGACACTATGATTTCATTAAATGATTGTTTTAAAGATCGTTGAATCTATGAAAAAGACAAGTTCATATTGGGTGTGTAAGTGGTGTGACTAGTTTTATGTTTGCATCAATATCCGGCTAGGGGGCCTGGGAACTCTTTTCTCTGGTACTCGGGACTAAACCTGACCAAATTCCTAATTGGACTCCATCACTACAATGGTTGGGTGGTTGGCTAACCCATGGGACTATGGTTGGGTGGTTGGCTAACCCATGGACTGATGGATCCGTAAAACGAGACTCAATTTCTATATAGTACGATAGATGAGGTAAATCCTGGATAAAAATTGTTCTATGGAAAAGAATCAACGGTTGTGCCTCTCATGAGGAAAAAAGCGTTGGTCTCTATGATCCAAGTACAATCTTTTCCCTGATCTGACTATGGGACTTACGGGTTTGGTTAGATCAATTCAGTTCATTAAGGTTTTTGACTACGTTAGAGAAAAGTTATCCTGGAGGAATCGCCCGTGCTTTCCGAGCAAGGGAAGTTTTTCCGGATTCGGATTTGGAAGAACCGGTGGATTAGTCTCTTGTCCAGATATCCGTGGGCGAGGCCTCGAGTGTGGGACCCTGCCCTGCACAAGAAGTGCTACTTCTACTACTAGCACCCTTGAATTCGTTGCGCGGTGGGGATAGGGATCTTAGTGGTATCAGAGCAATAAAGGGTTGTAATTGTGTGGTAAAATTCATACAAAATTTGAAGGACCGTGACTACCCGTATATACCGAGGGTATAAGTGCAGCTCTTTATTGGCAGTATATACGAGTAAATCCAAGACTTGAAATTATAAGCATTAATACTATCTAGATGATGAATTCGAATGTGGTTGATATGATTTTAAATTCTGGTTGAGAATTGATGAGTTGATTTGGATTCTGATTGAAAAATGAAGATTCCTGAATTTTGGTTGAAATGTAATAATCTAAGCAAAACCACAATGAGGATGAATGGGACGAGTCCTTGTGATAATGTTCGTAGCTGGAATGATGTTAATGACTTCAGCAAATCACTATGAGACTAGTGGATTGTGCTGGCAGATTGCTACTATTAATACTTGACCTAGTGGATCAAGTTAAGGGGTATCAAATTAAAAATCTATAAAATTGAAAATTTCCATTAAGGACTGTTCAGATAGAAATTTCGATCTAATGGACCATTATTGTAATAAGGATTTAATGTTTCGATCTGAGTGAATTATTATCTGATGATGGGTTTTATATAAGGGATATTTATCCCAGGATTCTGTTGGGTTCTCCAGACTATAAGGAACCCCAAAATCAGTTGGATCTTAAGGAAAAGAGTTCTCCTCTAATTTTACGAGATGAGGACATCTCGCATTTTTTAAGTGGGGTAGGATGTAAGATTCCTCCCTTCGGCTTTTGAGGTCTGTAGGTGTAAGAAACTCCCCTTCTGATGTTATAATTATTCCCCTCTCTGAAATAAAAGAAAGATCCTGTTTTACCCTGTTTTGGCCTAGAGAGAGAAAATATTCTAGAGAGAGATTATTGAATTTTTAGATATTTTTGGATGGAAAAATATCTCTTCTTATTAAAATAAATTCCCCCAAAATAGAAGTTCAAAAAGATTTTCAGAAGGTGCATTAGAAATCAATTATAATCTGTTCAAAAGGCCTTATCCTAAGGGTCCAGATTTTTGAAAAATTTTAAATTAAGGTTCTGAGGGACCAATCAGATTCATCCAAATGTATGGAGGAGATAAATAGAAGAAATAAAGAAAATCCTCCCAAAAATGAGTAAATACTCATATACGATGAAGAGTTGACTAAGAACAAGGATATTAGTTAAAAAAGAAGAGATATTTAGAGAAATGATGCATTTTTGACACCTCAGTGTGGGGGAATTCCCCTCATGAAGGAGGTGCCTATTTCACATGTGTGGTTGAGTTTTAAACTCACAAATAATGAGATATTTTCATCTCTTCTCTCTCCCGCTTTAACTAGATCCAAAAAGTAAGCTAGACTGACCTAAAAATGGTCAAAATTTGACCAAACTGATCTAGAAAATTCTAGAATCAGTTTGCCTGGTTAGAGGCTCACTTTTTCCTATAAATGAAGCCTCCCTCTTTGTAAATGGTTAAAAGTGTTTTATGCATTGTTACTCTACTTCCCCCCAGAGTCAAAAACTGTGAATTTATTAATAATTCATTAGTTTTTGACCTTTCCCTCTTCTAAAGAACTGGTGGCCACTCTTGTTGCAAACAAGAGTAGATCCCTCAAACCACCAAGCCAAAGGAAAGCTCCCAGAATTTCATGTAAGTTAGAAATCCTACTTTTTCTTATTTTTTTAATGGTTTTCTTTTCTTATCATAGAAGTATTGGGATGAGCCCTTTCAAAGCTTTGTATGTACAAGATTGCTTAACTCCATTAACTTGGTCCGCGACCCATGTCGAGATGTCCAGACAGATGCTTGATGACATGGAGCAACAGATGCAATCAATTTGCAAAGATATAAAAGCTTCCTAGGATAGACAGAAGCAGTATGCAGATAAGAAGAGGTCAGACAAAAAATTCGAAGAAGCAAATATGGTCTTCATTCGAGTACGCCCCAAAAGAAGTTCTCTATCTCTTGGGAAGTACAAGAAGTTATCCCCCAGATATTGTGGACCATATCTGATTACAAAGAAAGTAGGTGACTTAGCCTACGAGCTTCTTCTGCCTCCTCATGTCAAAGTACATAATGTATTTCATGTCAGCCTTCTTAAAAAGTATATACCAAGCCCAAATCATGTGCTTGATGATGAGATCTTAACTTCTTCAACCCAAGGTCAGATGGAACTCCAACTTGATGTTGGAGAAAAGGTTCTCAAGAATAGAATTTTGAGTTATTGGTCAAATGGAAGTTCTATCCTTTTGAAGATGCCCCCTGGGGGGAGAAAGAAGCGGAACTGTTACGAGATTATCCCCAGTTTGCGAGATGAGGACACCTCGCGTTTTTCAAGTGGGAGAGAATGTAAGATTCCTCCCTAGCCTCTCAAGATGTCCAGTATCTTCCCCTGTAATCAAATCCCTCTTCGGATATATAAAAGATCTTGTTTCTACCTATTTTGGCTTAGAGAGAGGTTATTCAAATTTTATATATTTTTGGATGGAAAAATATCTCTTCTTATTAAAATAAATTCCCCCGAAATAGAAGTTCAAAAAGATTTTCAGAAGGTGCATTAAAAATCAATCATAATCTGTTTAAAAGGCCTTACCCTAGGGGTCCTGATTTTCTGAAAATTTTAAATTAAGGTTTTGAGGGGCCAATCAGATTCATCCAAATGTGTGGAGGAGACAAATAGAAGAAATAAATAAAATCCCCCCTAAAAATGAGTAAATACTCACATAAAATGAAGAGTGGACTAAGGACCAAAGGAAATACTAAGGACCAAAGGAAATACTAAGATGAAGAGTGGACTAAGGACCAAAGGAAATACTAAGGACCAAAGGAAATACTAAAAAAAAAATTTGACACCTCAAAGTGGGGATTCCCCCTCATGAAGGAGGCGCCTATTTCACATGTGTGGTGGAGTTTTAAATTCCCAAAAATTGACCCAGAGCCAAAAACTATGAATTTATCAATAATTCATTAGTTTTTGACCATTCCCTCTTCTAAAGAATTGGTGGCCACTCTTGTTGCAAACAAGATAGATCCCTCAAACCATCAAGCCAAAGGAAAGCTCCCATAAATTCATGTAAGTTAGAAATCCTACTTTTTCTTTTTTCTTTTAATGGTTTTCTAATTTTTGTTATCTTTAAAATGATAAAATGATGCTATGCCTTGTTGGAAAGGCTTTCCCCCTCTCTTCGTTCTTAAATTCAGCCTTTCTTTATCCTAGTTAAGTAATCGAATTGTTAGAATTAAACTTTTCATATTGTATCTCTTTTAAAAGTGGAATTTGATTTTTAAGTAATTTAAGGTTAGGAAAATTTAAAAAATAGTCAACCATACAAAGGAGGTTATGGTAAAATTTTCTTAAATTTTGTGAAATAAGTTTTATCTTTTATTATTCCAAAAGAGTAATCCCCATCATTTGTGTATTCTAAAAGTGTTATTTTCATTCTAGGCATAAAAAAATGCATAGTAGAAATATTTTTATTATAAAAGTGTTATTTCCATTAAAATTAAATTCTATGCATAGAAAGATGCATATTGACTATTTTATAAAAGAGTGATTTTCATTAGATTTAATTCTATGCATAGAAAGATGCATATTGATTATTATTTTTATTATAAAAGAGTGATTTTTATTAGATTTAAATTCTATACATAGAAAGATGTATATTGGATAAATTTTTTTATTATAAAAGTGTTACTTTCATCAATAACTTCTATTTTAGGGAAATTTGTCTTACATATTAAGAGAAACTTTGTATCCAAAATTATCTCAATTCTGAATTATCTCTCTCTAGAATATTTCCTCTCTCTAAGCCAAAACAAGGAAAAATAATATTTTCTTGAATTCTAAAATAGGGGATGATTACATGGGATTGAGGTAAAATCTTATACATCTTTTAGGGCTGAGGAGGAATCTTACATCCTCTCCCACTTGAGAAATGCGAGATATCCTCATCTCGCAAAGTGGGGGTAGTCCTTTACCAGCTCTTCTTCTTTCTCCCAAGTGGCGTCCTCTAAAGGGTAGAACTTCCACTTGACCATTTTTCCCCAAGAATTCTTTGAGGACTCTGCTCCTGAGAACCTTCTCCTGAACGTCAAGGATTTCTTCAGGTTGGAGTACCATCTAGCCTTGAGTCAGAGAAATCAATTGTTCATCAAGCACGTGACTCGGGCTAGGTACATACTTTTTTTAAGTAAACTGACATGGAATACATTATGTACCTTGAGATGGGGAGGCAAAAGAAGTTCATAAAATAGATCTCCTATTTTCTTAGTGAGACAGCGTACGGTCCACACTATCTTGGAGACAGCTTCTTGTACTTCCCTAGAGATAAAGAACTTCTCTTGGGTTGTACACAAATGAAAACCATATCTACTTCTTTAAACACTCTCTCCAATCTCTTCTTGTTAGCATATACTATTTTTATCTATCCTGGGCAGCCTTAATATCTTTGTGGATTGCCTGTATTTGCTGCTCCATATCATCAAGCATCTTTCTGGACATTTTGACCCTGATCAATGGGTCGGACCATGTTTATGGCATGAGGCAATCTTGTCCGTACAGAGCTTTGAATGGACTCATCCCGATACTTCGCTCATAAGAGGCATTGTAGGCAAACTCTACTAGATGTAAGTAGCTTAGCCACTTGTTGGGCTCTCTGTACCGCAGCATGACCGAAGAATATCTTCAATTACTTTGTTTACTCTTTTAGTCTGACCATCTATCTATGGATGATTAGCTATACTAAGATCTAAGGAAGTTCCTATACTACTGCTTCAAAGAATGTAGTCCAGAACCTTGATGTGAACTTAGAATCTCTATCACTCACTATTCTTCTGGGTAAGCCATGCACTCTGAAAATTTCCTTGAGGAAGACTCTGGCAACATCCACTGCAGAGTAGGTTTCTTTTACTGGAATCAGATGGGCAATATTGGTCAATCTATCAACTACCACAAAAATGGAGTTTTAACCTGATCAGTAACAAAATCCATACTGATACATTTTCACTTCATCTATGGAATGTCCAAGGGATGCAACTTACCTGGCATTTTAACCCTTTATGCCTTGACTCTTTGACATGTTAGGCACTGACGTACAACATGATTGAGTACATCCCTTTTGAGTCTTGGCCAGAAGAAGCTCTTCTTTACAGACATGTAGGTCTTCCTGGATGTCTAGCTATCGAGCTTTCATGGGCTTCCCTCTAAATTTTTCCCTTTGTTTCCTCATCATTAGGAATGCACAACCAATTATTGAAATACATGCATCCTTTGTCCATTTTATACCCAAGAACTCGACTCATTTCCTGAGGAGTCTTGCTTTCCTACATCAGTAGGGTAGCAATGGGGGAAAAGATACTGTCCTGCATGATTTTCTTTCTTACTTTGCTGATCAATGGATTTGACACCAATGTAATTGCAAGTAAGAAGGCTTTCCTACTGAGCGCATCGGCTACCACATTTTCTTTCCCTGGGGCTGATACTTTATCTCAAAGTCAAATTCCTACAAGGTCTACATCCACCTTCTTTGATGCATGTTAAGATCCCTTTGGGTGAAGATCCACTTCAGACTACTTTGATAATCTATCATCAAGGTGAATCTCTGTCGCAAGAGATAATGTCTCCACAACTTCAGAGCATAAACAACTCAGAGTAACTCCAAATCATGGGGACGTCATAATTTTTCTGATGCGTTCTGAGCTTTCTGGATTCATAGGCTACTGCATGACCTTCCTGCATAAGTGCACCACCTAGGGCAAAACCACTGGCATCTGTCCTCAAAGGGTAAGGAAAATTTTGGCAATTTTAGGATAGGGTTGGTTGCTAAAGATGTTTTCATCTTGTCAAATGCACTCTGACACATAGCAATCCACTGAAATAGGGTGCTCTTCTTGAGAAGGTTAGTCAAAGGGTATGCTATCTGAGCATACCTGGGTATAAAGATTCTATTCCATCCAGTTAGTCCCAAGAATCCTCTGACTTCTTTCACTGATTTGGGCTCTGACCACTCTACAACTGCTGGGGTCAGGAGAAATCCCAACTTTAGATACTATGAATCCCAAGTATTGTACATGGTCAACAGACAGCAGAGAAAGTGCACTTGCTCTTCTTTGCAAAGAGTTGGTGCTTCCTTAGGATCTCCAGGACTTTGTGCATATGATCTTCATGATCAGTTTCATTCTTGGAGTATACTAGGATATCATAAAAGAAGACAAGAACAAATTCATCCAAGTATTCTCTAAGAATGTCCTGCATGAGGTGATTAAATGTCACTGGGGCATTAGTTAATCTGAATGGCATGACCGTGAATTCATAATGCCCATAGTGAGTATTGAAAGCTATCTTTGGGATATCTTATTCCTTGATTCTAATCTGGTAATACCCGAATTTGAGATCTATCTTTGTGAACATTTGGGTTCCACTGAACCGATCCAGAAGTTCATCGATCCTAGGGATAGGATACTTATTTTTAATTATTAAACTGATTTAATCATCTGTAATCAATACAGAGTCTTAACGTTCCATATTTCTTTTTCTAAAAGAGAACGGGCGCACCCCAAGGTGAAACACTGGGTCTTACAAATCCTTGCTCTAGTAGAAGTTGTCTTAACTGCTCCTTAAGTTCTATGGATTTTGGAACTGGCATTTTGTATGCACGTTGGGCTACTGGCTGAGCTTCGGGGATTAGCTTTATCTCATGATCTACTTCACGAGTCGGAGGCATCTCAATCCGCTCTTCTGGGAACACATCAGCGTACTCACTTAGTCATTCTGGTTTTGTAGCCTTGCGATTTCTGTCTACTAGATTCATTTTAACGACATAGACACCTTGCCTCTTTCTAAGTCCCTTCAAAAATTTAGAAGCTTTGACTAATTGCAGAATTGGGGATCCGAAAATTCGAGTTCCTAGGACTCGGTTCCCGTGCAGGTCGCGAAAAGAAATGGTTCCATTGTGACAGAAGTGAATTTCAGCTTGATTCTTATGGAGCCAATCCATTCCAAGGATTCCATCATAGATTCCCAAGGGTAGGACTATGAACAGTTAGCAATCTGTTACGTTCCCATCTAGATTAAACTGACTATGGTATGTCTCAAGGTGTGTGAAAAGAATCTTTCCACTGGCCAATTCCACTTGCCACTCTGGCTGTTTCTACTATCTTCAGCCTTGCAAGAGCCATTTTACTCCTCTCGTTGTATCCGGTGACATCAAAGTATTCTTCCATTGCTTCGATCCACTTCTCCACAGCCTTGCCCCCCCCAAGTTTTCCCCTTCGCCCTTGAAGGGACCTGGCTGAGTTCTGTGAAGGGCTTTGCGAACATCGGGGTCAAGCTCTTCCTCATCTGTGAGAGGATCTAGCTGTCAGTCACCACGGTTCGTGCGTCTCATGATTTTGCCAAAAAATGATACATCATTAAATTTCTATTTGATTTCGTCATAGAGATCCTAAGACTTAAGAGGTTCAAAAATAATAACTTAAACAAGATAATCGATCCTATTGGAGATCTTTAACATATGTCCGAGGGATAGATCTTATTTCTTCAACTCGTCATCTAATAGACAAATCGCTTATATAATTGAAAATTTTCCATAAAACATTTCTTTATTTATATAAAGGTTGCATATGTACATAGAGCATGCTGGCTCTAGAAAGTCAAAACCTCCACGGGAAACACATGACGGCAATATTGGGCTACAGACATGCCACGGCACAATTGTTCCCTTACTGCTAAGGGTGCTACAATCTTTCTTCTTGGAATAAAATAGTTAAGAAGTCTATAAATATGGCAAGAAATCCTGAAATCAGGAGGCGTGGGGCGATAGAGGATCACACCGCCGTGAACCATCTTTAGCTTCAAGAGGATCATGGGCAAAGAGATATTCTCCCTCAGCATCAAGCTGCTGGCTACAAGAGGCGTGGACATACTACCCTTGCATACCATTTATGCTGACGTCTCTGCGCTGGGTTGGGAAAATATAATTCCTCAAAATGATTTGCGAGCCTTGCTCTACTCCTTTGAGACGTAGCAGAAAAGAGGATATGCTCAAAGGCGAAAGTAGTCATATCCCGAGATGGAGTGAGATCAGGAATACTAGATAAACATGGAACTTCCATCTATAAAATCCAATTCATCAAATAAAAGTATTCATTAATGAAGCTTAAGGAATGAAAAAACAATATGTAAATGCTCTTTCTGAGTTTTTATTCTAAATCTTTGATAAAATTCATTTTTCCTTCTTCAGCCTTCAACAACGCTCTGATACCAGCTGTGAGACCCCCACCCCCTCCGCGTGGCCTCCTCCAGGGTGCACGCAGTAGTGGAAGCAGTAGCCTCTCATGCAAGGCAGGGATTCCCACTCGGGGCCTTGCCCATGAATATCCGAAAAGGAGACTAGCTCGGCGCATTCCTCCGAAATTGAACCCAGAAAAACTTCCCTCGCCTGGAAGGCACGGGAGATTCCACCAGGAAAATCATCTAGCGGGAGATTTATCTAACGAGTCAAGGCCTTAACTATCTAATCTGATCTAACCAAACCTGTAGGTCTCGTGGCTAGATCAAGGAAATGACTTGCACTTGGTTCATAGAAATCACTGCTTTTTTCTCCCTTAAGAGAGCGAGGCACAGCTGCCCCTGTTGATTCTTTCCCACTGAACAAGAATCTTCTAGGGACTTATTCTAACTAGCGTAACTTGACGTATCTAACTATATCGTAGAAATCCATTGATCTAGCCTAACCCCCCCAACTGGCCCATGGGTTATTAGCCAACCGCCCCTAACCACTGTATTGGGGTGGGATCCCTTTATAAAAAAATTTGGTTATGTTTTGTCCCAGGTACCAAGGAAAAGAGTTCTCAGGCCCCCTAGCCGGCACTTCAAGCAAAATTCAAGGTAGTACCACCACTTACACACCCAATATGAAATTGCCTTTTTCAAAGATTCTGTTGTCTTTTAAAGCAATCTTTTAATGAAACCATAATATTACTGATCCTAATCCTCCAAAATATCCAATCCATTGTTTTACAAAAATATCATCCGCACTCTCCATTGAAGACCAACTAGTCAACCAACGAGATCCAATCTTGAATTATAGTTCACATAGATAATTCCTTTCCAATCCATCCATATCTTCCTCAACATACGCATGGGTGTCCTATCAACTACGAGCCCGACACCCATCGTACTACTGGAAGCGCACCATTTTAACCATACCAAGGCTGGTCAAGACCTCAGCAGGCTTTTTCGCGAGAGCGACCTCCTTTGATGACTCCCCGCTAGTTGTTGCAACGAATCTCTCCTTAGTTAAACATAAGCCAAACGTTTCCTCCAGCATTCTCGCGTAAAACAATACTTTTCAAAAACAGAGATTCTTTGCAAGTAAGAATTTTCCCATTTTGAGTTTGATTCCACAAAACCCTTTTTCTCAAAAACCTAACTTTCTTAATGAAAACGAATCTCATGTCAGGGTAACCCACCCATCAATTTCAATGAATTTCCAGTTCATTTCTCGATGACATCGGGTCTTGGAAAACTTCTCTAATTTGGTTGGTAGTCTATTCTTCGTATAACAAAGATTTGGAATTGGTCACGAGGTTTTTGCTCGATCCAAATTCGAGAGATGGACAAGTAATTTACTGGCCCGCCATTCTCATGGTCGTGGTCTAACCAAAAATTATTCGGTTTACTTCTAACTTTGATTCCTAAGGATTTTTCTTCTAATTAACTGATAAATTAACGGTGACTTCCAACCGTAAAGGAAGATCCAATTTTATAAAAATTCATTCTTTTTTACCACAATAGATTTAAAAATAAATCTATTAAAAAATAATGGGATTTTATAAAGATAACTCTTTTTCCAATACTCCATTTGTGAATCTGCATGCATTTATTCGTATAAAATATCTTAAAATATTCTTTTCATCAAATTGATCTTCAACATTAATACCCCATAATTTCCTACATGAAATCATGGTGAAAACTTCTCTTTTACATCTAAATTAATTTATGCATTTTTCTACTTAAAATAAAATGAAAATTTCTCTTTTAAATAAATAAAAATATCCATAATTTGAAATATGCCAAAATTTTCTCTTTTAGCATTTAAATGTTTGCATCTAGAATATCATGGGAATTCCTCTTTTTACATCTAAATTTTTATGCATGAAAATAAATATATCAAAAATTCCTCTTTTCTCTTAATTAAATAATTATGCATAAATACAAAAAGTATTTTCCATAAATATGATAAAAAATCATTCTTTTTTCATAAAATATCTAAACCTAGAATATGAGAGAAATTCCTCTTTTTTCTTTATTAAAATTATGCATAAAAATAAGATTCATATTTTTTTTCTAGAAAATTTGCCATAGCCTCGCTAAAATTATGCATAAAAATAAGATTCATATTTTTTTCTAGAAAATTTACCATAGCCTCACTGAAATTACTAAGAATATTCAATTTTATATTTTAAAATGAATACTTGTAATGAAAATATGATAGGAACTCCTCTTTTAGACTAAACTTAAATTATGCATACATAGTATAATTATAACCATAATTATAAGTATAATTATGATGAATTCTCTTGGTTAAACTAAAATAACCATTCCTCATTTCTAAAAATGTTAGCATAATTCTCTTTCAATTTAGGATGAGTTAATATGATTTTTTCTATATCGTAAATAAGTTTAAAATAATTAATCATCATTTTTTTCTAGATTAAAAATCATAAAAGAAACCAGTCTCTTTCTCTAGCTTGTCAAGCCTAGAGTTTGGATTAAGGCAAAGAGATTATTATTAAGAATCATCCTTCTACCAAGGATCTAGCCATAATAATGACTAATCTTTCCAAAAGAGACATTTTCTTAAAGAAAGCATTATAATTAAGCATAGAGATTATCATTAATCTAATTAAACATTATGCATCTTTGGAAAGCTTGATTTGAAGAAAAAGCCATTGATTTGAAATCTTCTCAAGCTTTAGAGGGGTTGAGAAAAAGAAAATTGTTGAGAGAATTGGAAAAAACGAGAGGATGGAGAATAGAGAAGCTCCAAAGCTCTCAAGAGAAGAGGCAAATTAGAGGGATAATAGAAATATGCTAATTTAGAGATAATACTGGCATGGTGTTGCTCACAGATGAAAATACAAAGGAATGAGGGTCTATTTATAGGTGAGAGAGGCCACTAACCAAGTCCAACTGGGTTCTAGAGCCTTCCAGCTTCAGTTTGACCCAATTCAAACAAGATTTGGATCAGTTTGGCTCCCTTTTTGATCCAGTTTGCACCAGGAGAGAGGAGAGATAAAATATTTTGATTATTTTAAATTAAAAAAGCCAAACGATGATGATAAAAAGGCGCCTACCTCAAGTGGCTTTCCCTCCTTAACAATCCATCATTTTACCAAAATATGTAATTTTTTTACTAATATACCTTAATTTTTAACTAATAAACCCTGTACTCAATCAACTCTTCATCTTATGTGAGCATTTACGCATTTTTGGGGTATTTTCTTTTATTCTTTGCATAATTATGAATTATCTCTCTCTAGAACATTTTCTCTCTCTAAGCCAAAACAAGTGAAAACAATGTTTTCTTGCATTCTGAAATAGGGGATGATTACATGGGATTGAGGTAAAAGCTTATACATCTTTTAGGGTTGAGGAGGAATCTTACAACTCAGATCATTAATGCCCTCTTCATCACATCATCTACAAGGATGAGAATGTGATATTCCCAGCTAGGAACATGTGTTCTTGTTAATACACACATGCATTACAATAGTATGACAACTTTATAGTTGTAAGTTCTAGGCTATCATGTGGTGAGTATGCACAATAGGTAAATAGTGCAAGCGTTATTTATCTCTATCAACATCTCCTTCCTTAATCTCCTAGCCTTGGGCGACTTTCCTATTCTTGAATGGGTAGCTACATAGGTAAGTGACTTAGGGACAAGTTTGCAGCCCATATGTATAGCTACATAGGTAAGTGACTTAGGGACAAGTTTGCAGCCCATATGTATAGCTCTATCCACCAAGACTCATGCTACTTCCCTATGCTTAAATGGGTAGCTTACTTGGGCTTTGTGAGACAATTTGGCTTACAAAAAAGCCACTACATGTGCTGCACATTTCAATCTAGCTCCATTTACCTTTAGCTACTCATGTGGCAATGATCTCTTAATAATAGCCCTTATTATCCCCATCATGCTCCCCCCCTTGCGATGACTAGGGCCAAACATTTTCCATGTCATCTCTACAAGCATGTAAGTCCAATAAATCTTGTAATAAAATAAAAGGGTCTCTTGATCTTAAATTCAGAGAGGTAGTCCCATTTGACCAAACCTAATGTGATGCTTTATCTTTCAACCATTTCTCATGCAACATGAAACAATATTAAACAAAGAGGGTGTGTAAGGTGAACTCTTGAACAAAGAAGGTGTGTAAGATGAACCTTACCCTCCCTACTTCCTTGATCATACGATCTATAGGTGATGTGAGCTAAGTATTATGTACTGCAAATTTCTATTAGATAATTGATATAGGAGTAAGATGAGGAATTAATTTACTTTTGTGTGACCTAGGCTCACTGGAGAGGGACTAAATCTTGTAGACCTTGCTTGATCAATTGATTGCCTCTACTGGACTTGTTCTTACGTAATTAATTAATTAGGGCCAATGTGTAATATCATGACGGGGTTTGGTATCATTAGGCAAAATTTGGACTCAAAAAAGGGCCCTCTATAAGAAATACCATGTCAGCTTTTTCTAGAAAAACGGGTTGATGGCTAAATTTTTACAAATCAAATCAAATTTTTTTCCGAGATTGTAGATTAGGAATCTACTCTTTGAGATCTTTCCAATGATGTATAGCATGATGGGAAATTTCTCACATTCAAGAAGTTCCCCAATTGGTGATGATGTGGGATCTTTTTGAAGCATTAGGGTTCTCACTGTCTCTCCACTCCACACTTCCTGTCATTTGGCTAGCCCATTTACACTTGTCCACTTACACATTTTTCACTCACACTCTTGATTGTTAGGGGTGTTTCACATGCAGCCTAAATCATTGTTGGGTTTATACACACTCCAGCACACTTTTGGGTATTTTTGTGAGTTTTTACATGCGCCTTGGGCTTCTTCACATGCCTTGAGTGTGTTAGTCCGTGTTCACACACTTACGTCTCTTTTATGATGTTCACACACAGTGTGTGTTTTGTGCATTGCTAGTTACATGCCTAGTGTATTGTGGGCCCCTTTGGTGATTGTGAGTTTGTTTACACAATCTAGGCCTTATTGGTGGTTGTTCACACACGCCTTACATTTTGAGTGTTTGGATGTTCGTATGGCACCGAGGTGTAACATTATGTATGTATGCCATACAAGTGAGTGTTTGGATGTTCGTATGGAACCGAGGTGTAACATTATGTATGTTTGGATGTTTGTATGGCACCGAGGTGTAACATTATGTATGTATGCCATACAAGTGAGCTATATGAATATCATGATTATCAGATGTCTAGTTTAGATGAGTAGGCAACATTATCATGCTATTTTGATGAGCGTAGGGGTACAATATACATCTTTACATCACTTTGTGTGGGATCAAACGAGGAGCTATGGTACCTACTTGGATTTCATTGGTTGATTTGAGACCCTTTACACATATCAACACTTATGGGAGGAGTGGTGCACGTGCAAATATGGTTTTGATCCATATCGTTCTGCCAAGGATGATGATGATGTTTGTGATGCGGCTATGGTGGATGATTATATGGATGATGATGATCATGATGGCCATTCATGGGATGCATTTGGTGAGTCATGGCTATTGATGGATGTGAAACCCTTAGCATTAGTAGCATTAGCTTAGGCTAATGAGTTGTGGGATTCGGTTATTAAAAGATGTTATATCAGGAAGTGGTTACAAGAGGGCTAGTGGGGAGTTAGGATCTTGTGGAGATTACGGGAGTCCAATAGTCACACATGGGTAGCCTAATAGTCACGTGGATAGCCCAATAGTCACATGGGTATCCCAAGAGTCACATGGTTGGATGGCTATATAAAGCCACACTTGTATGCAAATTATACCTAATTCTTATATATACAATACACAATATATTGTACATGATTCTTGTATACATGCAATATGTGATACATGGATATGGAATACACTATGATGTTTTGCTTGTATCTCTATCTTGTGCCTTTTATCTTATTCTTGATCCATGTCTCTTACACCATGCACATAAACATATGCATAAAAGATATTTTTTTATATTAAAAGTGTGATTTTCATCATAAATGATTTTGATGCATAAAAGATATATTTTTTATTAGTAAAAGTGTGATTTTTATCATAAATTATTTTATACATAAACATATGCATAAAAGATATTTTTTTATATTAAAAGTGTGATTTTCATCATAAATGATTTTTATACATAAACATATGCATAAAAGATATTTTTTATATTAAAAGAGTGATTTTCATCATAAATAATTTTTACGCATAAAAGATATTTTTTTATATTAAAAGTGTGATTTTCATCATAAATAATTTTGATGCATAAAAGATATATTTTTATTAGTAAAAGTGTGATTTTCATCATAAATTATTTTATGCATAAACATATGCATAAAAGATATTTTTTTATATTAAAAGTGTGATTTTCATCCTAAATGATTTTTATGCATAAATATATGCATAAAAGATATTTTTTTATATTAAAAGTGTGATTTTCATCATAAATGATTTTTATGCATAAAAGATTTTTTTTATATTAAAAGTGTGATTTTCATCATAAATGATTTTGATGCATAAAAGATATTTTGTTTTATAGTAAAAGAGTGATTTTCATCATAAATGATTTTATGCATAAACATATGCATAAAAGATATTTTTTTAATATTAAAAGTGTGATTTTCATCATAAATGATTTTTATGCATAAAAAATATTTTTTCATATTAAAAGAGTGATTTTCATCATAAATGATTTTTATGCATAAAAGATATTTTTTTATATTAAAAGTGTGATTTTCATCATAAATGATTTTGATGCATAAAAGATATTTTTTTATAGTAAAAGTGTGATTTTCATCATAAATGATTTTATGCATAAACATATGCATAAAAGATATTTTTTCTATATTAAAAGTGTGGTTTTCATCATAAATGATTTTTATGCATAAACATATGCATAAAAGATATTTTTTATATTAAAAGAGTGATTTTCATCATAAATGATTTTTATGCATAAACATATGCGTAAAAGATATTTTTTTATATTAAAAGTGTGATTTTCATCATAAATGATTTTTATGCATAAACATATGCATAAAAGATATTTTTATATTAAAAGAGTGATTTTCATCATAAATGATTTTTATGCATAAACACATGCATAAAAGATAATTTTTATATTAAAAGTGTGATTTTCATCATAAATTATTTTTATGCATAAACACATGCATAAAAGATATTTTTTTATATTAAAAGTGTGACTTTCATCATAAATGATTTTTATGCATAAACATATGCATAAAAGATATTTCTTTATATTAAAAGTGTGATTTTCATCATAAATGATTTTTATGCATAAACATATGCATAAAAGAAATTCTTTTATGTTAAAGGAGTGATTTTCATCATAAATGATTTTTATGCATAAACATATGCATAAAAGAAATTCTTTTATGTTAAAGGAGTGATTTTCATCATAAATGATTTTTATGATGATAAAAGTGTGAATTGGATTTCATGCATAATTAGATACATATAGAATCTTTATAATTAAATAAGGGTTCTCCTTAATCCTCTGTTAATTTTCGTAAAAATTGAAAAAATGAATAAGCAGATAATATGGGAGAAGAAATTCTACCGTTTCATATTCACTAAGATGGTAATGAGAAAATTCAATTAAACTATCGAAATCGGAGATCGAGATAAATGATTATTTTATTCCTCTTAAGAAATCCATGTTTTAGAAATCTGTAAGCAAATATTCGTCGAATGAAATTTAGAAAAGGAGAAATTGAAATAGTACCTTTCGAGAAAGATAGTTTAGGAAGAACCTTTCCAGACGACCCAAACTCTGATTCAAACTTTTGACCAAGACCTAATTCCTTCGTCAATGACGATTTGATCAGTTCAGGAAAAATGCACTCAAAACATCCACCGAATCTAAAACTAGTTAAGACTTTTGATTTTGATCCGAGGATCAAGTTAACAGAATTCAAGGAATTCTGTTTTGAATTCAGACTTGGATCTAGAAGTATTGGGATACGGATTTAAGATTTATTCATGGTATTTAAACAAAATCAAAACTAAAAACTTGCATTGAAACCCTGCTTTCTTAAAGGACTGTCTTACGCTAGAATGCTGGAGGGAGCATTTGGCATATATGTTTATCTAAGGGAAGTTCGGTTGCAACAGCTAGCGAGGAGTGTTTGAGGGACAGCTCACGCAGCAAAAACCTGCCCAGGTCTTGGACCAGCCTGGGTATGGTGAAAAATGGTGCGCTTCCGGTACGATTGTTGAAGGCCGAGGAACCGATCCCTGAGTGAAGTGCCAGGACACCTAAGGAGGATCTTGGAGGGTTCTGACCAGGAGAGATGCACGGACTCGCGGTGCTTAGGACACCCATGCGTATGTCGAGAAAGATATATATATGTATGGTGACGAAATGATTATTGTAATTTGTTACTGGATCTCGTTGGGGGTGCTGACCAGTTGGTCCCAACGGAGAGTCCAGAGTGGTACTGTTTTTGTGAAATAAGGGATTGAATGGAAATTTTGAATTATGAAATCTGTGATCATATCTGTTTTGTCAATGGATTATTTTTATATTAAAGTTTTAAAGAGGAGTGTGTGCGTATCTGTTTTCTAAAGCTAAAGTTAAGAAAGGCATTTCAATTATGGGTGGGCGAGTACTTGTTTGGTTCCACCGATTCCAGTGGTAGGGTGGTGGCTAACCCATAGGCCGCCGGATGGGGTTAGGCTAGAATCAGTGGAGTTTTAATAATCAAACTGAAAAATCTTAGGATTACGTTAGGATTCAAATAGTTAGTTAATTCCCTGGTAAATTTCTCAATTGTGTGAATCAACGGATGTGCCTGATCTTGATTAGGAAAAAAGCGTTGAATTTACTCAGATGATCAAATTTTATCAGTGATAGTTTCCTTCTATCTGGTTTATTCAGGTGAAGGATAGTTTAGAATTGATCTCATTAGAAAAATTCGTTAAGAAAATTCAAAAAGGTGGAATCGTCCAATTTTCTCGATTTCGATTTTTAGAGTGATCACCAGCCTAGTCTCGTGCTTGCCCGGACATTCGTGGGCGAGGCCCCGATTGAGAAACCCTGCCCCGCGCATGAGGGGGCTGCTTCCGCTCTGTCAGCTACCGGGAGTCCGCCGGTGCACAGAGGGGGCAGACGGATCTCACAGTTCGTATCAGAGCCAGGTTTCCTAAATTTTTAATAGAAATCTGGGAAAGAAATGTTTTTCACTTGTTAATACTATGAGAATGAACTTCAAAAATTGAAAACTTATAAATTGAATTGGAAATTTATAGATGGACACCCCAAACCTATCTGGAATTCCTGGACTCTCTCAGAGTCAGGATATGATAGCTTTTGCGTTTGATCACCTCATCAACTCTACGACGACCCGAATGAGCAGAGTGAGACTCGCTCGCCATTTTGAGAGTCTTTACTTTCCTGATCCTCTTGAGCGACATCGGTATATGTGGTTCAATGGAGGACGGTGCATTAATGTCAATACCAGTCAGCGTCGGCAGAGGCTCAGGCAAAATATTTCCTTGGCCATGATTCTGATAAGACTAGGGCTTGTTTAGCATGTTCAGCTCTTTGATCATTCACCCAGGAACTTTAGAACTTCATGCCGATTTTTTAGACTTCTCAGCCGCTTTATCCCTAGGAATAGAATTACAGCACCTCTTTGTGTAATGAATCGTGTGTACCATGGTATGACTTCTTCACAGTTTTGCTTCTTTATACGATTACGTCTGAGGCAGTGATTCTAGAGCCCGAGCTACTCTATGTACATATTGCAACTTTTATATAAATATAGAAATGTTTTTTGGAGAAAAAAAAATTCCCTGTTGTATAAGTGATTGTTTACGGACAATCTGATAAAAAAAATGTGTTATCGGACATATGTCATAGATCTCCAATAAGAACATTGTCTTGTTTAAGAAAGTGTTTTCCGAACCTCTTAAGTCTTAGGATCTCGTAGATGATATCAAAATAAAAATTTAATAATATATGAATTTTTGGTAGAATCATGAGACAAGGAAATCGTGGCTGTCAGCCAGACCCTGTCTCTAAAGATGACGAGCTTGATCCTAATGTTCGCAAGGCTCTTCATAGGACTCAGCCAGGACTCTTCAAAGCAGAAGGGGAGAACCTGGGCGAGGCTGTGGAGAAATGGGTGGAAGCCATGGAAGAATATTTTGATGTCACAGGCTACAATGAGCGGAGCAAAATGGCTCTTGCCCGGCTGAAAATAGTGGAAACAGCTAGGGTAGCATGGAGAAACCACTGTGACACCAACCGTCTGGACAGAAATACTCAGTCCTGGAATGACCTAAAAACCTATCTAAGAAAGAGATTTTATCCCCTGGATTTTTGGAAACCAAAATGAATGAATTTTTAGAGCTAAAGCAGGAGAGCAAAACCATCAAAGAATATCACCAGGCCTTTGCTCTTCTACTCAAATATTCACCACCTCTTGATGAAGAACAACTCATGGCCAGGTTCATTCGGAATGAACGAATCCTTGGACACACTGGTCAAAAATGCCAAGCTAGTGTCCATGGCTGAATCAGTAAGAATGGCAAAGGATTTTGCCAAAGCCTTTGTAGCAAAGGTCCCGCCAAAGCTTGCACCCTCTAACTTTAAAAGATTCCAAGCCAAGGGAAGTACTTCAAACTTTCCACCCAAAGAGGCAGCAAGGCCCAAATCAGAATTAGGATGCAGGAAGATTCCGAAGTGAAGGAAGACCCTTCCCCCAGAATACTTTCTCAGGAGCCCCACCTCTTTCAAGAAATCAGAGGGATGAGCTCCTCGGAACTGAAAACCAATGTTTTGGATGCCAGGGTTTTGGTCACCAGTTAAAAGACTGCTCGACTCCTGCCATGTCAAGGGGACAAGAAGTCAAGGACCCTGAGTTCAGAGACCAACCCCTTCATACCAATCTAATCAGGGTCCGTCTTGCCCAAGCCAAGGTAACCCCAGAAGAACCCAGAGTAACCTCAGAACTCCTTCCCAGAACTGGGGCAACCAAAGAGAAAGAGTTCCGCCTCAGACAGTAGCAACCAGAGCAGTCACAATTTCAGATGTAGTAGAAGAGGAAAGAGGGCAAATCTATGCTGCAATTGAAAATCAAGGGCCTAACCCAGTCATCCATACTCTAGCAGAGTATCAGGGTAAGCCTTTTAAGCTTTTGATTGATTCAAGCAGTTCTCATTCATTCATTTCCCCTGGATGCTTGCGTAAGCTAGTCTTAGAATAGAAATTAGGGAAACCTATGCAAGTTGAATTGGCCAGTGGGAAGACTCTTTTCACTCACCATGAGACAGATCTTATCCAGTTCAATCTAGATGGTAATGTAACTGACTGTCAGTTCAAAGTCTTACCTCTGGGAGTTTTTGACTGGATCCTTGGAATGGATTGGCTCCACAAAAACCAAGCTAACATACATTGTCACAATGGAACCATTTTCTTCCATGACCTTCACAGGAACAAAGTTCAAGGAACTGGAGTTTCCGGATCCTCAGACCTTCAGTTTTAGTAAAAGCTTCCAGGTTGCTGAAAGGACTTAGGAAGAAGCAGCAAATTTATGTTGTCAAAATGAACCCAGTAGACTCAAAGCTTAAGGCTAAAGAACCAAAATGGTTAAGTGAATTTGATGATCTATTCCCAGCAGAACTAACTCAAATGCCTCCAATTCGGTAAGTAGATCATGTGATTGAATTGACCCCGGAGCTCAGCCAGTAGCCCTGCGCACGTACAAAATGCCAGTTCCTGAAGCCATTGAACTCAAGGAACAGCTTAGACAGCTGTTAGAACAAGGGTTTATAAGACCCAGTGTTTCACCTTGGGGTGCGCCAATTCTCTTTCAGAAAAAGAAAGATGGAACGCTTAGACTCTGTGTGGACTACAGCAGAGGTCTAAATCAGCTGTGTGACAGTTAAGAATAAGAATCCTATCCCAAGAATTGATGAGCTTCTAGATAGGCTAAATAGAGCCCAGATCTTCACAAAGATAGATCTCAAATCCGGGTATTGCCAGATCAGGATCAATGATCAAGATATACCAAAAACAGCCATCAATACTCGCTATGGGCATTATGAATTTACTGTCATGCCGTTTGGATTAACTAATGCCCCAGCTACATTCAATCGCCTAATGTAAGACATCCTCAGAGCATACTTGGATGATTTTGTTCTAGTTTTCTTTGATGACATTCTGATTTACTCAAGGAATGTAGCTGACCATGAGACTCATGTCAGAAAAGTTCTTGAGATTCTAAGGAAGCACCAACTCTTTGTAAAAAAGAGCAAATGCACTTTCTCTGTCGACCATGTTGAATACTTGGGCTTTCTGGTGTCCAAAGATGGAATTTCTCCAGATTCCACAAAAGTCCAAGCAGTCATAGATTGGCCTGAACCAAAGACAGTGAGAGAAGTCAGAGGATTCTTGGGATTGACTGGTTGGTATAGGATTTTTATACCAAAGTATGCTCTCATAGCTTCCCCCCTGACTAACCTCCTCAAAAAGAATACCCCATTTCAGTGGTCTGCCAGGTGTCAGAGTGCTTTTGATAAGCTAAAGACCGCCTTGGTAACCAATCCCATTCTGAAGCTGCCAGATTTCTCTCTACCCTTTGAGGTAGTAACTGATGCAAGTGGTTTTGCCCTAGGAGGTGCACTCATGCAGGAAGGTCATGCAGTGGCCTATGAATCCCGAAAGCTCAGAACGCATGAGAGGAATTATGCTGTCTACGACCTGGAATTACTTTCAGTAGTCTATGCCTTAAAGTTGTGGAGACATTACCTACTGGGAAAAAGATTCACTTTGATGACAGACCATCAGAGTTTAAAGTGGATCTTCACTCAGAAGGACCTCAAGATGCACCAAAGAAGGTGGATGCAGACCCTGGAGGAATTTGATTTTGAAATCAAGTATCACCCATGCCAAGAAAATGTGGTAGCAGAAAAGCCTCCTTGCTTGTAAGTACTGTAATATCAAAAGCTCAGAACGCATGAGAGGAATTATGCTCAGAACGCATGAGAGGACCTCAAGATGCGCCAAAGAAGGTGGA
The DNA here is from genome assembly GCF_041138505.1 of Cibotium barometz. Taxonomy (NCBI): domain Eukaryota; kingdom Viridiplantae; phylum Streptophyta; class Polypodiopsida; order Cyatheales; family Cibotiaceae; genus Cibotium; species Cibotium barometz. Next base: position 22,023,491 of record NC_141107.1, on the reverse strand, counting down.
TGCAGACCCAGTAGGAATTTGATTTTGAAATCAAGTACCGCCCATGCAAAGAAAATGTGGTAGCAGAAAAGCCTCCTTGCTTGCAATTACTGTAATATCAAAAGCTCAGAATGCATTCATGAGAGGAATTATTGAATCCCGAAAGCTCAGAACGCATGAGAGGAATTATGCTGTCCACGACCTGGAATTACTTTCAGTAGTCTATGCCTTAAAGTTGTGGAGACATTACCTACTGGGAAAAAGATTCACTTTGATGACAGACCATCAGAGTTTAAAGTGGATCTTCACTCAGAAGGACCTCAAGATGCGCCAAAGAAGGTGGATGTAGACCCTACAGGAATTTGATTTTGAAATCAAGTACTGCCCATGCAAAGAAAATGTGGTAGCATAAAAGCCTCCTTGCTTGCAATTACTGTAATATCAAATCCTTTAATTATTGAAGCAAGAGAGAAGATCATGTAGGATAGATTCTTTGGCCCTATTGCTACCCTACTTATGCAGGAAAGCAAAACTCCACATGAGTTGAACAGAGTTCAAGGGTACAGCCTGGATGATGGCATTATGTATTATAATCGTAGGCTATGCATTCCCAATGACGAGGGAACCAAGGAACAAATTCTGAATGAAGCCCATGACAGCCTTATAGCAGGACATCCAGGTTTCATCAAAACCTACCTGTCTGTAAAGAAAAGCTTCTTTTGGCCTGGTCTAAAAAAGGATGTACTGAATCATGTACGTCAATGTCTGACATGCCAGAAAGTCAAAGCTGAAAGAGTAAAAATGCCTGGGAAGTTACATCCATTGGACATCCCCCAGATGAAGTGGGAATGTACTAGTATGGACTTTATTACTGGATTACCTTCAGTGCAATCAGGTTATAACTCTATTTTTGTGGTAGTGGACAGACTAACCAAAGTTGCCCATCTGATCCCAGTAAAAGAAACCTACATTGCAGTGGATGTGGCCAGAGTGTTCCTCAAAGAAATCTTCAGATTGCATGGCCTACCCAGGAGAATAGTAAGTGATCGAGATCCCAAGTTTACTTCAAGGTTCTGGACTGCATTTTTCGAAGCAATGGGAACTTTCTTGGATCTCAACACAGCTTATCACCCTAAGACCCCGATGGTCAAGCTGAAAGGGTAAACCAAGTAATCAAAGATATACTTCGGTCATGCTGTTGTTGCAGGGAAAACCAAGAAGTGGCTAAGCTATCTGCACCTAGTCGAGTTCGCCTACAATGCTTCTTATCACAGAAGTATTGGGATGAGCCCTTTTAAAGCTCTGTATGGACAAGATTGCTTAACTCCATTAACTTGGTCCGACCCATTGATTAGGGTCGAGATGTCGAGATAGACGCTTGACGACATGGAGCAACAGATGCAGTTAATTCGTAAAGATGCCCAGAATCGTCTCAGAAGCAGTATGCAAATAAGAAGAGGACAGACAAAAAGTTTGAAGAAGCAGATATGGTCTTCATTAGAGTACGGCCCAAAAGAAGTTCTCTATCTCTTGGGAAGTACAAGAAGTTATCCCCTAGATATTGTGGGCCATTGAGCCTTCTAAAGAAGTATGTGCCAAGCCCAAATCATGTACTTGATGATGAAATCCTAACCTCTTCAACCCAAGGACAGATGGAACTCCAACTTGAAGAAATTCTTGATGTTCGAGAAAAGATTCTCAGGAACAGGATTCTCAGAGAATTATTGGTAAAATGGAAGTTCTATCCTTTTGAAAATGCCACCTGGGAGAATGAAGCCGATCTGTTGCGAGATTACCCCCAGTTTGCGAGATGAGGACATCTCGCGTTTTTCAAGTGGGAGAGAATGTAAGATTCCTCCCTAGTCTCTCAAGATGTCTAGCATCTTCCCCTGTAATCAAGTCCCTCTTCAGAAATATAAAAGATCTTGTTTGGCCTTGAGAGAGAAAATATTCTAGAGAGAGAATACTCATATTTTAAATATTTTTGGATGGAAAAAATTCTCATCTTATTAAAATAAGTTCCCCTGAAACAAAAGTTCAAAAAGATTTTCAGAAGGTGCATTAGAAATTAAGTATAATCTGTTCAAGAGGCATTATCCTGGGGGTGAAGATTTTTTTAAAATTTTAAATTAAGGTTCCTATGGACCAATAAGATTCATCCAAATTTAGGGAGGAGATAAATGAAGAAATAAAAGAAAAATCCCCCAAAAATGAGTAAATACTCACATAAGATGAAGAGTTGACTAAGGACAAGGTTAATAGTTAAAAAAGAGAGATATTTAGGTGAAATGGTGCATTTTTGACACCTCCACATGGGGGAATTCCCCTCATGAAGGAGGCACCTATTTCACATGCTTGAATTAGTTTTAAACTCCCAAATAATGAGATATTTTATCTCTCCTCTCTCCTGTTTCAACTAGATCCAAAAAGTGAGCAAAATTGACCTAAAAATGGTCAAAAATTGACCAAACTGATCTGGAAAATTCTAGAATCAGTTGGCTTGGTTAGAAGCTTACTTTTTCCTATAAATAGAAGCCCTTCCCTTTGTTGAAACTCAATAGTGTTTTGCACTATTACCCTGCCTCTCCCAAGTGCCAAAAACAGTGAATTTTACTCATAATTCATTAGTTTTTGACCTTCCCTCTTCCAAAAGATTGGTGGGTACTCTTGTTTCAAACAAGAGTTGAACCCTCAAACCATCAAGCCAAAGGAAAGCTCTCAAATTATCTATGTAAGTTGGAGATTCTTCTCTTTTCTATTCTTTTTATGGTTTTTATGGTTTTTTATGATTTTTGTCTTCTCTAAATTAAAAATGATGTTATGCCTCATTACAAAAAGGCATTCCCCTCTCTTCTCTAGTAAATCCAACCATTCTTCATCCTAGATGAATGATTAATGAATAAAATCAAGTTTTTCATAATGTTTCTCTTAAATAAGTAGAAAAATGTTTACTTTAGAATAATTTAAATACCCTTGGTGCACTTTTAATTAATTTTAGAGACTTAAAAATTGAAAAATTGTCAGCCATACAAAGGAGGTTATGGTAAAAAAAATTAAAAATTTAAAAATAAGTATTTTTTATTATTCTAAAACAGTAATCCTTATGGTTTCTATATTCTAAAAGTATCATTTTCATGCATAGAGATGCATTTTGATTATTTGCATAAAAGAAATTTATTTTTATATTAAAAGAGTGATTTTCATCATAAATGATTTTTATGCATAAACATATGCATAAAAGATATTTTTTTATAGTAAAAGTGTGATTTTCATCATAAATGATTTTTATGCATAAAGGATATTTTTTTATACTAAAAGTGTGATTTTCATCATAAATGATTTTTATGCATAAAAGATCTTTTTTATATTAAAAGCGTGATTTTCATCATAAATGATTTTGATGCATAAAAGTGTGATTTTCATCATAAATGATTTTGATGCATAAAAGTGTGATTTTCATCATAAATGATTTTATACATAAACATATGCATAAAAGATATTTTTTTATATTAAAAGTGTGATTTTCATCATAAATGATTTTTATGTAAAAAAAGTATTTTTTATATTAAAAGAGTGATTTTCATCATAAATGATTTTTATGCATAAACATATGCATAAAAGATATTTTTTTATATTAAAAGTGTGATTTTCATCATAAATAATTTTGATGCATAAAAGATATTTTTTTTATAGTAAAAGTGTGATTTTCATCATAAATGATTTTATGCATAAAAGATATTTTTTATATTAAAAGTGTGATTTTCATCATAAATGATTTTTATGCATAAACATATGCATAAAAGATATTTTTTTATATTAAAAGTGTGATTTTCATCATAAATGATTTTTATGCATAAACATATGCATAAAAGATATTTTTTTATATTAAAAGTGTGATTTTCATCATAAATGATTTTTATGCATAAACATATACATAAAAGATATTTTTTATATTAAAAGTGTGTTTTTCATCATAAATGATTTTTATGCATAAACATATGCATAAAAGATATTTTTTTATATTAAAAGTGTGATTTTCATCATAAATGATTTTTATGCATAAACATATACATAAAAGATATTTTTTATATTAAAAGTGTGTTTTTCATCATAAATGATTTTGATGCATAAAAGATATTTTTTTTATAGTAAAAGTGTGATTTTCATCATAAATGATTTTATGCATAAAAGATATTTTTTATATTTAAAGTGTGATTTTCATCATAAATGATTTTTATGCATAAACATATGCATAAAAGATATTTTTTATATTAAAAGAGTGATTTTCATTATAAATGATTTTTATGCATAAACATATGCATAAAATATATTTTTTTATATTAAAAGTGTGATTTTCATCATAAATTATTTTGATGCATAAAAGATATTTTTTTATAGTAAAAGAGTGATTTTTATCATAAATGATTTTATGCATAAACATATGCATAAAAGATATTTTTTTATATTAAAAGTGTGATTTTCATCATAAATGATTTTTATGCATAAACATATGCATAAAAGATATTTTTTATATTAAAAGAGTGATTTTCATTATAAATGATTTTTATGCAGAAACATATGCATAAAAGATATTTTTTTATATTAAAAGTGTGATTTTCATCATAAATGATTTTTATGCATATAAACATATGCATAAAAGATATTTTTATATTAAAAGAGTGATTTTCATCATAAATGATTTTTATGCATAAACATATGCATAAAAGATATTTTTTATATTAAAAGTGTGATTCTCATCATAAATGATTTTGATGCATAAAAGATATTTTTTTATAGTAAAAGTGTGATTTTCATCATAAAAAATTTTCATCATAAATTATTTTTATGCATATACATATGCATAAAAGATATTGTTTTATATTAAAAGTGTGACTTTCATCATAAATGATTTTTATGCATAAAAGATATTTCTTTATATTAAAAGTGTGATTTTCATCATAAATGATTTTTATGCATAAAAGAAATTCTTTTATGTTAAAGGAGTGATTTTCATCATAAATGATTTTTATGATGACAAAAGTGTGACTTTCATCAGAATTGAATTTCATGCATAATTAGATGCATATAGAATCTTTATAATTAAATAAGGGTTCTCCTTAATCCTCTGTTAATTTTTGTAAAAATTAAAAAATGAATAAGCAGATAATATGGGAGAAGAAATTCTACCGTTTCATTGTAAGAAAGCATTATGGGCCCAAGGCCATGGACAACTAGTAAGTAGGTGTGAACTCTTGGGTGGAGTATAAATACCAATGTAAATGGGATTATGGTTCATTCATGATAATGTTATCTAATCCAAGAATCAATGGTGAGCTTCTCCCGTGTGATGCTAAGTGGTGACTCCTTCATGAGCCACTCCCTTGGTGAGGGACTAACCCACCCCTGTTACTTTCTTTCATTGGTATCAGAGCATGGCTTTTGATCCATGATTTTTAATTTTTCTTTTCTTCTTCTCATTTCGTGAAATTTCTGCTTCATTTGATTCATGGGGGAAGGGGATATGGCTAAGGTAGAGTTTGTGGTTCAAATCTGAGTACATGGACCTTTTTTTTTTTTGAATGAGTGGACCAAATTGGGGAAAATTTCTAATCTTGATTAGCAGTTGTTAATCAAAAACGTTTTTTTGTTTGGGAGCTTTCTTGCAAACCCTAGCCATGGAATCTCAACATGAGCAAAGGGCATTGAGTCTCTCATGTATCTAGCAATGTTTTATGAAGTATTTCACCTATTTTCCATGAGCAATGGGGCTCCCAATGTGGCTGAAAATCACTACCAAAGCTGCCCACGTTTTTCACCAAAGTGACCCTAATCTTCATCTCCTTCAACAAATTCAAGCATTAAGGCTTCCCGGGTGACATTGGTGAGTTGCTCCATCACTTCCTTACAATTTTGAAGCATTCTTTCAAGCTATGGAGTGAATTAGGGTTTTATTACACATAAAGCCCTAATTTTCAGAAATTGGACTTTAATCATGGCCATTCATGCTGCTCTTTATGCATTATGAATGCTTGAATGCTACACATAGCCATTCAATGCTATGCCTTGCATATTGGCATAAGTGAGCATAGCTTTTGGCACATTTGGGGGATTGAATAAAATGTTTTGGGTTGGAAGCCCACTTTTTGGTGAATGCTTGAATGCTACACATAGCCATTCAATGCTATGCCTTGCATATTGGCATAAGTGAGCATAGCTTTTGGCACATTTGGGGGATTGAATAAAATGTTTTGGGTTGGAAGCCCACTTTTTGGTGACCGTTTTCCATTGCCGGTTGCACGTTTTTGGTCATAACTCTCTCATACGAACTCCGTTTTTAGAGTTCTAGTACTCAAAACGACCGGCTCGTCGTCCTCTTCGAGACGAGCTATAGGTCTTGAGGTGCAGGATTCAGCAAGTGCTCTCTGTTTTCACTTTTGTACTGGATTTTCTAGTCCCGAGCGGGAACTCGCGCCCAGAACGCGACCCGAGATCACCGCTCCGTGACACTTGGATGTTGTTGATGTATGTGAAAATGTATTGACATTGCCATGAGTGGATGTGATGAAGGAAGCACTATGAACCATGTATTATGTTGATGTATGTGAAAATGTATTGACATTGCCATGAGTGGATGTGATGAAGGAAGCACTATGAACCATGTATTATGATATGAATGAGCATGAGTCATGCTATAAATCAATTGTAAGTCAACTCTACTCATTCATTTGAGCTTGTAACCACATTCCACTCACGATTGTACCCCACTTTATTCCTAGAATCTAGAATGAAGTAAGGGTACCTTGGCATTTGGAGGAGAGGCCAAGGGGAGAATGTCTTGAATCTTCCTTGCCGTTAGTGCCGGGTAACGCGGTAAGGAAGAGTATTAGGTACTTGGTGGTAAAGAAATGGCCTCAACCTTCACCTTGGTGAAGGGGTGAGAAGTGCTTAGCCGGGAGATCGGCAAGCATCGACGCGCTTCATCGACCACTTCATTCAACTTGAGCAAACAAGCAAATCCTCTACATCGACTTCTTATGCAAAAGGACAAAATTGATGCCATAAGGTCACATGCTCAGATGGAAAAATGATTGAGGATTGATTTGCTTACAGTGGTCAAATGCATAAGGATTTTAATACTTGATTGAGATGCTTTGATTTGATTGAGATTTGGTGCAAAAAGAGGGGAGACTATGGCAAAATTTTTGCAAAATTTGCCTACTTGCAGCCAGGACAAATCCTTGAATTTCTAGGGTTTTTCAAAAGCTTTTCAAATCTGTCCTGAAAGCCCTTCAATCTACCCGAAAACCTCTTTCAAACAAGCTAAAGATCACTCAAATCGGAGTAGTATTGAGCGGTCAAAGTCAAGAGTTGACTTTCAGCCGGTACAGTTGACTGGTCAAAGGCTGTTGACTTTTTCAAATCTGTTTTTGGGGATTCTTATTCGTCTCGTCGAGAGCTTCGCGTTGATATAAAGATCACCCAAATCGGATACCGTTTGAATAGAGAAAAAAAAATCAAGTAAGTGGTCTTTGCAAGGAGGGATCAATTACGCGCATGGAAGTGACTAGAGGAGGTCAAAACAAGGGAGCCCGGAATGAAAATGATCAAAGACAACCGGAAGCAATGATGGCAATGAGTTCATCAACGAGGAATGAAGAAAGTTCAACCATAAAAGCACCATCTCCAAATGAATCTCAGCCAGTGGAAATGCCTCAATCTTTGGGAACTACTCCGCTAACAGTGGACATGATGTTAATGGCTATGGAGAGTATGTTTCAAAGGATTGAAAATAACCAAACAAATCGGCAACAACAATTTGGTGAACACCTCATGGAACGGTTCAACAAGCGACACCACTACCTGGATGACGTGATGCAAAGAGGGTTAAAAGACTTGGCAAAAGCCATTAGTGCATTGGCTCCTCTCAAGCTCAACCAAGAAGCCGATATAAATGCAATGGATGGTGTACATTATGATGCCAAACATGATGGAAAGCCTTCTATGCCAGAAGAGAACAAAGTAAGACAAATGATGCCACCTCAAATGATGCCACATTCTTCTTACATAGACAAGGGCAAGAGACCTATGGGTGATGCTTCTTATGAGAGATCCAATGCCAGTATTCCAAGAACTTCATCCTTTATGCAAGATGCAAGAAGAGGGTATGAACAGAAGGGATTTAAAGATGCAAGTGATTGGCAATTGGAAGATGAGCAAATGCATAGACACTTGGGTGAAGGAAGAGGATTTGATGATCCAAGAGCACGGCAGAGGGGTTCAAGAATGCATGGTGATTTTGACAATGCTGTGAAGGACAAAATCATATTTAATAAGTTCAAAGGAGAATCAAATTCTATCGAAGACTTTGAAGAGTGGGCAAACAAGATGGATCTCTACTTCGAAATCAGCCCCAGGAGCGAGATTGCCAAAGTCTACTTCGCCTCACTTCATCTTGAAGGTTTTGCTCACACTTGGTGGAGGAGGAAGCAATCTCATGGTTATGTCATCACTACTTGGGAAGAATTCAAGAATGACATGGCAGAAGCGTTTACTTCTCGCATGCAAAGGGACAATCACATTGTGGAATGGGACAAGCTAGAGCAAATCACTACTGTGAAGGAATATTCTCATAAGTTTCTAAAGCTTCTATTATACTTGGACGACTTTGATGAGCATTATCTTGTTGTCAAGTATATAAGGGGCTTGAAAGCTCCTATTGGTGGTGATGTCAAGTCTCATGAACCCGCCACTTTGAAGAAGGCAATGATGCTTGCAGAAATTCATGAAGAGAAGTACTTGACAAAGTGGGCTAGCAAAGGGAATATCAAAGGGGAAGTGATCACAAGGACTAACATGGGTTCTCATGCAAACACAAGACCTAATCTTCCAAGATTTCCTACCGTGTATGGTAGAGGGTCTAATAGACTTCCATTTAAACCACCATTTATGTCCAACAAAGCTACATACAATGAGTCCAAGCCAGCAAATGGGGGTTCAAAAAGCAAGGTTATCAAGGAGGACCGTTTGCATGAAATGAGTCTCAAAGGTCTATGTTTCAAATGTGGAGAAAAATGGAACAAGGATCACTTCAAAGTATGCAAATCCAAGGATATTTCCATAAGCTACATTATCACTGAGGACAATGCTAATCATGAGGAGGAGGAATTCCTTGAATGCAATGATGCCTTAGGATGGGGAGATCCTCATGAGGGTGGAGGTTCTCATGATGATGGTTTTGATGAAGAAAATCCCGAGTTTCCTTTTGATCCGGGTGGGAAACTAAAGTTTGCTCATGACAAAATGGATGATGGGATGCCTCTATGCGTGTGGAATGAAAACAATAGTGCACATACTACCTTGTGTACAATCTCTCATGATGCTTATGCAGGAAGTAAGGGTGCCAACACATTGAGATTGAAGATCAAGGTGAATGGGAGAACAGCATATGCACTCATTGATACTGGAAGCACGCATAGTTTTGTCAATAAAAGGTCTTTGAACACTCTCAAAATGCAACCAACTTCTTTACCAAACAAGCACATGGTGCAAGTGGCCAATGGTGATTCAATGGGTTGCAATATGAAGTGTCAAAGTACAGAATTGGAGTTGTCCAAGAACTACTCTTGCAAAGTTGATCTTTTGGTGATTTTTGTGCATCATGGAGGGGTTATTACATTGAATGGAATGCAAGGGTCCAAGCTCTTCATGATCAATGCTACTCAAATGAAGAAAGAGTTCAAGAAAGAGGGCTATGTTTATGTACTACAGCTTTGCAAAGAGGAAGATAATAGCAAAAAGGATTGCATCGAAAATGTGGACATGGTTAAGCTACTCAAGGATTATGAAGATGTGTTTACCATGCCAAAATCAATGCCGCCAAAGAGGAGTGTTGATCATGCTATTGATTTGGAACCAAATGCCAAACCAATCAACAAGCCTCCCTATCGTTTGTCAAAGGTTGAAAAGGAAGAGGTGGCAAAGCAAGTCAAAGAACTCATTGACATGGGATGGGTTGAACCAAGTCAATCTCCTTTTGCTTCTCCGGTGCTACTTGTGAAGAAAAAGGATGGTACTTTCCGCATGTGCATTGATTACCGTGATTTGAATAAGATCACCATCAAAAATCGATTTCCAATACCAAGGGTGGATGATCTTTTGGATGAGTTGAAGGGTGCCACATGCTTTTCAAAGATTGATTTGCGTTCCGGATACCATCAAATAAGGATGAAAAGTGGTGATGAGTTCAAAACAGCATTTCGTACAGAAAGGGGTCTTTACCAATTCATGGTTATGCTGTTTGGATTATGCAATGCACCGGTAACTTTTCAAGCATTGATGAACAAAGTGCTTCAACCTTTCCTCTACAAGTTTGTATTGGTCTTTTTCGACGACATACTTATCTATAGCAAAGATGAGGAAGTGCATTTGAAGCACGTGAAAGAGGTTTTGGAGGTCTTGAGGCAAAACAAGTTGTATGTTAAGGAGACAAAATGTACCTTCATGGCACATGAGGTGGAATATTTGGGTCACATTGTGAGCAAGGATGGCATTTGTGTGGATCCAAAGAAAGTGGAATGTATTAGGAATTGGCCGGTTCCTTCAAACACTACTCAATTGAGGGGATTTTTGGGGTTATCTTCATTCTATAGGCGCTTTATTGCCCACTATGCAGAAATTGCAGCCCCAATGACGGATAAATTGAAGAAGGAAACCTTCTTTTGGGATGCCATTGCCAACAAAAGCTTTGAAGATATGAAGAAGATGCTCACATCAGCACCTATTTTGGTATGTCCAGACTTCACCAAACCTTTCACAATAAGGGCGGATGCAAGTGGAAGAGGAATTGGTGCGGTACTTTACCAAGACCATGGAGTCATTGCTTATGAAAGTAGAAAGCTGAATGACAAAGAAAGAGAACTCCATGTGTATGAGCAAGAGATGATTGCTATACTCCATGCTATCAAGAAATGGCACCATTACTTATATGGGAGTCATTTTTATGTGAGAAGTGATCATAGGGTGCTGAAGTATTTCCTCACACAACCCAATTTGTCTCCTAAGCAAAGAAGGTGGGTAGCAACACTACAAAACTATGATTTTGAAATCACATACACAAAGGGCAAAGAAAATGTGGTTGCCGATTCCTTGTCTCGTATGTGGGCCTGCTCATTGTATGCTATTTCTGAGGTGCATAAAGATTGGATCATGGAGATACAAGAAGAGTACTTGTTTGATGAAGAAACCTCACAAATAGTGCAGAAATTACAGCAAGGTGTATGTGAAGAGTTACCCCATTATGAGCTGAAAAATGGTCTCCTCTACTACAAAGGAAAAGTCTACTTGGTTCCTACTTCATCATTTATCAAGAAGATCATGGAAGAGATGCATTGTACTCCTATGGCTGGTCATTTGGGTGTCTACAAAACCTTTGATGCAATAAGGAAAAGTTTCTTTTGGAAGGGGATGTGGAAGAGCATTCATGCTTATGTAAGTGGGTGCCGGTCATGTCAATTGAACAAGGATCCTACACATAAACCGGGAGGTTTGCTTCAGCCATTGCCCATTCCCGAAGGCAAATGGAGTCATATATCAATGGATTTCATTACTAACCTTCCGCGCACAAAGAAAGGGTGGGACAGCTTGTATGTTGTGGTGGATAGATTGACCAAAGTGGCCCATTTCATTCCTTCCAAGGTCACATATTCAGCCCAAAATGTTGCCAAGCAATTTGTTGATGGGGTTTTCAAGTTGCATGGTATGCCGTCACAAATTGTGAGTGATCGCGATGTCAAATTCATGAGCACTTTTTGGAGAACATTGTTTGAATATATGGGAACCAAGCTTACTCCAAGCACCGCCTATCATCCCGAAACCGATGGTCAAACAGAAAGAGTAAACAAGGTGGAAACATATCTACGCCACTATTGTCATGATACTCAAAGCACATGGGATGATTGGTTACCTTTGGCTGAGTTTGCTTACAACTCAACATATCATGTGAGCATTGGCATGTCACCCTTTGAGGCTTTATATGGTTACAAGGTCAATTTGCCTATGTTGGTGGGTACATATGAGACTTCTAACCATAATGCCAAGGAGGAAGCTGAAAGGATGCAAGCTTTGTTGCAACAATGCAAAAGTAATTTGAAGGTTGCACAAGAGAAAATGAGACAATATGCCAATGTTCATCGAAGACCATTGGAATTCAAAGTGGGAGATTGGGTTCTTTTGAGAATACCAAAGTCAAGATATGCGTCTTTGAAGGGAAGCACCAACACCAAGCTAGCTCATCGCTATTATGGTCCTTATCAAGTGATACGAAGAGTTGGGGAGGTTGCATATCAACTCTTACTTCCATCTACAACAAAGATTCATGATGTGTTTCATGTCTCTCACTTGAAAGGATATGTGGGTATGATCGATCAAATGGGTAATGAGTTACCTCCAATGAATGAAGAGGGAATGATTGAATACATTCCAGAAGCTATCTTGGGTACAAGGAGAAAGGTACTTCGCACTCGTACCTTGGTGGAGTATCTTATTCAATGGAAAGGTTTACCTAAGGAAGAAGCTTCATGGCAACCTATTTCAGCATTGGAGGGATATGAAGCATTGATAGAGCAATATGGGTTGGTGTAAATTCAGCCACATGGAACATTCTTCTCCGAATTTGGGGTATTCATTTGAGGTTTCGAGGACGAAACCTCAAATGAAGGGATATGAAGCATTGATAGAGCAATATGGGTTGGTGTAAATTCAGCCACATGGAACATTCTTCTCCGAATTTGGGGTATTCATTTGAGGTTTCGAGGACGAAACCATTGGGGAAGGGATGGTTTGTAAGAAAGCATTATGGGCCCAAGGCCATGGACAACTAGTAAGTAGGTGTGAACTCTTGGGTGGAGTATAAATACCAATGTAAATGGGATTATGGCTCATTCATGATAATGTTATCTAATCCAAGAATCAATGGTGAGCTTCTCCCGTGAGATGCTAAGTGGTGACTCCTTCATGAGCCACTCCCTTGGTGAGGGACTAACCCACCCCTGTTACTTTCTTTCATTCATATTCACTAAGATGGTAATGAGAAAATTTAATTAAACTATCGAGGTCGGAGATCAAGATAAATGATTATTTTATTCCTCTTAAGAAATCCATGTTTTAGAAATCTGTAAGCAAATATTCGTCGAACGAAATTTAGAAAAAGAGAAATTGAAATAGTACCTTTCGAGAAAGATAGTTTAGGAAGAACCTTTTCACACCCAAACTCTGATTCAGACTATTGACCAAGACCTAATTCCTTCGTCACAATGACGATGTGATCAGTTCAGAAAAAATGCACTCAAAACACCCACCGAATCTAAAACTAGTTAAGACTTTTGATTTTGATCCGAGTATCAAGTTAACAGAATTCGAGGAATTCTGTTTGGAATTCAGACCTGGATCTAGAAGTATTGGGATACAGATTTAAGATTTATTCATGGTATTCAAACAAAATCAAAACTAAAAACTTGCATAGAAACCCTACTTTCTTAAAGGACTGTCTTACACCAGAATGCTTGGAGAGAGCATTTGGCATATATGTTTATCTAAGGGAAGTTTGGTTGCAACAGCGAGGAGTGTTTGAGGGACAGCTCACACAGCAAAAACCTGCCTTGGTCTTGGACCAGCCTGGGTATGGTGAAAAATGGTGCGCTTCCGGTATGATGGGCGAGGGCCGACGAAGCGGTCCCTGAGTGAAGTGCCAGGACACCTAAGGAGGATCCTGGAGGGTTCTGACCAGGAGATGCATGTTACCATATTATAGTAGTGATGTGTGTGAACACACTTAGGACCGCCGGGGCACTTTTTCCCTCACTAGGAGGTTTTTTCCCCCGTGCATTGTATATACGCCCATTATCTTCTAGGGCTTGTGATCTTTCATTTTTGGCACTCATAATACACTACTGTGTTGTGCTCAAGCTTCCTCATCTTCTTGAAGTTGTGTGTGCATTCCTGCAACCCTAATTCCAACAATTGGTATCAGAGCAGGCTTCCTCCTCCCGGGCAGCATCACCGGCACCTGCCGCTTTATCTCCTCCGATTGCGACGAGGTTTCACGAGCGTCTGCAGGTTAGTATATGCCGTGGGTGAGCCCGTAGGGCTCGGTCGTTTCAGAATTTTGATCTGAAGTCATTTCGCCCTCCGTTTTTGCATTCCAAGTACTGCGCAGGCAAAATCGTCCTACTGTGCAGATTTTCTGTCAAGATTAAAATCTGCAGGACAGGTGCCCATTCGTCTGTTTTGGGCTGTGCTACATAGCACAGGTCGATTTTATACAGGTTTACCTCTTACAGACAGCATTTACATCTAGTAGTACAGTCATTGGCCATGGCTGACAACAATGATGTATTCCGCATGTTGGCTGCTGAGGATAAGTTGGGATGGCACCAACTATCCATTGTGGGCATATATGATGCGACATGTATTGGTAGCAAAGGGGTTATGGAACATTGTGCAGGGTATTGATGCACGTCCTATTGTGGCTGGGAATGCTGCAAACACATCAGAAACAGGTACTGTAGATGATGGTGCAGGCACAAGTGCTGTAGCAGCTGTTCGAGAACCACCACTTTCAGCAGAGCAGATTCGTTGGGATGGTAGAGATGCGCAGGCTCATGCCTTGATTGCGCTGTCTGTCAAACGTACCATTATCCCACATATTCGCTCCTGCAGGACTTCTAAGGATGCTTGGGATGTACTTGCCACATTGTATCAGGCAAGAAATGAGGCTCGTGTTGCTTACCTCCGAAAACAGTTGGAGAGTGAGCATATGAACGAAGGTGATTCTATGGATAGCTTTTTGACAAAGATCAAGGATTTCAAAGAGCAGCTCATTTCTGCAGATGAAATCCTGTCAGACAGTTCACTTGTGCAGACTGTTTTGAATGGTCTACCAGATTCTTATCAGGGTTTTGCTTCCACTCTTCGCTTGATGATGAAAGGCAATCCCAATGCCTTATCATTTGAGGAGTTAGTTTCTGTTTTGCTGCAAGAAGACCAGTCAAGGCAAAACAGGAATATTATGCGTGTCGCAGATCAAGCTTTCGTTGCTAGTCAGAGAAGCGGGAAAGGTAAAGCTGGCTTTTCTTCTAGTAAGCAGAAATCTGCAAATGCTGCGCAACCAAAGAAGGAAGACAAAGATGAGAAGAAGGGTGACAAACAGAAGACATTTTGCAAGTACTGTAAGGGAAATGATCATGTCATCAAAGCTTGTCCTAAGCTGGCTGCGAAAGAGGCTAAGAAGAAAGAGGCTGGTATGGCTGTTGTTGCAGATGCCTCTCCTTCTAACAATGAATCTGCTAATGTTGTGCAAGATACAGAATGGGCATTCAATGCGCAGTGCAGTTATGACCCATCTTTGCATGACACATGTATGTCTGCAGTAGATTCAGATGTATGGTACTTTGACAGTGGTGCCACTAAGCATATCACCTCGCAGCGCAGTTTATTCACTTTCCTTGAGTCTGCTCCCACAGGGAATACTGTCACTTGTGCCAATAACTCCTCTTATCCCGTTGAAGGAGTTGGACAGATTGTGCTGAATGTTGCAAATTGCAACACCTTTACACTTTTTGATGCATTGTATGTGCTAGGGATCAAAAAGAATCTGCTGTCAGTCTCCGCATTTGCCAAAACAGGTTTGGTTGTAAAATTTGTGGATGACAGATGTACTGTTCATGATCTCTCTTGTGGTGACATCATTGTAGCATCTGGTTCACTATGTCGAGGGCTGTATAAGCTCAATATGAATGGCAAATGTGTAGAGGATTCAGCATGTGCTATTATGGATACGCAGGCTATTTCAGATGCAAAACTGTGGCATGCACGTTTTGGTCATCTGAATTTTGCAAGTTTGCTGCGCCTGCAGAAATCTGAAATGGTGTCTTCTTTGCCTAAGCTTGAGGCACCTGTCAAGCATGTTTGTGAGGGCTGCATATTGGGTAAAATGCAGCGTGCTTCCTTTCCCAAAGATGGATCAGTGAGAGCTGAACGCAGATTGCAGCTTGTTCACAGTGATGTTTGTGGTCCCATGCAAACTCCATCATTTGGAAACTACCTTTACTTCGTGACTTTCATTGATGATTTTACCAGGCATGCATGGGTATATCCTTTGAAGGCAAAGTCCGAAGTGTTTTTGTGCTTCAAACAGTTTTTGGTTATGGCTGAAAATGTGTCAGAAAGTAAGATGGGCACCCTCCGTTCAGATCGAGGGGGGGAGTATATGTCTTCAGAATTTAATGCATTTCTGGCTGAGCGTGGGATAAAACACCAATGTACAGTGCCGTATACACCACAGCAAAATGGTGTGGCTGAGAGAAAAAACAGGTCTCTCATGGAAATGGCAAGATGTATGGTTAAGAGTCAAAGTCTACCACATGGTTTTTGGCTTGAGGCTGTCATGTGTGCCACTTATGTACTAAACAGGTGTCCCACCAAAGCATTACAGGTTGTCACTCCATATGAGGCTTGGCATAGCCGCAAGCCATCTGTTGGCCATTTACGTGTTTTTGGTTGCCTGGCATATGCATTAGTGCCTGTGCAACATCGCAGAAAATTGGATGACAAAGCTGTCAAATGTATTTTTGTTGGATATAGTGCTGAGAGCAAAGGCTATCGTTTGTATCATCCACAGACAAAGCGCATTTTGGTTAGCCGTGATGTTGTATTTGTGGAAGATGCAGTTCAGCCCTTGGTTTCATGTACTAAGGAGACAGATATCAGCTCACGTGATGTCTATGATACATTGTTGCCTCTTTTCAGTGGTGCACAGTCAAGTGCAATACCTCATGAGGCAGTTTTTCAGCCTATGCAGGTTTTAAATGATGGCACAGATCAGCCTATATCTGATGCAGATGTGCATGATGCACTTGAGGATGAGAGACAAGAGATTGAGGGCTCTAGGAATATGCCTAGATGGCTGGTGCAGACTTTGCGTGACAGCAAGTTGGATGCCCCTTTGTCTAGTCGCACTCGTTCTGGCTCTCATGGTGCCTCTTATGCGTCAGATTGTTATGCATTGGCTGTTTCTAGTATGTGCGATGAAAGTGAGCCTGTTTCATTTGATGAGACACAAAGTTCAGAAAATTGGATGGCTGCTATGCAAGCAGAATACGATGCTATTATGAAGAATGGTACATGGTCTTTATGTAACTTGCCCCCTGGCAAGAAGGCCATTGGCACTAAGTGGGTATACAAATTGAAGCGTAAGCCTGATGGCACAGTGGATCGCCATAAGGCTAGGCTTGTTGCAAAAGGTTATGCTCAAGAGAAGGGCATTGATTTTGATGAGACTTTTGCTCCCACATGTCGTATGACCACTGTTCGTAGCATCTGTGCATTAGCAGCTCATAATGGTTGGAATGTACATCAGCTGGACATAAAGACTGCGTTCTTAAATGGAGATTTGCATGAGGAGGTGTATGTATCGCAGCCTCGTGGTTTTGTTCAAAGAGGGCAGGAAAACAAAGTGTGCAGGTTAAAAAAGGCTTTATATGGTTTAAAGCAAGCTCCACGAGCTTGGTATGAAAAAATACATGCATATTTGACTGCACATGGGTTTCAGAATAGTCCAACAGAAAGCACTTTGTATGTTAAACGTGTGGATGGTGTACATCTAATCATTGCTCTCTATGTCGATGACATGCTGCTCACAGGACCAAATGAGAGTCATATTGCTGATTTTAAGGCTGATTTGAATGCCTCTTTTGAGATGTCAGATTTGGGGCATTTGCATCATTATTTGGGGATACAATTTAAGCAGTGTGATGGAGGTATTGCTTTGTGTCAGACAAAGTATATTGAAACATTGTTGCGGAGATTTGGCCTTGAAGACTGCAAGCCTATTGCTACTCCAATGGAGACAGGTTTGAAGTTGAGTCTTCATGATGCTGGAGATCACTTTGATGTCACACTCTATCAGACAGCTGTTGGTTGCCTCATTTATGTATGCATTACGAGGCCAGACATTCAGTTTGCAGTCTCACAGGTGAGCAGATTTATGCATAGCCCAGGCATTAAGCATTGGCAGGCAGTGAAGCGTATCTTTCGCTATTTGAGTGGTACTCGGCATCTTGGGTTGTTTTATCCCAAGGGGGGATCATTGCCGCCAGATTTACATGCTTTTTCAGATTCTGACTGGGCTGGTTGTTATGACACACACGTGTCCACGAGTGGTTTTTGCTTCATGCTTGGAAGCTCATGCATATCATGGTTGAGCAAGAAGCAGCCTACTGTGGCCACTTCTAGTTGTGAAGCTGAGTACAGGGCAGCTTTCACAGCTACGGTTGAGTGTGTGTGGCTCAGACGCCTTATGGCTGATTTGGGTGTTGGGCAGCCATCTGCCACCACCATCTTCACTGACAGTCAGAGCGCATTGGCAGTTGCGCGGAACCCAGTGTTCCATGCTCGTACGAAGCACATTGAGGTGCACTACCATTATGTCAGGGAGAGACTCTCTGCAGGAGAGATCAGTTTGGCTTATGTGCCAACACAGGATAACCTTGCAGACCTTTTCACAAAGGCTCTGCCTCGTGAGAAGTTCGAAGCTTTTCGCAAAGCTTTGGGCTTACTCCCTTTTGTGGATTCGTCCACATAGCTAGACACTTCCCTATACATGAGTGCTAGCTCTTGTTCACCGCATCACTCCAGGGGGGATTTGTTACCATATTATAGTAGTGATGTGTGTGAACACACTTAGGACCGCCGGGGCACTTTTTCCCTCACTAGGAGGTTTTTTCCCCCGTGCATTGTATATACGCCCATTATCTTCTAGGGCTTGTGATCTTTCATTTTTGGCACTCATAATACACTACTGTGTTGTGCTCAAGCTTCCTCATCTTCTTGAAGTTGTGTGTGCATTCCTGCAACCCTAATTCCAACAATGCATGGGCTCGCGGTGCTTAGGACACCCATGCGTATGTCAAGGAAGATATATATATGTATGGTGACGAAATGATTATTGTAATCTGTTACTGGATCTCGTTGCTGACCAGTTGGTCCCAAAACGGAGAGTCCAGAGTGGTACTGTTTTTGTGAAACAAGGGATTGAATGGAAATTTTGAATTATGAAATTTGTGATCATATCTGTTTTGTTAATGGATTATCTTTATATTAAAGTTTTAAAGAGGAGTGTGTGCGTATAGCTAAAGTTAAGAAAGGCATTTCAATTATGGGTGGGTGAGTACTTGTTTGGTTCCACCGATTCCAATGGTAGGGTGGTGGCTAACCCATGGGCCGGATGGGGTTAGGCTGGTGGAGTTTTAATAATCAAACTGAAAAATCTTAGGATTACGTTAGGATTCGAATAGTTAGTTAATTCCCTGATAAATTTCTCAATTGTGTGAATCAACGGCTGTGCCTGATCTTGATTAGGAAAAAAGCGTTGAATTTACTCAAATGATCAAATTTTATCAGTGATAGTTTCCTTCTATCTGGTTTATTCAGGTGAAGGATAGTTTAGAATTGATCTCGTTAGAAAATTTCGTTAAGAAAATTCAAAAAGGTGGAATCGTCCCCGCTTTTCGGGCATGGGAAATTTTCCCGATTTCGGTTTTCGGAGTGACCACCAGCCTAGTCTCATGCCCGAACATTCGTGGGCGAGGCCCCGAGTGAGAAACCCTGCCCCGTGCATGATGGGGCTGCTTCCGCTCTGTTAGCTACCGGGAGTCCGGTGCGCGGAGGGAGCAGAGGGATCTCACATTCCTCATCTCTCCACTCGCTCTACCAAACCAATCAATCCAAGTTCACCCTTTGAGCCCCTCATGGTATAATTTTTACCACGGCTTGTTTGCCCATATGCAAAGACGGTACCATTAAATCCACGCAATGTAAATGAGATCACTCCCTTGGTCTGTAGATTTTAAATAGCAGTAGTTTTGATATCTATCCTGAGATATGATCGAATGCAAGGGATTGTGCACATGTGCTTCAAGAAGGCTTCTAGAAGCTCTTGGAATTTTCTTCTCATAGTCGAGCGAGAGGGGTACGCAAAGTTGAGGCCATTGGAGAAGAACTTGTCGTGGCTTGTGGTCATGAGGGCTCGCGATGGTGATGGTGATGGTGGCGGGGGAGAGAGTAAGGGTAAAGTTGCCAGACATGCCAAAATGGAGTCCACCAGGGGGATTGATGCGGTGCTCTCCATTGGTCGTCCCTCCCGACAAATCATCTTGCCCGGCCATCATAGAACCTCAAACATAGTTTTTTAACTCTCGTGCACTTTTTCGACCAATCCGAAATCCCCAAAAGAGAGTTTTTTTAACTCTACATCTTGATTTGCTAGGTCACATGTCCGAGCCGAGCATTCTAGGAACCATCAAAAGAGTTTTTAAGCTCAACCCTAATAGATTTTAAGCATGTGTAAGTGTTTGGGCAAAATACACATAAGCAAGAGGTTTTGCGCTAAATGAACACTAAAATTTAAGATCAAGTAGACTTGCATGTGAACGGTAAGAGGTTTTGTGCTAAATGAACACTAAAAGTTAAGATCAAGTAGCCTTACATGTGAACGGTAAGAACATTGGTATTACACCAAGCTCTACTTGTTGGGAGCACACTTGGTCTTGTGCTGGTGTGGTGCACTATTTATTACAGGGGCTTTGATCAAATCAAACATAAAAATGGGAAGAAAGTGTGAGTTATGTCACAACAAGGATAACCACACTAAAAATTGTCAATTCTATTTGTGTAAGCACTATCATTGGAGAATGAGTTCATGGGAATCTTGCATGCTTTGCACAAACCTAAATCACATAAGAAAGAAGGAAATAAAAAATCTAAATGATTTCATTTCACTTTTTTAGAGAGCTTGAGCTCAAGATCTACGTAGACACCCATGTAAGGACACCAGCACATCACCACGTTAGCATAGTCGTACATGGATATGGCAGGTACCAAGAACACCGCACGTGTTACCATGCCTTCACAAAACACAGTGCAAGGCACCCAACAACCACATAGTGGTGACACCACGGAAGAGAGTGACCCCTTGGATTCTAGGACATGCCCAATGGGATTACCAGAGTCCAACCCTCCTCCCACGGCAACACCAGTGCACACACATGCAGGCCCTTCTAGTGGGAGCAAGCGTGTGAAGAAGACCCCACAATGTAGCCACCCCAAAGATCAAGACAGAGAGGCCGATGATGAGCAGTTTGACTGGTTGGTGAAAACATTCCTACATTGCGTAGCACCATAGGTGGCAAGACCCTACTACCAGGACAGGGTCCCCTACCTACTCGAGAGGAACTTGATACACAGGTACCACAGTAACAGGAGGAGGAGGATTCAGACTATGAGAGAGACCAACAAGAGGAGGTTCCTGCAAGTGCACGAGCACAAGCATAGAAAGGTCAAGCTCTTCAAGCCAAGGAAGTCCCAACCTCGCCACCAACGCACTAATACAACACAGAGAGCTCCAAGGAGAAGGATGTGCCAAGGGCATAGGGCTCTACAAGAAATCAAGTTTTATCAGAGGAACACTGAGTTGCTGATAAGAAGAGCGAGCCCCTTTTTGCTCGCAGAGTGAAGGAGATTCTCCAACGATATAGAACAGAGTTCTGTGTGCATGGGATTGCCCTTGAAGCATTGCAAGAAGCCTCCGAGGCTTACCTTGTTGGGCTTTTTGAAGACACCAACCTCCTTGCAATACATGCAAAGAGGATTACCATATCTGCCCAAGGACATGCAACCAGCTTGGCGCATTCGAGGCGACGAGACACGATCTAGAGATCTTAGATGTTAACCTTTTTTTTGAAGCAACTCTTTTGTTTCAAACCCCCCTTTGTAACAAGCTTATCTGGCTTTCATTTGTAACCTTCTGATAATTAAAATTTTAAGTTTCTCTTACAATGTCTCGGTGTCATCATGTTTGTTTAACATGGAGTGTCTATCATGTGCTAGTTTGTCACCCAAGGCATCAAAAATGCTCCTGGAGGACTGAGGAAGCTATACCATAATAGTATGAATTTGGCCTCTGCAACGGCGATGTAGGCTCAAAATTTGCACTGTTCTGGCACTTCTCCCCTAGCCACTCAGGATCATTTCTGATGCATTTGTAATGAAGTTGAGCACGCTAATTGTGAGAAACAATAGTTTATAAGATAAAAACACCTTTAATCATGTGTAAAAATATAGTGTTTATCATCCAATGCATCAGAATTGCTCCTGGAGGACTGGGGAAGCTATGCCAGAATAGTGCGAATTTAGGCTCTACAGCGGCAGTGCAGGCTCAAAATTTGCATTGTTCTGAAACTGCTCCCCCAGCCACTCAGGATCATTTCTGATGCATTTATGAAGTTTACACTAATTGTGAGAAATAATAGTTTATAAGATAAAAACAGCTTTAATCATGTGTAAAATTACATTATTTGTCATCCAATGCATCAGAATTGCTCCTAGAGGATTGGGGAAGCCAGAACAGTGCGAATTTAGGCTCTGCACAACGGTGGTGGGGGGGGCCTTTTTACGAGCGTAAAGTGTCGAGCGTGGCGAGCGAAGGAAAAAAAAAGGGCCATCATCATTGCAATATCCAAACTATGAACCTCAAGGAAGCTTGTATTTCCCTATGAATAAAGATAAAAAGTGCACATCAAAGAAAAAATTGAAATTTAAATCCATTACAAACATGACTTTAAAGAAGATCCCAAAAAGAAATACATTATAAGTTTCATTGCAGTATGAATAAAGACAAAGGAAGCTTATATTTCCCTATGAATACAAGTAAAAAGTGCACATCAAAGAAAAATTTAAATTTAAATCTCTTAAAGTAAAAATTACATCGTCAAGCCACTAGCAGCAATGCTTGCTACAACTCATTGCAATTTGTGAACAACACCAAAAATTAAATACATTGAAGGAGTTCCAACATGGACTATGCGCAATACCAAAAAGTAAAAATTACATCATCAAGCAACTAGTCGCAAAGCTTGCTACAACTCTCTTTTAGTGAGGGTTGCTTGGTGAATAAACTTTTGGTGATCCACATTCAAGTCCAGCTCATGCATATAAATAAAGTAAAGGTGTTTGCAAGGCATGTATCTTTTGCCTTTGCGATCCCGATTTTGAAAGTCATCGCATGTGCAAGAAGGAAAAGCTGAAACAATAACCAAGTAGTTTTGTCCTTTCTTGATGCTTCCTTCAGTCGATAAAGTGTATTCAACATGCTCCTTTGGCACAACAACCCTACACCCATGAACAATGCAAATAAGCTCTGCAGCCCTTTTGATTCTATCCCGCATTTCTTTGTTCACCACCCTGGCAACAATCACTAGCTTTCCATTGCGGTTCATGGGTCGCACATCAGCATCATCATGACTTGCAAGAGGAGTCCCTACTTGTTGATGTGCCTCTGCACTAATGTTCTTCAAATCAAAGCCTGCCTTTGACAATGCAGATATTTCTGTAGAATCCAATGAAGTTCCAATTGCAAACGGGCCACACAACAGGTCTAGTACTTGGTTTCTCGATTACATTGTGAGAGGGCTCCTAGGTATGGTCAACATTACTTCCACAAAACCATACAAATTGTTTCCTGGTTCCAGAGGGGATTTCAATGAGTCCCTCAAAACATTGTGCTGGCACTCCTAGTAATCCTGCCCTACCTTTTTTATCAATAAGTTCATTACATTTTCGTTTCTCATTTCTCAAGTATCCTTGGCACCGCACCTTACTCCCTGGTGTTGTCCTTCTGATTGCCCACCTTGTTGAATGTATTTCCACCTCTCCCTCATTATGTACTTCCTGCAAAACATTGGGTGCACCATGATGTCAATAAGTTCATTACATTTTCGTTTCTCATTTCTCAAGTATCCTTGGCACCGCACCTTACTCCCTGGTGTTGTCCTTCTGATTGCCCACCTTGTTGAATGTATTTCCACCTCTCCCTCATTATGTACTTCCTGCAAAACATTGGGTGCACCGTGATGTTGTGTGTTGTAAGTGACATACTCATACTCTGGTCGATGTGAATCTCCCTCTTTGATAGGATTCTTTAATACACCTCGTCTTTTTTGCCGAACAGACCTAGAATCACCATCTGCGGAGAGAGACCTATTGGCAGCCTCCAGCTCTACAGCAGCCTCATTTGTGAGATCAACAATTTCTCTTGCCCGCAGGTGGGATTGCACTTGTTGAGGCCCGTCTCTTAAGTTTCTCCAATCCAGGACCACATCCAAGGTGGCCACCCTTAAGATAGCTATCATATTTTGACTGTTGGATTAGAGTATTCAAAAGGTCATTATAACAAGCATTGTAGAGGGAAATGTATTTCACCCCATCATTGGATACCAGCCAACTCCCATGCATAGACTCCGCCAAGTTTGCTCTTGGAACAAGGTACTTTTCATCTCCCTCCATGGCCTGCATATTTGAACAAATTTAAACATAAGATAAATGAATCAAAATTACAATGCAGGAGTCAACTCCATATTAGATTTTCTTACCTTGACCATGTATTCACCCCAGTGAGCTACTCTTGCATGCCACCATATTAACCATGTTTGCAAAGCTGAGATATTGGTTTTGTCAGCATGACCTTCTTGCAACCATGTCCAAAGATTGTCCAATTCCTGCTCAGCACAGCGAATGCAATACTCTGAAAGTAATCAAACATCAATTTTGATTTGAGCTTTAGCAGAGCCTCAAAGTCACCACATGGATGTCCAAAGTCAACTTGTGTGTCTCTCCTCCAACGTGATAACCTTCTGTTGTCGAGAGCAGGTGCTAGTTTTGCCAGCAAGACACTTAAGTCTCTGTCAGACACTTTAACATCTCCTTCATGTTGTTGAAAAAGACAAGATTCCATGACAATCTCCTTTGCTAGTTTTAGTTGAAAAGATCTGGGTTTACCACCAATGTCTCTAGAAACCATTCTACTAACTCTTTCATGGACATTATCCAGAATTTGTTTAGAAACACCCTCTGTAAACTGGATGCATGTGGTGGCCAATATGTATGACACCTCTAGACACCTTTCTACCTGCAATCTCATTGGGAAAACAAAGCACCAGCTTGCATGTACATTGAGCGATGCAAGTTGGATATGACCTGTAATAAAAGCACTTAAGGCTTCCGAATCCTTCTGTTGTTGTTAAGCCCTCTGGACAAACTCTTGTTAACCGACCAGTCCAATGCTTCTCATTTTTTACTTTAGATCGTTGCAAGCCAGTGCATAAGTTGTTAAGGCATTGTAAATGGCCACCACACTTTCTGTATCTCACTACTCCCTCAAATCCAGATATGTTGCTTGTCATCTCATTTGTCCAAGTATGCCCATCCAACTTGCTTTCCATGCCAATGGTTCTTGTTGAGGGATTTGCATAGGGCAGCTCGAACATTATATTCCCATCATATCTATTAGGTAGCTCTGACACTTGTTTTATTTCATTAGCTTGCATAAAAGTGTTTCTCAATGAGTTCCTCAATGGAAGATTTCTGAGTAATTGCACTATAATGACTGTAGCATCATCGTCTTCTTGAAATGTGTCACCTGTAATCCTCTTTTCAACTTCAAGATCTATAAAATCTTCATCTTGAGAAGGGATGCATGGCACCTTATCTCCACGAGCAATAAATACCTTTCCAAACTAAAAATCCAGGTGAAACATTACTTCTTGTTCTCTAAGGTAAGATGCAAGATCAAAATACAGACCATCATCCGGATCACCAGATACTTGGTGAAGGTGGATGGATTCCTCTGTCAGGCCAAAATGTAAAGACAATTCTCTTTTGGACACCTCAACAAATCCAGCCATTGTTACGAACTCCATCTGATTGAGACCATTCTCATCCTGAACAATTGCTTTCTCCATTGTCAAGAACTCGTCGACCTGTTAGAGGCGACGCTTCTTTTATAAAGAGTGGCCTTTTTATTTTTTGTTATGAGGCAAGATCTTTAATCAAATAATTATTATAAAAGGTTAAAAATAGCTATTATTTATAATGTGTAGCATAAAGAGAATATATAACCGTATAAAACCAGGCAATCATGAATATAAGTTGTGCGTTAAACCCAACAAGTGTGTGTGTGTCATTCAAGCCGCCGCCTCCTTTTTAAAGAGAGTTAAAGAGAGATTCTCTAGATCCGCTTACCAGAGGGGGGTTGGGCGAGTGGTTAAAGTGAATGGGTGGGTGAGTAAAGGACCTAGGTGCAACCTAGGTATCGAGGTATCGTCTGCCCTCTGTTGGGGTGGGTACTGTCTGCCCTCTGTTGGGGTGGGTCAAGCTCTTGATGATTTGAGCGTTTAATTCGGGTAAATGACAGAACGCTCTAGATGACAGAACGCTCTAGAGAGAGTATGCTTGGGAGAGATGTACAGAGAGAACGAGTGCTCAATAGGGAGCCTACAAAGTATTAAGGCTAAATAATATCTCCGGAGAGACAGAGAGAGAGAGAGCCCATAGAAAGGAATTAAGGCTAGAGATTGATGGATGCAAGTGTGGGAGACCCTGGAAAGTGAACTCGAATTAGAGAGAGAGAGAGTTAGAGAGAGTTAGAGAGCCTTTTATTTGGGTAGGTGTGTGTGAGTTAGAGCGCCTTTTACTCGGGTGAGACCCTGGAAAGTGAACTCGGATTAGAGAGTTAGAGAGAGTTAGAGAGAGTTAGAAAGCCTTTAATTTGGGTAGGTGTGTGTGAGTCAGAGAGCCTTTAATTTGGGTGTGTGTGAGTTTGTTGACTCTAGTTCGTTGCATCTCCCCTTGAGCAATCTCTTCAGCAAGTTCGTTCATCTGCACCCGAGCAAGTTCGCTCTCCCGAACATTGCCTTCAGCCTCTGCGCCCAAGCATTGTCTTCCACCTTTGCGCCCGAGCATTCTCCCGAGCATTGCCTTCAGCCTCTGCGTGGGACGAGGAGATCAGTGGGCAGCACACATGAAGCGTGGGACAAGGAGATCAGTGGGCAGCAGCAAGGTATTTCGAGTCCATTTCGCCAGCGAAATAGTGTGTGTGTGTTTGTGAGCAAGGCGAAGAATATTAGTGTGTGTGTGTGTTTGTGCGCTCGCCTCCTTCTATCATGCCCTACCGCTCATCTATGGCGTAGACAACTCATGTATGGTGGATGTAACTTAGGCGTAGAGATATGGTGGGACAACAATGCGTATAGATATGGTGATCAACCAAAAACACACACCCACACTATTTCGCCAGCGAAATAGTGTTTGTGTGTGTTTTTGTGGTAACGAAAACTCTCACACCCACACTATTTCGCCAGCGAAATAGTGTGTGTGAGTGTGTTTGTGCGCTCGCAGGTGTGGCGGATCCAAATTACAGACAATCAAAAACACACACCCACACTATTTCGCCAGCGAAATAGTGTTTGTGTGTGTTTTTGTGGTAACGAAAACTCACACACCCACACTATTTCGCCAGCAAAATAGTGTGTGTGAGTGTGTTTGTGCGCTCGCATTTTCATCCCGAGGCGTAGACAGCCTGCACTTTTGATGCAATAGAGGTGTGGCGGATCCAAATTACAGACAATCAAAAACACACACCCACACTATTTCACCAGCGAAATAGTGTTTGTGTGTGTTTTTGTGGTAGCCAAAACTCATACACACTATTTCACCTTTTCATAGTTACAGGATTATGTCGTGATGGCCAAGCTCAGAAGATTATCAAAAACACACACACACACTCATTGCAGATTATCAAAAACACACACACACACTATTTCGCCAGCGAAATAGTGTTTGTGTGTGTTTTTGTGGTAACTAAAACACACACATACACTATTTCGCCAGCGAAATAGTGTATGTGTGTGTTCTTGTGAGCATACCTATCTATCCTCCACTCAATGCAATGTGGAAACCTTCCCAACTTGGAGTACACATCCATCCTCCACTCAATGCAATGTGGAAAGGTATTTGTGATGAAGACTTTTTCGATTTGAATTGAAGGGCATGTGTAGAGCGGTGATGATGAAGACGAGAGAGGCAAAATATTTGCCTTAGGTAAACACTATTTCGCCAGTGAAATAGTATGTGTGTGTGTGTGTTTGTGAACAGGGCGAAGACTATTTCGCATGTATGTGTTATGAAATTTTTCTTATGCCTTGAAATTTCCTCGTTTTGGTTAATTGAGGTGCATGAATGCCTTGAAATTTGTGAATTTGTCTTATGCAACTCTGAATGCATGTAATGTCAAGTGTTTTTCCATCCTTATGTATTTCGCTAGCGAAATAGTGTTGCAAAGAACAATGTCTTGTATAATCACTTGCTCTTAATGTCTTTTGTAGTCACCTGCTCTTGGAAAAAGGAAGACATCAACGGCCAAGAATGTGGGAAGAAAGCGAAAATCTCCACCTAGTGATGGCAGTGTGAAAAGACCATTGAAATGGCAGAGAGTGGTCAAGGGAGTCACATTCAAAAGGAAGTTAGCAAAGAAGCTGGAGACAAAGTTCTAACTGAGCCTTTCATACCGATTCAACAACAGGTTGATGCTTCTAGTGACAAGGATGAGAAAGATGTGGATGATCTTATTCCACAATCCATCATCAAGCCACATGGGTCTGAGTTCATAGACAGCTTGGCACTTAATCAGGGTTCCATGCCTCCATTGATCCCTCTGTGTAGATGCTTAGTCAACGAGAGGGTGCGAGAGCTTCGAAAAGATCTCTCATTGTTAAAGAAGGTTTTTGAAGAGGAAGGATATTTGATGATGAAAGGTATGTTTGTTCTCTCCATAAATCTACCAGATGGCAGCACAAAGGATGTGGATGAAGATATCATGAAGACATGGGACAAAAACTGGTAGCTTATCAATGAAGAGTTTGAGGAGGAGATTGCATCTAAAGATGAGTGGTCTATGTTAAGTGGAAAGATGTTTTATGTTTGGGAGGGAAATCACAAGACCGCTTCTCGGCTTGAGAGCATCAAGGAGATGTATCGTAATGATAAGAAGAAACATGTTCGAGTTATGGCGCAATTCATTGTGCCTAATCAACAAGATGAGATGAGGCTTATCGCTGCACTTCAAAGAATAAACATGTGAGTATTACACATTTTGTATATTCAACATTGTATTTATGGTTGTTTTGATTAGTTCTTATGGTTGTTTCTATTTATTTCATGAAGAATGAATGAAGAGGCTATTGTAAAGACAAACCTCAAAGATTACTTATTCCATACAAGCACGGTTTGCTCTCTTGATCCATCTAATTTCACTGACTCCTTCACGGAAGAAGATAAGAGGTCGTCGATGGAGAAGGCCAGGTCTAGGGAGGCACAATCTGGAAGGCGAGTTTGGTATCCTCTCACTCAAGCTATTCTTGGACCCATTGTATATGGGGTAAGTACTTAATAAAGGTGGTTAAGAATGTTACTTTGCTATCTTTGTCATTAAGTGTTTTTTTAATGGCTGTTATTTTTTGAAGAATAAATGGAAATCAAATTTAGAATTGGCAATTAAGAAGATTCCCTCAAGCTTGGCAAAGGATGAGCGTATTAAGGCTGAGACACTAGCTAGGAGGAGTGTCGTTAAATCCTATGATAGAAGGATGACACGGGTTTGTATCTTCTGCTTTTGGTTCTTTGGCATCACAAGCATTTCTTCTTCTAATTCTTTTCTGTTGGTGGCACAGAATCTTTCGGTGGTAAATCCATCTAATTCAGAGGAGTGGTTCAATGTATTATGGAAGCTGCCCTTTGAGGATGAGAAGTTTAAGATCTCAATTGAGAAACTTTATGCCATTTCTAGTGCTGCTTGTTCCCAAAATCTCAAGCTGAAAATGTTAAAGATGTTAGGTGCAGATGAGAATTTTCAGCAGAGCTATGGTATGCCACTTGGAGATCACCACTACATTCCTTGGCTTGCAAAGGAGGTTTGGATGGATCAGGTATTGGAGGATGCCACACGGCTTCTACATTCTACTCAGGGGGTGAATAAGGTGGAGCTACCTGCCAATGTGCACATAGAGACTTATTTTGCAGATATTGTAAACCGTTATAGAGGAGTGCTGTTTTATGAACTCCAGAAAGAGATGAGTGTGGCAACTCCGCCGGCCAAGCATGTGGATCTGAAAAACTCCTCAAGACGGTTGGTTTATAGGTAATTCTCTTTTTGCATTGTTTCTTGAAATCTTATGAACCGTGTTTATTTTTTAGTTGATTTATTATATCTCTTTTGTAGGTTTTTAATGCATCTAATAGCCAAGAAAACAATCAATGGTCTGCCTGACATATGCAAGGCTTGGGTTGTGATTTCTCCTCCAACCTATAGTATGTATACTTCTTCCATCTTTCGTGAAGGTAAAGATCCTAATGGAGTCTTTATCTTGACAGATTGGGAGAGAAAGCATTGCCCTTAGTGGATTGACATGAAGAAAGGAGAGTGCCTAGAGGAGGAGGAGAGATACCTTCAACATTTAAAAGGAGAATGCAAATCTGATTCTGGGTCATCAGGCGAGATGTCAGAGGAGCAAAGGAAGAAAATGGAGGCAAAGTATCTATCAAAGAGAGAGAAGAGCTAGAGATGCATGCTTTGGGAAAAAACAAGGGGCGTCCCTCTCAAAAAAAGGGAGATGTAATAAAAGGTAACATTGGGTTCTTCTGGATTGTATTTAAATATTTGTTTTTAATAGTTTTCTGGATTTTATTAATTTGTTTTTTTGTTGGACATACTATCTATAGACACCCGTAATTTGGAGAGTCCTATAGCACACAAGACAAGTACCAAGGGAGCTATGGTGTATGCTCCACTTTCTAGCTTTTTGTTCGTGGAGAAGCATGGAGTCAAAAATCATTCCAAGGTTTGGATTTACGATTACATAGTGCTTGGAAAAGAGTTTGCATCCGGAAACTTCAATGAGGGGTTTGCTTTTATGAGGGAGTTTTATGTGCCTTTGGGTGGAGGTCCAAAGATGAGAAATTCCAAGCCAAGTAGTTGGAGTGTTGACCTTACTTTCATTGATCTTCCTGCTGGTAAAACTTTTTTAATGTATACTCCTTTTTTGTGATGGTGTTTGTGTAAAAGGAACTTGCTGACATACATGATTAATATGCAGGTTTGCCTATTCATGGGTTTCAAGGTATTCCACAATGGAATGTCCTTACAGATGACCACATGAAGTTCTCTCTATTGGCGGCATCATGTGTTATGGATGATATGGGATGGGTCTTAGTGTTTTGCTTGAGTTCTTCTCTTGTTTCTGTGGAGCGCTTTGCAAAGCATACAGGCTTGGAGCTAGGTTTCAGATGGATTATGAGAGCTCTGAGTCATTATCTCTGCTACAAAAGCATGGACATATGCAAAAGGTTTAAGACTATTCACTTGAATGTTAATTCTTGCTATTTGTCATCTAATATTGTGTTGTTTTTTCTTTGTTGCCTGTATAGGTGAATGTATTTTATGCTTTGGCATTCCACGAGAGGGGAAAGGATCCTCCTTTCAATAGTGAGAGTGCATTAAAGGTTGAATGACACTTTCAGTACTTATTAGGAGTGCATTGAATTTAAATGATTGGAGGTTACTTTTGAATGTGATCACTTAATACTATGTGTATTTCAATTTGTAGGTGGGAAATATTTTGCAGCAGGACCTCTCTTGTGAGATTATTGGTCATTACTTACCTTCGAGCAATAGAGCACGACGTGGTGGAAAAAGTGGTAGTTGGCGAGGGATTCTAGAGAGGAGTCCCTCTCATATGCTTATGTTTACTGAGGCTCTTTGCCCACGAACAGGTGCAATATTGGAGTTGGGGGCTGGGACAGGGCCTATATTAAAGGCATCTATGCACACCGGTCGTGGTTGCTTGGTCATTGATAATGATGAGGAGATATGCAAGGATTACCTTTCACCATATATAGAGGAGATCTATGGCACAAAAAAGGTGGTAGACCTTGGAGAAAGTGACACATCCTCTGGTGATTATGAAGTGTATGATGCACCATCCGACTAGTAAGTAAAACATGCATGTCTTTCTATTACATTTTTCTTTTCTCTTTTTCTTTGATGTTGTCATGGAAGTTTAAAGTGAGTTACCATGTTATGCAGAGGCAATGGCAATACACATGACAAGCACCACTGTGGATGATCGATCATTGGGACGGGAGAAACATAGGAGAAGGTGTATTTTTCTTGATGATGAAGCAAATGAGAAGTCGTCTTTTGCATAGCGCTATTTTTGGATTATGTGGATTCATGCTTTCCTGTCCCCCCACACAGACTCATAGCTTCATTTTTTGAGCTTGATAGATGATGTATTACTTGACTCTTGTATTAGGTGGATTGCAGGTCTATGTCATAAAGGATTCACAAGCCATTCTCTTGTTTTGTTGGTACTTTTTGTAGCTTGATGATTAATGTTTTTCTGTAGCTTCATAAGATACATGAGTATGTTTGAGGCTAGAGATGTTAGAACCCTGAAATCATGCACATCGCATGAATTTGGTTCTCACTTGAACTAAAGAACAATGAACCTTCTTGTTGGCAACTTAGATGATTTAATATCACATTCATGGACCTTTACTGAAATTGCACATAGTCCTAGACATGATGAAATTTGCCCAATATATCTCTTAAATCCATCTATAATACTTTTGTTGATGATGCATTTTTCAAAATTTTTCTCTGTATTGACTACAAACATGTAACAAGGACCTAATTGTTTGCCTATTTATTTCCTTTGATGCATCTTCCATGTGCACCTTGGTTGAGGGTGTCACACTTTGCACTAGCTCCATCTTTTCATGCATTGGATCATGTTGCTCTCTTGGACAATCCTATAGCCCCCTCTTCCCCCTTGGAGGACTAGTCCATCACGTAGACTCACAAATTGGACTACCCTCTTTTTGAAGCTTCTTGTTTGTTCCACCTTACACTTTCTTATTGTCTTAAATACATATGACCTTACACTTTCTTGTTTGTGCCACCTTACACTTTCTTATTGTCTTAAATACATATGACCTTAATTATTGATAGATGATGTCTTCTTCTTAAATTCAAACCCTCCTTATCATTCATAGTAAAACTCAGCTTTTATCTTCTCATGAAGGAGCACTTCTTGAGTTTGGATATATGCAAGCTTTATGCATAAGTCTACCTATATGTGTGAGTAAGGTGTATATGTGAGATCCCATGTATCTAAGAATATTTAAAATGATGCTTTGGACAATCTTTAACAAACTAACCTTGTTGCAGTCCAGTTCTATGTCATGACATGCCATTTTGCATTCTTCTTTATTGTTATTAAACAACTCCAAGCAACCAACCAGTTAAAGCATATTCTTGTGGCTCCTCTTTCAGGAGGTATTGTATTTCATAGGGAAATAAGGTTTTATTATTATCTCAAAATTGTTGCTCATAAAATACCCTTGCTCGCAACGCTCATTGGTTTACGCTCATTGTATTGACGCACCCACGGTGGTGCAGGCTCAAAATTTGCACTGTTCTGGCACTGCTCCCCCAGCCACTCAGGATCATTTCTGATGCATTTATAATGAAGTTGAGCACACTAATTGTGAGAAACATTAGTTTATAAGATAAAAACACCTTTAATCATGTGTAAAAATATAGTGTTTATTATGTAATGCATCAGAATTACTCCTGGTGGAGGACTGGGGAAGCTATGCCAGAATAGTGCGAATTTAGGCTCTGCAGCGGCGGGTGCAGGCTCAAAATTTGCACTGTTCTCGCATTGCTCCCCTAGCCACTCAGGATCATTTCTGATGCGTTGAGTACACTAATTGTGAGAAATAATAGTTTATAAGATAAAAACAGCTTTAATCATGTGTAAAATTACATTGTTTGTCATCCAATGCATCAGAATTGCTCCTGGAGGACTGGGGAAGCTATGCCAGAACAGTGCGAATTTAGACTCTGCAATGACGGTGCAGGCTTTGGAGTGGTTGTTCCTCGACATAATTAGAGGGGAAAATATCTGCAGAGAGACATAAGAAAATGGAGAATCATAAAAAAAATTGAAACAAAAAATCCAATATTAGCATGTTGTTAAAGCTGTGTTTATGTTACACTGACAATTTGAAGGAAACCTTGGTCGTTGGCCTTGAATGTACAGATCTCCAAGGATATACACATGTTGCACTATGGCAACCAATCCTTCCTTCTTAGTATGCTTGAAGCCTTGTAGCCGCCCCTTCCAATGATGTAGCATATTCCCTAGTTGAGACCCAAGCCCCAACCCTGAATCTTGTTGGAGCCCAAACTCCATTCTCATCTCTTGTGTTATGGAGCACAAGCTCTTCCACCTTCTCCCTAGGTCTTCTCACATTACTGGAAGAGGCTGGTAAGGAAAGAGAAGAAGGGAAAAGAAAAGCTTGTTTTACAACAAAGGAGTGGAGCGGAGAGAAAGTTCAGGGTTTTCAGTGCAACAATGGAAAGCTTAAAAGAGGGTTAGAGTTTGAGAATAGGCTTCCTGAACCTAGAGTAGACTAAAGAGGGATAGAGTTTCTACAGCAGAATTGCTCCTGGAGAACTGGGGAAGCTATGCCAGAATAGTGCAAATTTAGGCTCTGCAACGGCGGTGCAGGCTCAAAATTCGCACTGTTCTGGCACTGCTCCCCCAGCCACTCAGGATGCATTTCTGATGCATTTATAGTGAAGTTGAGTATATGATGCATTTATAATGAAGTTGAGTATATTAATTATAAAAACAGTAATTCGCACTGTTATGGCACTGCTCCCCTAGCCACTCAGGATGCATCTCTGATGCATTTATAATGAAGTTGAGTATATTAATTATAAAAATAGTAATTCGCACTGTTCTGGCACTGCTCCCCCAGCCACTCAGGATGCATTTCTGATGCATTTATAATGAAGTTGAGTATATTAATTATAAAAACAGTCATTTACAAAATAAAAATACCTTTAATCATGTGTAAAAATACATTATTTGTCATCCAATGCATCAGAATTGCTCCTGGAGGGCTGGGGAAGCTATGCCAAAATAGTGTGAATTTGGGCTCTACAGTAGCAGTGCAGGCTCAAAATTCGCACTATTCTGGCACTACTCCCCCAGCCACTCAGAATCATTTTTGATGCATTTATAATCAAGTTGAGTACATTGATTATGAGAAACAGTAATTTACAAGATAAAAATACCTTTAATTATATGTAAAAATATCTTTAATCATATGTAAAAATACATTATTTGTCATCCAATGCATCAGATTGCTCCTAAAGGGCTAGGGAAGCTATGCCAAAACAGTGCAAATTTTGGCTCTACAGCAGCGGTGTAAGCTCAAAATTTGCACTGTTCTGGCACTGCTCCCCGAGGCTCCCACGGTCATTTCTAATGCATTCACAAAAACATTGATGGTACAAACTAGAAAAAACAATGATAAACTTGATGAAAATAAGTTTGTAAAAATTTTATTGTATTCATAATAAGAAGTGATACATCATCTTTACAAAAGCTTTCTTACAATATTGAGCTTCCTTCTCTTGTTATTGGGCAAAGTGTGCTCAAGGAGTGATTGGGCTATTTCTTGAGGATCCTCTATGCCTATGCTTTTGGCTATACCTATACGAGCAAGAAGGTTACCCCTAAATCCAGAACCAAAAACATCAAAGGCAAGGGATTTTTTAATCAGAACTATACATTTGGTGCTCTGTGCCATAGAGGCTACACAGAGCACCTTAGAGAGGGCTTTCAAAAAGAAGAGAATGAGGGTAGATTGAGGGGTGTAGTCTCTGTGGATAATGGCGATGCCATCCATAGGAAGTCGACCAAGATAGTGCGCCAATGCAGCATCATGTCCATGGACCTTGGCCTGGTCTCTGCTGCTGCCACCGCCTCTCCCAACAAATGCTTCAATTTCAACCACCCTCTGCAGTCAAAGGAAAAATCAAAATATTTTCCTATACATAATGATAAATTTTTTTAGGTTGTAAAAGGTCAATTATTACCTCTTGCTCAATGTCTTCTTTTGCTAAAGTGCTGGTGGAGGTGGCGGAGAGGTCAATCGAGGACTTAGCCTCATCCTTTTTTGGTGCTTTGGTCTCCTCCATCACTCCAGCAGTAGGTCCTTTTCAGCCTCTAGCTTGTCTTGTAAGGTTGTGAATTCCTCCTCTAGAACTAGGGCTTGTTGCTTCGCAGTCTCAACCACAGTTTCCTTGACCAAAGCAACTGTCTCTGTAATAGATTCTCCAAGGGGTAATATAGCACTATCTAGGTGAGGACCGAGGTTGGGACGTATCAAGGTCCACCTCACATCTCGTGCATATAATGCCCAAGCATTCATCCATTCTCAAGCCAGCTGCCTTTTCAAGGTCATGAAGAAATAAGTATTCTTCACCTTCCACCACAATGGTGCTCAAGAGATTGATCTCAAGCTCTGGCAGCACCTTGCTCTCCTCATGTGGGGAAGATGGCCCCGCATCTTCTACTACAGTGGGATGTTCAACTGCAGATTGTGCACCCTCTGGAAAGTGCTCTAATGCAAGCTGCTCTTCCACACTAGCACTCATTCCTACTCCCTTCACTTCCTTGTCATCCCTCAAATACCCTGCCAACTACAATGCAGGCATCTCTACCTCCTTATCCAAATCCTCATCTCACTGATAAGGAACGTAGAAGTGGTGAGCCACGAGAGGAACCTAGTTCCTAAATTGCCCTTCCCAATCTCTTCACCTCCTGCTTATTGAAGGTACAGTAAGCTCCTGCGGGGATGCAGGAGTCGATGAAGCATTCAAGGTGCTGGATGTAGGGGCGGGCATATTGTTGAATGTACTTAAGCAGCTCAACAGGCACCCATCGATCATTGGGGCAATGGGAAAAGGAGATGGAGTGGGGAGCCAATTATTGCTCCATGTATCCAATCTGCGTCTCATAATGTTGGGACACAAGGGCGAGCGACTTTTCAAAGTCGACTTCACGAGAGAACATGACAAAGTGCTTGCTCTTGCGGCCCACCCATGGGGTGGTGGAGAGGAACTCATAGAAGTTGTCAAAGTGGGTAGCCATGTGAATGCAAAGAGATAGTGTGAGCTCGTGCTTGGTTTCTATCGCGTGAAAATGAGAAAGAAGGCACCTTTGGCTATTTATAGTTAAAATTTAAAGTTTGACCTTTTCACACTAGACCGCTAGACAAAAAAATTACAGTTTGTAAAAATATTAAGATTTCAATTAAATAAAGATTGGTTAAAAAAGAGCCTAATACAAAATTACAAGCATGTCATCTAATCTAAAATTGTTATAATGTCTTCATTTTTTACCCCTCTTGTGACATTTACTTCATGTTGATCTCCATCTCCTTGTTGACTTGAAAGCTTGTCATTGCCTTCACCTCAATGCTGAAACTCTTGCCCCTCACAGGTGCATCAAAACAGAGGCTATTTACCCATATACTCAGTTCATCTTCAAGCTCGTCCACATGCCTACTATGTGTTGGTAGGGCTATGCACCTTGCTACTGAAAATTCAAGATCCCCCATTTGCCATGATTCTAAGACCATGATTGTCCCCTCCTTATGCTTCCCAATCTGTAAAAATATAGAAAGTGGCACAATAACCAGAAAGTGTAAGGGTTAATTCTAGACATGTAGTGGAATCAGATATACCTTTCTTCTCATCAACTTGAAACTTGACTCTTCCACATTGTCAAAGCCCATGATGCCAAAGTGTTGACGCAGGTCTGCTAGGCTCCAATGCTTGCTTGCTACCACTCGCTCAATCCATCTATTTTGCATCATCACAGCTACTTCAATAGGCATAATTTCTTCTTCTGAGGCTTGAAGTGGGATCCATGTCCCGTGCTTTTGCATCCATCTTTGGTAGTGTAGACGCATGTACAAAATGGAGCGTGCCTTTAAGAACCTGAAAGACACTGTAGAATCTACTACATTGCACTTATACACATCACCTTGATGTGACCCCTCATTAACCTCCTAAGGAAAGAGAAGAAGGGAAAATAAAAGCTTGTTTTACAACAGAGGAGTGGAGCGGAGAGAAAGTTCAAGGTTTTCAGTGCAACAATGGAAAGCTTAAAAGAGAGTTAGAGTTTGAGAATAGGCTTCCTGAACCTAGAGTAGACTGAAGAGGGATAGAGTTTCTACTGCACTGAAGAGGGAGAAAGGTTGAGAGAGAGAGAGAGAGGGAGATTGAGAGGGAGGGAGCTTGAGAAGGAGGGAGAGCTTGAGAGGGATGGAGTTTCTGTAGCAATTGAGAGCTTAGAAAAGGAAGAAAGAGGGAGAGGGAGGGAGATTGAGAGGGAGGGAGCTTGAGAAGGAGGGAGAGCTTGAGAGGGATCGAGTTTCTGTAGCAATGGAGAGCTTAGAAAAGGAAGAAAGAGGGAGAGGGAGCTTGAGATTGAGGGAGCTTGACAAGGAGGGAGAGCTTGAGAGGTATGGAGTTTTTGCAGCACAATGGAGAGCTTAGAAGAGGAAGAAAGAGGTTCAAAATGAGCTTTCTAAACCTAGAGTATGTTGGGTGGAAGTTTGAGACGGAAAACACACTTTTGGGAAAAAAATTGAAAATTTTTAATTTTTAGGGTTTTTAATCTGCAGGATTCTAGGTGGGGAACTCTAAGTTTGGGCCCAAGAGGTAGGGGGACAAGAGTAGTAATTAGGCCCCATTAGCAAACCAAAGCCTAGGCCCCCTAGGGTCAAAGAAGTCAAAAATGTGCACCAGCCCTCTTCCTATTGGTCCATTCCTAATCAAAAGTTAATCCAAGAGGCCCTCTTTGGGTCCAAAAAATTCCTAATGCACAAAGCATTGGAAATCGGGTGTTCCATTACCTAAAGGGCACTAAGCACTTTGGGTTATTTTATCCCAAGGGGGTAAATCACAGCTACATGCATTTATAGACTCAGACTGGGCTGGGTGTTATGACACACATGAGTGTCCACGAGGGGTTTTTACTTTTGCCTTGGTGATTCATGTATATCATGGCTCAGCAAGAAGCAACCCATTGTGGCCACTTCTAGTTGTGAAGCTGAGTACAGAAGCTGAGTACAAGGCAGCATTTTATAGCTACAATTAACTGTGTTTGGCTCAAGCACCTTATTGTTGCTGATTTGGGTATTGGTGAGTCCTTAGCCACCACCATCTTCACTACAGTCAAAGCGCTATGGCAGTTGTGAGAGGAATCCAATTTTTCATGCTTACACAAAGCACATTGAGGTGCGCTATGGCAGTTGTGAGAGGAATCTAATTTTTCATGCTTACACAAAGCACATTGAGGTGCGCTATCATTATGTCAGAGAGAGATGCTCTGCAAGGGAAATATGCTTAGCTTATGTGCTAACACATGACAACTTGGTAGATTTATTCACGAAGGCTCTCCCACAAGAGAAATTTGAAGCTCGCAAAGCTTTTAACTTACTTCCCTTTTGGGACTAGTCTGGGCTCCCTATCACATTCCAAAGAGCCTGGCACATCTTTGTACTTCTAGTGCTAGCTCACCCCTTGTTCACAACATCACTCCTATGGGGGATTTGTAGCTATATTTGGTAGTGATGTGTTCAAACACACTAGGACCAGTCAGGCACATTTTCCCTCTTTAGGCGGTTTTTTTTATCGTGCTAGTATACAACCATCTTGGGGTATTCTTATCTTATTTGTACAACACACATTCATTATCTATCCATCATCTCATTGTGTGCTCTCTTGAGCTTCTCCATTGTGTGTGTGTGTGTGTGTGTGTGTGTGTGTGTGAGTGCATTCTTGCAACCCTATTTCCAACAATTCACGTGTGGGCATTGGGCTATATTAGGCATAGGGCTCATACTAGGCATACGGCTCATACTCTATCGATATCTTGTCTTATTGGAGTTTATGCCCAATCTTTCATGGTTGATTCATGGCAGTCTTTCCATGTTTAGGTGCTACTCCCTAGGTTGAATGGAACATGTGTGTATTCCATGCTAATGAGAGCACTCTGTAGGTCACCTTCATTGCAATCTACGATGGTGTCCAAATCTACGACTTGGACCCATGGGTGCTCAAAAATGTCCAACAGTGTCAAAACCTATAACTTGGACCCATGGGTTCTTGTTGGAAATGTTATCCTATTTTGGAATTAGTAGTTGTCACCACTAATATTTTACATCAAAGAGAAAAGACACACACCAAAAGGATGTTCAATCAAGCTATGAAGCAATGGTGTCCAAATCTATAACTTGGACCCACGAGCGCTAGAAAATATCCAACAGAATACTTATGGCAATTTCACACAACTCGATGTTTTGCATCAACTTTTAGCCTAAAAGTTGATGCAAAACATCGAGTTGTATGGAAAAGTTGATGTTTTGCATCAAGTTGATATGCCAAACATCAACTTTTCCACACAACTCGGTGTTTTGCATCGATGCAAAACATCAACTCTACCATTTCAGATGCTCCGGAGGAGAAGAAAGTTGGAGGATCGGAGGTCGATTTTCACAAATGCCCTGTTTTAGCGATTCTGTCCACAATGGCATTCTCAGACGACCTATTTCACAAATTTTGAGTACCAACATGACTATGTTTGATGTGATGTGCAAATGCCCTGTTTTAGCGATTCTGTCCACAATGGCATTCTCAGACGACCTATTTCACAAATTTTGAGTACCAACATGACTATGTTTGATGTGATGTGCAAACATCACAAAGCGATTTTCTTATAGAATAGGTCGTATGAGCATGCCAACATGGACAGAATCGCTAAAACAACCTGTTTGTGAAAGTCGACCTCCAATCCTCCAACTTTCTTCTGGAGCATCTGAAACTTGATGCAAAACATCAAGTTTTGTGTTAGAGTTGATGTTTTGCATCAACTTTGATGCAAAACATCGAGTTGTGTGGAAAAGTTGGTGTTATGTATCAACTTTGATGTAAAACATCAACTTTTCAGGAGCTATTTTTCTTAACTTTAAAATATTTTAATATTTTTTATGAGAATTATTTTTATTTTTATCGCCAATAAATCTATAAAAGCTCATTCCAAATAGTAGATAGTAGCCAATAAAATCTTAAAAAAATAAAAAATCTTATAGATCATAGAATTAAAGAAAAAAATATGCCTAGGATAAGGTGATATAGGTAGAATAGGTTTAGGGCTAAGGACTTAAAAAACACATATGGTTGCAACCTTTGACTACAAATTTGATAGGAGTTCATTTAAAAAAATGCTTGTCTATGTATCCATGTAACCTTTGTATCATAAATAATATCGCTACATAGTAGATGCCAAAAATTCATGATAACAGAAGAGCTAGATGAGATAATCCATGATGACTTGTAATCCATTGGTTTTAATCCAGATGTGCAAGACTCCATTGATTTGGAAAACCACAAGTCAATTGATTCACCAATCCTGATTTTTATTCTACAATTCAATTTTAAAGCTAAGGAACTAACTATAAGCAAATACATGTGGTGGGACCATCTATGTCAAAAGGAGGGGGTGCATGTGAGCCTGGACTCTACCATGCCTATGTGGAGTAGTATGCTCTTCAGCATAGGGGACCTTGAATCTACCATCATGCCGTGAAAGCTCCAAGCTCTTCTCTACCACCATTCCAGAAGCCCTAAGCTCCTCTCTTTTCTCTTTGTACACAAAGAAAATGTCGCGATAGCGAAGATTGC
This sequence comes from Cibotium barometz, assembly GCF_041138505.1. Lineage (NCBI taxonomy): Eukaryota > Viridiplantae > Streptophyta > Polypodiopsida > Cyatheales > Cibotiaceae > Cibotium > Cibotium barometz. Next base: position 21,981,958 of record NC_141107.1, on the reverse strand, counting down.
ATCTCTCAGCATCCTTCGCATGTCCTCCAAATAATTATAAGCAGAGTTCATTCTACACTACCCTTAGACATACCATCTCTCAACATCCTTTACATGTACTCTAAATAGTTATAACTAGAGCTCATTCCTACACTACTCTTAGATATACCATCACCTACGTTCATGATAATGGCTATCTGGATCAAACATCAACATATACATACTATGAATTTTTTCCACCACCACATATATACATGATATAGGCTACAATTTCTTCTCGCCAACTTTACCCATATTGCATAACAAAAAAATCCTTCATGAAAACAAATGCCTATGTGGGTCAAAATTTACACCCATAGGCTATATAATTTCTACCTCTAAGATTGTCCTACCGAAAAAATATTTCTATTTTCTACTCTTTTAACATGCTTAGGTTTACTCAAAGCCTCCATAGTTACCATCTTCTACATATATATATGAATAGAAGTCTACCTTTGCACACCTATAAGTTGACCTCTTTAAACTCTTAGCATTGGTTGTATATCGTGCCCACTATCTGCTTATAAATAATAGAACAAATAAATATGTCATGCAAACTGTCAAGGTAAGTATATACTAAAGGCTTTGCTATTTTAGTCTAGAAATAGACTCAAGGATGTTTGTAAAAATTTTCATAAATTATGGAGCTTATATTGTTATGTATTCCAATATTTTTTAGTGCTTATCAAATAATGTGCATATTTATGCATAGTGGTAGAATTTTTCCCAAGAAAGTCCATTAAAAAAAGTGTCTTACATTCATGAAATTTATAAAATAAATTTTTATTTGAAAAATATTGATATTTCTTTAAGTTGTGTAGACTCCTATGTCATTTTGTAAGTCAAGTTTTTTTTTATGTCACAAACAACAATAGTTTATAAATCTACGAAGGTCACACATGTTCTCAATCTTGAAAAAAATAGTAAAATTCATGTAATTTTTAAATTTATACATGGAATTCTAGATGTGTTTTCAAAAAACTATGTTTTTAAGTCATTTTTTAGATTTCACAAATTTTGGGAGTGAATCTTTTTAGGTAACGCTCATCAGTTACCTATTTTTCTCACAACAGTGCCAAGTCCTAAAAATTTGATTTGCAAGGGACACATTGAACTAGCTTAGCAGCATTTTAACTATTGTGTAAATGTTCCTGGGGGTGCCACTGGTGCTAGCTGAAGGAAGTAATTGTCTGTCAAGCCAATATCCTTGATATTGCAAGGCCTTTTATTTTTTGATTCTTTCTAGAGTGTATTGCAAGTTCCATTCTTCCTTAGTATTCCTACTTTCCCAATTCTCTCTTTCTTGATGAAAGATATCATGAGTTGTAGCCACCCTCACTACATGTGGTCCCCATGGTCAACCAGTGAACCCCCAAGATGGGTATCCCCAAGTCAGCATCACCTAAGTCTGTGAACCCCAAGATAAGGAATCCCCAAGTCAGCATCACCTAAGTCTGTGAACCCCAAGTCGGCATCCCCAGGCTGGGCACCCCCAAGTTGGCATCCTCATGTGTGACCCCAAGATCGGGCATTGTGAACCCAAGGCACCCACAAAGCCAACCACCAGCCACACAAAGTGGGAATTGCTGGCGAACCACTTCCAAGTTTGGCCACCCTTTTGACTGACAAAGACAAAACGGTGCCCACCTACTCGTCGGCGCCTCTCACCCACTCCAACGGCATCTATCACCTAATTGTGCTTGATGCTCTCACCTACTCCAAAGGCATCTGTCAAAGTGACCAACTTTTAGCATCTGGCTCATGATATCCCAAGGGGCATGCCCATTGTATATAGAGAGCCTGTTGTACCGAGAGAGGATCCCCAATGTAATACATAGTCTTGAAATATCCCAACTATTGTCCATTCTATCTATTATTGTGTGTATGTCACCTAGGTGGCTCTTGCGTGGTGTTCTATTCTTGAGTCTGTTGTGCGTGCCTAGTGGAGTGGGATAGAGGTGTCACCATCTACCTATCTTGTGCCAACTCCTAAGGGTATACTTCCCTAGAGAGGACCCTAGTCATTTAGTGTGCCTACACAGGCATCCCAACAAGTACACTAAAAATTTGGCGATCCTGCTGGGGACTCTTGTGAGTCACAAGTTCCCAAGATTTTGAGTTTGTAAATAGTTCATCATTTTTGCATGCCCAACATCCATTATCGGCGCTCTAGTTCTATCAGTCCCATTAATAGTCCCCTCTCTACTATCAAGTGTTCAAACTGCAAGTAGCCAATCCACTTTGTGCCTCCAAAAGGTGTCCCTGCTCCTCTCCCCTTTTCCATGGCCGCCATGAATCAAGGTCACCCCGGGAGAACAACCCTCCAATTCGAGAACCCTTGTCAGTGGTGTTGGGTCGGATTAACAGCAAGTTTCCCATGTTCAAAGGTTCCACCTCAGAAGATCGGGAGGACCATGTGCAGTGCTTCATCTCTATGTGCAAAAGCCATGGTCTTGAGTGGGAGGATACCTGCTTGGCTTTATTCCCATCCGCTCTAGAAAGCTCTACTAATAAATGGTTTAGTCAGTTCGTGAGTGACCACTTTGTGGACTAGACCACCTTGGGAGACCACATTCTCCAAGACTTGGGAAGACTTCAAGTCTTCCATGGGGAGAGCGTGTCTGAGCTGATGACACGAATGAGGGTCTTAGTATCTCGCTTGCCAACCTACCTAGGTGACTTTATGGTCAAGCAATGGGTGCTACAAGCCCTGCCCCGGTCCATCCAACAAAAGATCAAAGAAAGTAGGCATGTACCTACCACCTTATTGGACTTCCAAAAGTTGGCCTCTCAACGTGACAACAATTCTTCAGCCTCTGGAGTCATGTCCTCATATGCGAACCCTGTGGCCACACTCACAAGGGAGCTGGACGCCCTACAGGAGCTTCATAAGGTGTAAATGAAGACCACACTCTGGCCAAACTAAAGAAGGAGATAGAAGAACTCAAGGGGCTACAAGAAGCAATGAAAACAGTCTGGTGCACCATTTGCCAAGCCTCTGGTGGACACTCCCCCCACAGGAGTGCCCACGGAGAAATTACTGCTCTTTCTGCGAAAAAGATGGTCATGAGGACAAGGAGTGCTATTATTTGAAGGGCTTCCAGCAATTGCATCACGAGCTATCTACTATTTCATCCGCCACCCAACCCCGCCGATCATTTCACATCCTTCGCCCCCCAGCACCTACACCTGTCTACCCGCCCGCCATTCATGCATACCCCCACACACCCTCGCCCCCTAATCCATACCTTCCGCCCCTCATGACCACTCCACCACCTCCTACACCTACCTCCCTTGCCATTACCACCACACCCCCCCTGCTCCCCGTAATCACCCCATCTTATGCTACCATTGTGGGGAGTATGATCACTACCAAGGTTGATGTCCTCATCCAGAAGGGACACCCCCGTGTCGTCACTACCCCGAGGGCAAGGATCACTACACCCGAGACTGTCCCCAAAGCAACGTGCTGGTGCCTCCCTTGACTTCACCTCCCCGGCGCTAGCTGCCACTCACTTAGTCTCTATGGGAAGTGCTGCAGACACCCCTTCCTTGGTGCCAGTTCACCCATCCTTCACCTTGGGAGTGTCCCCTCACCCAAACACACCACCCTCCTCTCATATGGAGCACCCCACCATAGGTGTGGTCACTCATGCTCAAAGGCGAGCCCTTCAAGATCCAGAACCATCCTCGAAGCAAGGTGAAGTCCCCTCTCACATTTCTCATAATGTGGTAGACCATGCCTTTCTCCAAACCATCAAAGACCTTCCGGATGCTCCACCCATGTTCCCTACTGGGCATGCTGATGTGACTCCCCACTCTGCACTTTCAACAACTTCCCTGGCTGACCTCCTCAAGGAGAGCAAGGTGGGAATGTCACTCTACCAACTGCTCCAATTTATCCCGACTGCCCGAATGCAATTGGATCTTCTCTACTGCACCAACTTGAGGAGGGGTCAAACCTTCCAAGTGGCAAGACACGGATTCGGGGTGGCCTGCACACTATAAAATGTTTGGGCATCACTCATGCCATCAGCTCCATCACTGATTTCAAGAGCCCTCGCCCCACAGTACAAATCAATGGTACCCCTCTCTCTGGATCCACTGTGGATGACGGATCCGGAGTCAACCTGATGCCGGAGTTCACTCTCAAAGCCACTGGTCTACAGATCACCAGACTAGCCAACTTCCGTGTCCAGATGGCATACCAGCGTGAGGTGACACCCCTGGGGCTCGTGGAGGGAGTACCAATCCAAATTCAAGATGTTGTCTTCCCTCTAGATTTTGTTGAAAAATTATATGGCGTCTCCGAATAACGTAGGCCACCATAATCTCCGAATAACATAGGCCACCATAATCCTGCTTGAAGTATCTTGCGAGCCGTGATCTCTACAGCAAAATGCCCACCTGCTATCCTTGAATGAGCTTCATCCAATATCGTGGAGTGATGAACTCATCTTCTCTCACACATCTTCTTAGCCGCACATTATCTTTACCTAGCTTATATAGTTCTCCCGCAATCAGTTGATAAGGTGCAACAAGCTTGATAAGCCACCGCATTTTATCTTTGTTCAAAGGTATTTCCTGGCGGAAAACCATGAGCTAGATAATCCGATATCTCCTTGCCCCCTCCGCGCACTGGATTCCCGGTTGCTAGCAGTGGAAGTAGCTTCCTCTTGTGCAGGGCAGGGTTTCCCACTCGAGGCCTTGCCCTCGAATGTCCAGACACGAGACTAATCTGGTGGTCATTCCGAAATCGAAACTGGGAAAATTTTCCTTGCTCGGAAAACGGGGATGATTCCACCTTTTTTATTTTCTTAACGAATTTTCTAGCAGGTTCAAGAGATCAAACTATCCTTCACCTGATTAAACCAGATAGAAGGAAAACTATCACTGACTTCATTTGAAGAAATCAATGCTTTTTCCTAACCGAAATCAATGCTTTTTCCTAACCGAAATCAGGCACAGCCATTGATCTAATCATCTGAGGAAATCAATGCTTTTTTCCTAAATGAAATCAAGCACAGCCGTTGATCTACTCATTTGAGAAATTCTTCAGGGTTTTATTTAACTACTCGAATTAAGCGTATTCCTATTATTTCAATTTAATTATTAAAACTCTACTGATTCTAGCCTCTAACCCCATCTGGCCCATGGGTTAGCCACCACCCAACTCTGGAATCGGTAGAATGAGACAATTACTCACCCACCCATAATTGAATGCCTTTCTTAACTTTTTCTTTCTAATACAGATATGCACACACTCCTCTTTAAAACTTTAACTTATAAAACAATCCATTGACAAACAGTTATTGGTTACAACTGTGATAATTCAAAAATTCCTTCCAGTCCCTTGTTTCACAGGGACCGCTTCATCGACCCTCGTCCATTGTACCGGAAGCGCACCAGTTTAACCGTACCGAGGCTTGTCAAGACTTTGCCGCGTGAGTTGTTCTTTAAACACTCCTTGCCAGCTATTGCAACCGAACTTCCCTTAGAAAAACATATACCAAATGCTCCCTCCAGTCGTTTAAGAAAACAGGGTTTCTATGCAAGTTTTCAGTTTGATTTTCTTTTGAATACAAGGAGTATTTCTTGAATCGGTATCCCCAAAACTTCTTGATCGGTATTCTGAATTTCATACCAGGATTCCTCGAATTCTATAACCTTGATCCACAGATCAATTCGAAGGGTCTCAAACTTAGTTCCAAATTTGGCGAGAGTTTTGAGAGTATTTTTCTAAACTAGTCACACCTTCTTTCCTCGAAACAAGCGTTTGGTCTTAGTCATAGTCTGATTCAAGGTTCGAGTCCGATAAGATTTTTCGTGAACTATCTTTCTCGAAAAGGTTTGCTAATTCAGTTACTATTTTATTGAATTTCTTTCTTTGAATATTCACTTAACTGATTTCTAAATTAGTTATGAATTTCAAAGATTAATAAATTAATCATTTATTTGAATATTATGATCTCAATAGATTTAAGAATTTTCTTTTTACAATCCGTGTGAATATAAAATGATAGAAATTTCTCTCTTAGAGTATTTAATTATTCATTTATCAAATACTCATAGAATTTAAACATAGAATTTAAGAGAATTCTAATTTTGATATAAAAATTCTTTATGCATCTATTTATGCATAAAAATCAACTTCAATGGGAATAACACTTTTATAAAAAAATCCTTTTATGCATCTATTTATGCATAAAATCAAATTTAATAGGAATAACACTTTTAAAATAAAAAGAATTTCTTTATGCATCTATTTATGCATAAAAATTAATTTTTATAAGAATAGCACTTTTATAATTAAAAAATTCCTTTATGTATCTTTCTATGCATAAAAATTTAAATTTAATAAGAATAACACTTTTGTAATTTAAAAAATCCTTTATGCTTCTTTCTATGCATAAAAATCAATTTAATAGGAATAACAATTTTCTAATTTGAAAAAAAATCCTTTATGCATCTTTCTATGCAAAAAAATCAATTTTAATAAGAATAACAATTTTATAATTAAAAAAATTCCTTTATGCATATTTCTATGCATTAAAATCAATTTTAATAAAGAACAACGCTTTTATAATAAAAAATTCCTTTATGCATCTTTCTATGCATAAAAATCAATTTTAATAAGAATAACACTTTTATAATAAAAAATATCCTTTATGCATCTTTCTATGCATAAAAATCAATTTTAATAAGAATAACACTTTTATAATAAAAAATTCTTTTATGCATCTTTCTATGCATAGAAATCAATTTTAATAAGAATAACACTTTTATAATTAAAAAAATCATTATGCATCTTTCTATGCATAGAAATCAATTTTAATAGGAATAACACTTTTATAATTTAAAAAAATCCATTATGCATCTTTCTATGCATAAATTACTCTTTTGGAATAACATAAAAATAACTTTCTTTTCCACAAAATTCTGGAAAATTTTACCATAACCTCCTTTGTATGGCTGACCATTTCTCATTTTTATCATTCTTTATTTAACTTAAATTAATCCAAATTATATTTATATAACTCTAATCTACACAATTTTCTAAATTCAAGAGAGTAAACAATAAGAAGAGTTTGATCCCTTAGTTAATCTTTCTAGGATTGAGAAAGGTTGGAATGTAAAGAAGAGAAGGGGGTGGCCTTTTCCTCAAAGGCATAGCATTTGAATTTAATTCAATCAACTGTAAAACATAAAAATCAAGAAAACCATAGATTTAAAATTAGTAAATAAGTAAAAAAATTAGCTTACATGGAGCTTGTAAGCTCTCCTTTGGCTTGAGGGATTAAGGGTTCTACTCTTGTTTGAAGCAAGAGTGGCCACCAATTCACTTTGGAGAGGATTAGGCCAAAAACAATTGAATTATTAAGAAATTGAATGTAGATGGCTCAGGACAGGAGTAGAGTAACGGTGCATAAACACCCTTAAGCTTTTACAAAGGGGGAGGCTTCTATTTATAGGAAAAAGTGAGCCTCTAACCAAGAAAACTGATTCAAGAATTTTCGAGATCAGTTTGGTCAATTTTTGACCATTTTTGGGTCAGTTCAGCTTACTTTTTGGATCTAGTTTTGAACAGGAGAGAGGAGATGAAAATATCTCATTTTATTGATTAAAAATTAGGGGTAATGATGAGAAAAAAGGTACCTACTTCATGAGGGGAGATCCCCACTTAGGGGTAATGATGAGAAAAAAGGTACCTACTTCATGAGGGGAGATCCCCACTCTGAGGTGTAAAAATTCAGTTTTTTAATTGTTTTCTTTGGTCCTTAGTCCACTCTTCATCTTATGTGAGCATTTACTCATTTTTGGGGGGTTTTTCTTTTATTCTTCAATTTATCTCTTCCCTACATTTGGATTAATCTTATTGGTCCATAAGAACCTTAATCCAAAATTTTCAAAAAATCTGGACCCTTAGGCTAAGGTCTTTTGTGCACATTATAATTTATTTCTAATGCACCTTAGGAATTTCTTTTTAAACTTCTGTGTCAGGGGAATTTATTTTAATAAGAAGGGATAATTTTCCATCCAAAGATATCTAAAAATTAAATTATCTCTCTCTAGAATATTTTCTCTCTCTAGGCTAAAACAGGTAGAAACTAGATCTTTTTTTAATTCTGAAAAGGGGATTGATTTACAAGGGAAGAAATTGGACATCTTGAGGGACTGGGGAGGAATCTTACATACTCTCCCACTTGAAAAACGCGAGATGTCCTCATCTCACAAAAAACTGGAGGTAATCCCACATCAGTTTGGCTTCTTTCTCCTAGGTGGTGTCTTCAAAAGGATAGAACTTCCATTTGACTAATAATTCTCTCAAAATTCTATTCCTGAGAACCTCCTTCTATTCCTGAGAACCTCCTCTCGAACATCAAGGATTTCTTCAGGTTGCCTTTGGGTTGAAGAATTTGAGAGTTCATCATTAAGCATATGATTCAGGCTCGGTACATACTTCTTAAGTAGGCTGACATGAAATACATTATGTACTTTGAGATGAGGAGGCAGAAGAAGTTCATAGGCTAAGTCACCTACTTTCTTTGTAATCAGATATGGCCCACAGTATCTAGGGGATAACTTCTTGTACTTTTGGGCCGTACTCAAATGAAGACCATATCTGCTTCTTTGAATTTTTTGCCTGACCTCTTCTTATCTGCATACTGCTTCTGTCTATCCTAGGCAGCTTTTATATCCTTGCGGATTGACTACATCTGCTGCTCCATGTTGTCAAGCATCTGTCTGGACATCTCGACCCTAATCAATGGGTTGGACCAAGTTAATGGTGTTAGGCAATCTTGTCCATACAGAGCTTTGAAAGGGCTCATCCCGATACTTTGGTGATAAGAAGCATTGTAGGCGAATTCGACTAGGTGCAGATAGCTTAGCCACTTCTTGGATTCCCTCTGCCACCCCACAGCATGACCGAAGTATCTCTTCGATTACTTGGTTCACCCTTTTTGTTTGACCATCGGTCTCGGGGTGGTAAGCTGTGCTGAGATCCAAGAAAGTTCCTACTGCTTCGAAGAATGCAGTCCAGAATCTTGACGTGAATTTGGGATCTCAATCACTTTCTATTCTCCTGGGTAGGCCATGCAATCTGAAGATTTCCTTGAGGAATACTCTGGCCACATCCACTGCAGTGTAGGTTTCTTTTACTGGAATCATATGGGCAACTTTGGTTAGTCTGTCAACTACCACGAAGATGGAGTTATAACCTGATTGCATTGAAGGTAGTCCACTAATAAAATCCATACTGATACATTCCCACTTCATCTAGGGGATGTCTAATGGATGTAACTTCCCAAGCATTTTTACTCTTTCGGCTTTGACTTTCTGACATATGAGGCATTGACGTACATGATTAAGTACATCCTTTTTTAGTCCAGGCCAAAAGAAGCTTTTCTTTACGACGTGTAGGTCTTGATGAAACCTAGATGTCCTGCTATAAGGCTATCATGGGCTCCATTCAGAATTTGACCCTTAGTTTCCTCATCATTGGGAATGCATAGCCTGCTATTATAATACATAATTCCTTCATCCAGGCTGTACCCTTGAACTCGGTTCAACTCCTAAGGAGTTTTGCTTTCCTGCATAAGTAGGGTAGCAATAGGGCCAAAGAATCTATCCTGCATGATCTTCTCTCTTGTTTCATTAATCAATGGATTTGACACCACCGTGATTGCAAGCAAGGAGGCTTTTTTGCTGAGGGCATCTGCTACGACATTTTCTTTGCCTGGGCAGTACTTGATTTCAAAATCAAATTCTTGCAGGGTCTGCATCCACCTTCTTTGGCGCATGCTGAGCTCCTTCTGAGTGAAGATCCACTTTAAGCTCTGATGATCTGTCATCAAAGTGAATCTTTGACCCAGTAGGTAATGTCTCCATAATTTCAAGGCATAGACTACTGAAAGTAGCTCCAGGTCGTGGACAGCATAATTTCTCTCATGCGTTCTGAGTTTTCGGGATTCATAGGCCACTGCATGACCTTCCTGCATGAGCGCACCTCCCAGGGCAAAACCACTTGCATCAGTTTTACTACCTTAAAGGGTAGAGAGAAATTTGGCAACTTCAGAACAGGATTGGTTACCAAGGCGGTCTTCAGCTTACCAAAAGTGCTCTGACACCTCCAGACCATTGAAATGGGGTATTCTTCTTGAGAAGATTAGTCAGGGGGGAGGGGGAAGCTATGAGAGCATACTTAGGTATAAAAATTCTATACCAACAAGTTAATCCCAAGAATCCTCTGACTTCTTTCACTGTCTTTGGTTCAGGCCAATCTATGACTACTTGGACTTTTGCAAAATCTAGAGGAATTCCGTCTTTGGATACTAGAAAGCCCATGTATTCAACATGGCCGAAAGAGAAAGTGCATTTGCTCTTTTTTGCAAAGAGTTGGTGCTTCCTTAGAATCTCAAGAACTTTACGGACGTGAGCTTCATGGTCAGCTGCATTCTTTGAGTTAATCAAAATATCATCAAAGAAAACAAGAACAAAATCATCCAAGTATTCTCTGAGAATGTCCTGCATTATGCGATTGAATGTAGCTGGGGCATTTGTCAATCCAAACGGCATGACAATAAATTCATAGTGCCCATAGCGAGTATTGATGGTTGTCTTTGGGATATCTTGATCATTAATCCTGATCTGGTAATACCCTGATTTGAGATCTATCTTTGTAAAGATCTGGGCTCCATTTAGCTTGTCGAGAAGCTTATCAATTCTGGGGATAGGATACTTATTCTTAACTGTCAGTTGATTTGAGACCTCTCTAATCCACACAGAGTCTTAACGTTCCATCCTTCTTTTTCTGAAAGAGAACTAGCGCTCCCCAAGGTGAAACACTGGGTCTTACAAACCCTTGTTCTAACAGATGCCTAAGCTGTTCCTTGAGTTCAATGGCTTCAGGGGACTGGCATTTTGTACATGTGTTGGGCTACTGGCTGAGCTCCGGCGGGGGTCAATTCTATCTCATGATCTACTTCCCGAATCGGAGGCATCTCAGTTAGCTCTGCTGGGAATAAATCATCATACTCACTTAACCATTATGGTTCTTTAGCCTTTAACTTTGTGTCTACCGGATTCATTTTGACAACATAAATGAGCTACTTCTTTCTAAGTCCTTTCAGTAACCTAGAAGCTTTTCCTAATTGCACATTTGGGGATCCAAAAATTCCAATTCCTTGAACTTTGTTCCCATGAAGGTCACTGAAGGAAATGGTTCCATTGTGACAGTGAATGTCAGCTTGATTTTGGTGGAGCCAATCCATTCCAAGGATTCCGTCAAAAACTCCCAAAGGTAAGACTCTGAATTGGCAATCAATTACATTCCCATCTAGATTAAACTGAATACGATATGTCTCATGGTGAGTGAAAAGAATCTTCCCACCATTGGCCAATTCAACTTGCATAGGTTTCCCTGATTTCTGTTCTAAGACTAGCTTACGCAATCATCTTGGGGAAATAAATGAATGAGTACTACCTGAATCAATCAAAAGCTTGAATGGCTTACCCTTATACTCAACTGGAGCATGGATGACAGAGAATTGACGATTTGGCCCTTGGTTTTCAATTGCGACATAAATCTGACCTCTTTCCTCTTCCACTACTTCTGCTATCGTAACTGCTCTAGCTGCTGTGCAGATTGGGACGAAACTTTTTCTCTTTGGTTACCCCAGTTCTAGGAGGGAGTTTTGAGACTACTCTGAATAGAGGCAGATGGTTGAGGTGGAGTTCTCCTGGGATTGCCCTGATTTTGGTGAGACGGACCCTAACTGATATGAAGGGGCTGGTCTTTGCACTCTAGGTCCTTGACTTCCCTGTCCTCTTGACATGGCAGGAGAGTTGGGCAGTCTTTAAGCTGGTGACCAAAACCCTAACACCCAAAACACCTGTTCTCACTTCTAAGCTCATCCCTCTGAATCCTTGAAAGAGGTGGGGCTCCTGAGAAAGTGTTCTGAGGGAAGGGTCTTCCTTCACTTCTGAATTTCCTAGCATCTTGATTCTGATTAGGGCCTTGTTGCCTCTTTGGGGGTGGAAAGTTTGAAGCACTTTCCAGGGTTTGGAACATTTTAAAGTTTGAGGGTGTAGGCTTTGGTGGGACCTTAACAACAAATGCTTCGGCGGGACCTTAACAACAAATGCTTTGAAAAAGTCTTTGCCATTCGACAGCTTCTGCCATTGAGACTGGTTTAACATTTTTCACTAAAGTGTCCAATGACTCATTCATCCCTCGAATGAATCTGGCCATCAGCTGCTCTTCATCCAAAAGTGGAGAATATTTGAGGAGAAGGGAAAATGCCTGATGGTATTCTTCAATCATCCGGTTATCCTGCTTCAATTCCAAGAACTCATTCATTTTGGTTTTCAGGAAGCCCGGAGGATAGAACCGCTTCATGAGGTAAGTTTTAAGATCTGACCAGGTCTGGGTATTTCGGTCGAGACGGTTTGTCTCGCAATGGTTCCTCCATGCGACCCTAGCTGTTTCTACAATTTTTAATATGGCGAGAGCCATCTTTCTCCTCTCGTTAACCGGTTACATCAAAATACTCTTCCATTTTTCCAGTACTTCTCCTAACTGTTCCCCTTCACCCTTGAAGGGACCAGGTTGGGATCGGTGCAGGGGTTTATGAACATCCGGATCTAATTCTTCATCATCGGTAAGAGGATCCGGCTACCTGGCACGGGCTGCGCGCCTCATGATTCTGACAAAACCATATTTTTGTCAACAGATTTATGACTATTTAATTTTTGAGATTTATTTCTTAAACAAATAAATATTCCATCATAATTCTTGAAAACAAGATTCACTCTGATAATTTTATTAACCAATATTCACAACCACAAAAACAATTTGAAATCTTTTGCAAAACATCATTTATTATCAAAAGTTTTTGATATATACATAGAGCGTCTCGGCTCTAAAAGTCACTGCCTCAATCGCGTACGCATAAAAAGACAATACTGCGATGGAGACATGCTATGATATACACGATTCATCACTGATAATGGTGCTGTAATTCTTCTCCTAGGAATAAAGCGGCTAAGAAGTCTAAAAATACGGCAAGAAATTCTAAAATTCTGGGGTGAGTGATTATAAAGTTGTACATAATGAACAACTCCTAGCCTTATCAAGATCATGGCTAGTGAGATATTCTGTCTGAGTCTCTGTCGTCGTTGATTGGTATTGACGTTAATACTTCGCCCTCCAGAGAACCACATATGCTGACATTGCTCTCTATTGGATCAAGGAAGTATAGATCCTCAAAGTGACGAGCGAGTCTCACTGCTTTCTCGAGTTGTAGCGGAGTTAATGAGATTTTCGAAGGCAAAGGCAATCATATCTTGACTCTGGGAGATTCCAAGAATGCTAGAAGATTTGGGGTATCCATCTAAAAATCTAGCTCAATTTATGAGTTTTCAATTTATGAAGATCATTTCAAACATAATCTTAACAAGTGAAAACATTATTTCCCAGATTTACTTTAAAATTTTAGGTAATTTCTGCTACTATTTCGTAAGTTTACAACAGCCCTTTGCCCCCTCTGTGCACCGGATTCCCGGTTGCTAGCAGCAGTGGAAGTAGCATTCTTTTGTGCGGGGCAGGGTTTCCCACTCGGGGCCTCACCCTCGAATGTCTGGACACGAGACTAATCTGGTGGTCATTTCGAAACCGAAACCGGGAAAATTTTCCTTGCCTGAAAAATGGGGATGATTCCACCTTTTTTATTTTCTTAAATAATTTTCTCACGGCTTCAAGAGATTAAACTATCCGTCACCTAATTAAATCAGATAGAAGGAAAACTATCACTGACTTAATTTGAAGAAATCAACGCTTTTTCCTAACCGAAATCAGGCACAGCTGTTGATCTAATCATCTAAGGAAATCGACGCTTTTTTCCTAACCGAAATCAGGCACAGCCATTGATCTACTCATTTGAGAAATTCTTCAGGGTTTTATTTAACTACTCGAATTCTAAGTGTATTCCTATTATTTCAATTTAATTATTAAAACTCCACTGATTCTAGCCCATCCGGCCCATGGGTTAGGGTGGTTGGCTAACCCATGGGCTGGATGAGGTTAGGCTGGATGAGGTTAGGCTGGATCAAACGATTCCTGAGAAACAACTAGATGCAATTAGTTACGTTATCTAGTTTTAAATCCTGAGAAGACCTTGTTCTGTGGGAGGGGATCATCGGTTGTGCCTCGCAAAGAGGAAAAAAGTGGTGATTCCATGGACCAAGAGCAAGTCTCTTCTTGATCTACCCATGTGACTTCAGGTTTGGTCAGATCAGTTTATCTAGTTAAGACTTGACTCGTTAGAGTTTAGAAGATTTTTCCCAATTGGCGGAATTGCCTGTGCCTTCCGGGCGAGGAGAGTCTTCCGGGCCACCGGTCTCGGAGGGGCCGCCTGGGATAGCCTCTCGTCTCGGACATCCGCCGCGCGGGCGAGGCCCCGAGTGTGTGGACCCTGCCCTGCACGGGAGGCCGCGACGCCACTTCTGCCCCGCCGGCAAGAGTCCCGGAGCAGCAGGAGGCGGGGACCTCACAATAGATTTGAGCACATGGAAAGCACACCCCATGGAAGGGCAATTGTTCGGTAATGATTCCGTCACAACGGAGTGGACCACATTGTAAAAATATGCCAACCCACAGTGGAAATTTCTAAGGAAGGAGAGGAAATGGAGATGTATGCATCACTTCCTCCTCCGAACTTCAGTGAAAATTGGATGCATGTGCTAGCTACCATAGATATGATGCAACCCAGGGGAACCCAATATGTGGAATCGGGAACTACTATCCCTACAACCTTTGTCTGTATGGTTAATTGGAAATCCATTGATGAAGAATCAGAAGAGGAAGCCTCTAGCATAGAAGGGACCATAACACAAGGCTGTACCAACACTCAACGCCTTAGAAGATGGCAAAAAAAAATGATATATTGCCCGATGAAATGTCCTATTACAAAGAAAACCCATGGATGCCTAGTGGGGCTGAGCTACCTCAAAGCCACTAAGGTACACGATGAGTTTTCTAAGGATTGGGGTGAGAAATTGAGTAAGATATCACTAGAGGGAAAACACAAGGAGAAAGTCACCCTTCAAGAGCTAGAAACACCTAAGCTTACGAAAGCGGGGTGTCGAAAACGAAACAAAGCTTTGGCAGAAGCTGAACGTGAGGCTAGAAAGGTCATGGCTAAAACAAAAAGTGAAAATGAGGATAAACTAGACTTGCTCTCAGTACCCGACTGCTTCAAAACCTACACTGTTTATGAATGGAAGGTGGTCCGGACGACTGACGGCAACAAGGGTCAAGGAGGATGGGCTATCCACATCATACGATGGCCCAGTAGAAGTCAAGGAAGTTGATATTGTGGGACTAGGGGAGGAAGCTAGACCCGTATACATTGCTAAAAGGACTGACTTCAGCTAAAGAAGATGAGCTCGTTGCCCTCCTTAAGGAATTCAAGGACTGTTGGAGATGAAGGGTGTACCACCTGAGGTAGTGCAACATACTATTCAAATCATGGAAGGATCAAGACCAACCAGGCAGAAACCATACCAGATGAATCCTAAGTATGCGGTGATTATAAAGGAGGAAATAGACAAGCTAATTGCTACAGCTTTTATCTATGAAATTGAACACACAGATTGATTGTCACTAATCGTAATAGTGCCAAAAAAGAATGGAAAACTTAGGGTATGTGTCGATCTTAAAAAGGTCAACGTAGCTACTCGAAAAGACCATTATCCATTACCCTATGGAACATGTTTTAGAGAGAGTGGCTGCTGGTGAAGAAGCTTACAGTTTCTTTGACGAATTTTCAGGCTACAATCAGGTGTCAATAGCACCAGAAGACCAGCATAAGATAGCTTTCAATATGTAAAAGCTAAATATATTAGAAAATGAGAAGCCCAATATTAATGAAAAGGTGGCATTTTGATTAGTGCTCACATAACTAGGTTTGTAGTATAATTTTCCCAACTGAAATTTAAAAATCCCGGTTGAAATTCAACATTGTCTTTACTTTTAAGAGATGAAATTTACAAGTTTTAGTTATAAATCCCAAAATTAGTATGGTTTTTCAAGATTTTTAGGTCTAAATCCTGATTAGGTTTTAGCATTGCCTTTAATTTTAAGGGTTGAAAAAAACATTTTTTTCAAGCATTGATTTTGATACCCACAAGAGATGGCAAAAGTATCACTAATACTTTTATAAGTCTAGCCTTCGCCTTCAAATTTAAGGCTTGTCACCTACTAAGCTGCAATGACATACAATATACATTTGTACTAGTACATTTTGGGGTTCGGTGAGAGCACATGTTGGGGTTGCAATGGAGATCATTGAAAATGATGCTTGATTGAACACCCTGCTAGTGAGCTGCCCTTTTGCACGATGGAGCAATTTCATAAGAATCTAGAGGTGGAGGCGCAGAATAGGTTTCCGCTAGTGAGCTGCCCTGCTAGTGAGCTGCCCTTTTGCACGATGGAGCAATTTCATAAGAATCTGGAGGTTGATGCGCGTGTGTGTGCACATGCAATTTGCTACATAGGTATTATTCAATGCTACAAAAAAACATTTTTCCAATCAATGGTGATATGCTTATAACATACCTCTTTAGTTTCTCATGGACATGTCTCACTATTTATGTCTATAGCAATGATGCATGCTAATACCTTGATGGTCTATCATGGGGTGACCTTCTTACTTTTTAAATATGAGGTGATATATATGCAAATAAGGTCCACGTTGTGAATAGTAATAATGTTGTGCCCACAACAATGATGCATGTACCTCAACAAGATGGATAAAGAAGTGTAGGATAACTTTGATAAAGTCTTGTGAGAATAGGTAAAATTTCTATGATTTTTGTTAAATGCCCATATCAATGATACATACATGTACCTTGATGGCTTGTCATGGGTATGTCGTGCCCATAACAATGATGCATGTTCCTTAACAAGATGGATTAAGAAGTGTAGGACAACTTGCGTGTTCCTCAACAAGATGGATTAAGAAGTGTAGGACAACTTCAATAAAGTATTTGGAGAAAAGGTAAATTTTCTAAGACTTTTGTTGAATGTCTAAAACAATGATACATGCATATACCTTGATGACTTGTCATGGGTAACCTTCTTACTTTTGAGTAGGAAATCATGTATGCGCAAATAGAATCCATGTTAAAATGGCAATAATGTTGTGCCCACAATAATGATGCATCAAGGATAGACATAGAAATGTGGGACAACGTTTGATAAAGTCTTTAGGGAAAAGGTTAAGATTTTTGTTAAGTAATAATCCCTTACTAGGAAAATTCAAAACTCATGTTACTCATAACAACACTTTTCTTTCTTATTTTATAACTAGTTATCATTGGCTATAAGATAGAAGATGATGATGCCATATTAATTTTTTATGTAAAACCTAAATATATTAAAAAATGGGAAGCCCAACATTAGTGAAAAGGTGACATTTTGATACCTACAAGAGATGGTAAAAGTATCATTAATGCTTTAATAAGTCTATCCTTCACATGGTAAAAAAATAAGATGCCTCCATGAATATATAAGTGTGGCGATTATTCCTCCTATATAAATCTGATATCATAGAAAATGGGGCAAATGTTTTCAAAAGGTTCCCTAAAATGTCCAAAATTAAGCCAATATTTTCCAAAACCCTGTAAGAATGTTTTAAAATATCAAATGAATTTTTTAAAAAAACTCCAAAAAATAGCGAAAATTAACCCCCTATCCTTGAACTATCCTTGAACTTTAAATTTAAGGCTGTCACCTACTTAGCTGCCATGACATACAATATACATTTGTACTGGCTCATTGATAGCACATGTTAGGGTTGCCGTACTCATCATCGAAAATCGGATCCTAGCTAGGCTTCCATGTGCCGTAAGCGGGCAGGGTGCCTTCAAGCCGTGCCTCCTAATCAAGTCCGGCTTCGACTGGCTGCTGGGGCG
This sequence comes from Cibotium barometz, assembly GCF_041138505.1. Classification (NCBI taxonomy): domain Eukaryota; kingdom Viridiplantae; phylum Streptophyta; class Polypodiopsida; order Cyatheales; family Cibotiaceae; genus Cibotium; species Cibotium barometz. The sequence goes on along the minus strand of NC_141107.1, from coordinate 21,963,964 downwards.
AGGCTCACTTACGCCAACGGGATGGGCAGGTGCATGCGGCCCATTGTAAAGCTCATGGCCTGGTTCTTCATGTTCGACAACATTACGACCCGATCTCGCGTCGGTAGACGAGCTTCTGGTGAGCATATTGGACGTGCTCGAGCTGAAGGCATCGGACATCCCAATATTTCACCGCCAATCCAGTCATCTACGTGGTGAGGGACACTGCCTCCGAGTGGTGGAGTGAGCTTTGTGAGGAGATTCCCAGCAGACTAGTGTTTTAACCTTGACTTTTTCTAATTAAATTCTATTGTCATGTGTACAGCAGCACAGTTTTTATGCGCATGGTGCGTATTTCATGAACAAGTATGGATCGCTCGACATGTGGAGTATCCAAGGGATGGAGAAATCACATTATAAAGCAAGAGGGGTTTATTTCAAAAATACAAGACATGGAGGTGGAGCTTCTGTAGGAGGAACACATACAAACTATCTACAAGAGATGTTCAATTGGTTTTATCGCACAACCTTTGGAAGGGTATTGGTTAGGGAGCGAGCCCAACAATCTAAGCTTGCGCAAGAGGCACGCAAGGCTGCAAAAAGTCATGCTCGGCTTGAATGGTTACAGACCAACGCTCCCCATAGGCATGGTGCTTAGGCGTGCACAAATGAGGAGACAAGGGAGGCATTGGGTTGTGCACGCACCAGCATAAATCTAGATGTAATAAGGCTAAGAAAATAAGTTTAGTTAGGTTTTTTTTTCCCCCTTAAAAAAAACTATTAATAGTTCCTTCTCTCACTTCATTTTCATTTCACTTTTTTAGAGAGCTTGAGCTCAAGATCTACGTAGACACCCACGTAAGGACACCAGCACATCACCACGTTAGCATAGTCGTACATGGATATGGCATGCACCAAGAACACCGCACGTGTTACCATGGCTTCACAAAACACAGTGCAAGGCACCCAACGACCACATACTAGCAACACCACGGAAGAGAGTGACCCCTTGGATTCTAGAACACGCCCAATGGGATCACCAGAGTCCAACCCTCCTCCCACAGCAACACCAGCGCACACACATGCAGGCCCTTCTAGTGGGACCAAGCGTGTGAAGAAGACCCCACAATGCAGCCACCCCAGAGATCAAGACAGAGAGGCCGATGATGAGCAATTCGACTAGGTTGGTGAAAACATTCCTACATTGTGCAGCACCATAGGTGGCAAGACCCTACTACCAGGACAGGGTCCCCTACCTACCCGGGAGAAACTTGATACACAGGTACCACATTAACAGGAGGAGGATTATTTAGACTATGAGAGAGACCAAGAGGAGGTTCCTGCAAGTGTGCGCAAGCGTAGAAAGGTCAAGCTCTTCAAGCCAAGGAAGTCCCAACCTCGCCAACGCACTAACACAACACAAAGAGCTCCAAGGAGAAGGATGCACCAAGGGCATAGGGCTCTACAAGAAATTAAGTTTTATCACTGATTTGCTGATAAGAAGAGCCTCTTTTGCTCACACAGTGAAGGAGATTCTCCAACGATATAGAACAGAGTTCTGTGTGTAGGGGATTGCCCTTGAAGCATTGCAAGAAGCCTCCGAGGCTTACCTTGTTGGGCTTTTTAAAGACACCAACCTCCTTGCAATACATGCAAAAAGGATTACCATATCTGCCAAGGACATGCAACTAGCTCGGCGCATTCGGAGGCGAGCGAGATACGATCTAGAGATCTTAGATGTTAACCTTTTTTTTGAAGCAACTCTTTTGTTTCAAACCCCCCTTTTTAACAAGCCTATCTGGCTTTCATTTGTAACCTTTTGATAATTAAAATTTTAAGTTTCTCTTACAATGTCTCGGTGTCATCATGTTTGTTTAACATGGAGTGTCTATCATGTGCCAGTTTGTCACCCAAGGCATCAGAAATACTCCTGGAGGACTAAGGAAGCTGTGCCAGAACAGTGCGAATTTGGCCTCTGCAAGCAACGGCGATGCAGGCTAAAAATTCGCACTGTTCTGGCACTTCTTCCCTAGCCACTCAGGATCATTTTTGATGCATTTATAATGAAGTTAAGCACACTAATTGTGAGAAACAGTAGTTTATAAGATAAAAATACCTTTGATCATGTGTAAAAATATAGTGTTTATCATAATTGCTCTTAGAGGACTGGGGAAGCTATGCCAGAACAGTGCGAATTTAGGCTCTACAGCAGCGGTGCAGGCTCAAAATTCGCAGTGTTCTGGCACTACTCCCCTAGCCACTCAGGATCATTTCTGATGCAATGAAGTTGAGCACACTAATTGTGAAAAATAGTAGTTTATAAGATAAAAACACCTTTAATCATGTGTAAAAATATAGTGTTTATCATCTAATGCATCAGAATTGCTCCTGGAGGACTGGGGAAGCTATGCCAGAACAGTGCGAATTTAGACTCTACAGCGGCGGTGCAGGCTCAAAATTCGCACTGTTCTGGCACTACTCCCCCAGCCACTCAGGATCATTTCTGATGCATTTATAATGAAGTTGAGTACACTAATTGTGAGAAACAATAGTTTATAAGATAAAAACACCTTTAATCATGTGTAAAATTACATTGTTTGTCATCCACCACTACATCAGAATTGCTCCTGGAGGACTAGGGAAGCTATGCCAGAACAGTGCGAATTTAGGCTCTGCAGTGGCGGTGAAGGCTCAAAATTCGCACTGTTCTGGCACTGCTCTCCCAGCCACTCAGGATCATTTCTGATGCATTTATAGTGAAGTTGAGCACACTAATTGTGAGAAATATTAGTTTATAAGATAAAAACACCTTTAATCATGTGTAAAAATATAGTGTTTATCATCCAATGCATCAGAATTGCTCCTGGAGGACTAGGGAAGCTATGCCAGAACAGTGCGACTTTAGGCTCTACAGCGGTGGTGCAGGCTCAAAATTCGCACTGTTCTGGCACTGCTTCCCCAGCCACTCAGGATCATTTCTGATACATTTATAATGAAGTTGAGTACACTAATTGTGATAAATAATAGTTTATAAGATAAAAACAGCTTTAATCATATGTAAAATTACATTGTTTGTCATCCAACATCAGAATTGCTCCTGGAGGACTGGGGAAGCTATGCTAGAACAATGCGAATTTAGGCTCTGCACAGCGACGACGGTGCAGGCTCAAAATTTGCACTGTTCTGGCACTGCTCCCCCAGCCACTTAGGATCATTTCTGATGTATTTATAATAAAGTTGAGTACACTAATTGTGAGAAACAATAGTTTATAAGATAAAAACACCTTTAATCATGTGTAAAATTACATTGTTTGTCATCCAATGTATCAGAATTGCTCTTGGAGGACTTAGGAAGCTATGCCAGAACAGTGCGAATTTAGGCTATGCAACAGCAGTGCAGGCTCAAAATTCGCACTGTTCTGGCACTGCTCCCCTAGCCACTCAGGATCATTTCTAATGTATTTATAATGAAGTTGAGTACATTAATTATAAAAATAATAATTTATAAAATAAAAATATCTTTAATCATGTATAAAAATACATTATTTGTCATCCAATGCATCAGAATTGCTCTTGGAGGGCTGGGGAAGCTATACTAGAACAGTGCGAATTTGGGCTCTAACAACGGTGCAAGCTCAAAATTCGCACTGTTCTGGCACTGCTCCCCCAGCCACTCAGAATCATTTTTGATGCATTTATAATCAAGTTGAGTACATTGATTATGAGAAACAGTAATTTACAAGATAAAAATACCTTTAATCATGTGTAAAAATACATTATTTATTATCCAATGCATCAAAATTGATCTTGAAGGGCTGGGGAAGCTGTGCCAAAACAGTGCGAATTTGGGCTCTATAGCAGCGGTGCAGGCTCAAAATTTGCACTGTTCTTGCACTACTCCCCCAGGCTCCCAGGGTCATTTCTGATGCATTCACAAAAATATTGATGGTACAAACTAGAAAAAACAATGATATACTTGATGAAAATAAGTTTGTAAAATTTGTATTGTATTCATAATAAGAAATGATACATCATCTTTACAAAAGCTTTCTTACAATATTGAGCTTCCTTCTCTTGTTATTGGGCAGAGTGTGCTCAAGGAAAGTGTGCTCAAGGAGTGATTGGGCTATTTCTTGAGGATCCTCTATGCCTATGCTTTTGGCTATACCTATACGAGCAAGAAGCTTACCCGTAAATCTAGAACCAAAAGCATCAAAGGCAAGGGATTTTTTAATCAGAACTATACATTTGGTGCTCTGTGCCATAGAGGCTACACAGAGCACCTTAGAGAGGGCTTTCAAAAAGAAGAGAGTGGCAGATTGAGGGGTGTAGTCCTTGTGGATAATGGTGATGCCATCCACAGGAAGTCGACCAAGATAGTGCGCCAATGCAGCATCATGTCCATGGACCTTGGCGTGGTCTCTACTGCCGCCGCCTCTCCCAGCAAATGCGTCAATTTCAACCACCCTCTGCAATCAAAGGAAAAATCAAAATATTTTCCTATACATAATTACAAATGTTTCTAGGTTGTAAAAGGTCGATTATTACCTCTTGCACAATGTCTTCTTTTGCCAAAGTGCTAGTGGGGGCGGAGAGGTCAATCGAGAACTTAGCCTCATCCTTTTTTGGTGCTTTGGTCTCTTCCATTACTCCAGCAAGGGAATCCTTTTCAGCCTCTAGCTTGTCTTCTTGTAAGGTTGTGAATTCCTCCTCTGGAACTAGGGCTTGCTCTGGGGTCTCAACCATAGTTTCCTCGACCAAAGCAACTATCTCTGCAATAGATTCTCCAAGGGGTAATATAGCACTATCCGAGGTTGGACGTATCAAGGTCCACCTCACATCGCGTGCATATAATGCCCAAGAATTCATCCATTCTCAAGCCAGTTGTCTTTTCAAGGTCATGAAGAAATAAGTATTCTTCACCTTCCACCACAATCTTCCACCACAATGGTGCTCAAGAGTGATCTCAAGCTCTGGCAGCACCTTGCTCTCCTCGTGTGGGGAAGACGGCCCGCATCTTCTACTACAGTGGGCTGTTCAGCTGCAAATTGTGCACCCTCTGGAAAGTTCTCTGATGCAAGCTGCTCTTCTACACCAGCACTCGTTCCTACTTCCTTCACTTCCTTGTCATCCCTCAAATACCCTACCAACAACTGCAATGCAGGCATCTCTACCTCCTCATCTAAATCCTCATCATCGTTGATGAGGAACACAAAAGTGGCAAGCCACGAGAGGAATCTAGTTCCTAAATTGTCCTTCCCTATCCTCTTCACCTCCTGCTTATTGAAGGTACAGTAAGCTCCTACGGGGATGCAGATGTCGATGAAGCGTTCAAGGCGCTGGATGTAGGGACGAGCATATTGTTGAATGTACTTAAGCAGCTCAACAGGCACCCATCGATCATTGGGGCAATGGGGAAAGGAGATGGAGTGGAGAGCCAAGTATTGCTCCATGTATGCAATCTGCGTCTCATAATGTTGGGACGCAAGGGGGGCAAGCGACTTTTCAAAGTCAACTTCAAGAGAGAACATGACAAAGAGCTCGCTCTTGCTCGCCCAGAGGAACTCACAGAAGTTGTCAAAGTGGGTAGCCATGTGAATGCAAAGAGATAGTGTGAGCTCGTGCTTGGTTTCTATCGCGTGAAAATGAGAAAGAAGGCACCTTTGGCTATTTATAGTTAAAATTTAAAGTTTGGCATTTTCACACTAGACCGCTAGACAAAAAAATTACAGTTTGCAAAAATATTAAGATTTCAATTAAATAAAGATTGGTTAAAAAAGATCCTGCTACAAAATTACAAGCATGTCATCTAATCTAAAATTGTTATAATGTCTTTATTTTTTGTCCCTCTTGTGACATTTACTTCATGTTGATCTCCATCTCCTTGTTGATTTGAAAGCTTGTCATTGCCTTCACCTCGATCCTGAAACTCTTGCCCCTCACGTGCATCAAAACAAAGGCTATTTTCCCATATACTCAGTTCATCTTCAAGCTCTTCCACATGCCTACTATGTGTTGGTAGGGCTATGCACCTTGCTACTAAAAATTCAAGGTCCCCCATTTGCCATGATTTTGAGACCATGGTTGTCCCCTCCTTACGCTTCCCAATCTGCAAAAATATAGAAAGTGGCACAATAACCAGAAAGTGTAAGGGTTAACTCTAGACATGTAGTGGAATCAGATATACCTTTCCCTCTTCCACATTGTCAAAACCCATGATGCTAAAGTGTTGATGCAGGTCTGCTAGGCTCCAATGCTTGCTTGCTACCACTCGCTCAATCCATCCATTTTGCATCATCACAGCTACCTCAATAGGCATAATTTCTTCTTCTGAGGCTTGAAGTGGGATCCATGTCCCATGCTTTTGCATCCATCTTTGGTAGTGCAGACGCATGTACAAAATAGAGCGTGCCTTCAAGAACCTAAAAGACACTGTAGAATCTACTACATTGCACTTGTACACATCACCTTGATGTGACCCCTCATTAACCTCCCAACCCTCTACTAGTAATCCTTGAATGAGGTCAGACCGTACCTCCTTTTACAAATATACATTATTTTTGTTTGGTGCATTGGCATGGAATTGAACATGTGCACAAAAACATGTAAAAGGACAAAACCAATTTAGCCCTACTGACCTAGATGCCTTTGAAAACTTGATATCACTTACCATCTTAAACTTTAAGCATAAGATGGTCCAAGCATTAGGTTTGAGCCATTCGGGATTGTTAAGAGTGGGTTTGGGGATCTCTTCTAGCTTGCCAAATAAACCTAGTTTTTTGTCTACAAAATATGAGTGAGAAAAGAAAAAGATATTATTCTGTACAATATCACTTGGGCTTTGAGATACAAACATTGCCTCTCCAATGGATGCATGCATAGCATAGAAAACTCCAGTGAGGCTTTGGAGTGGTTGTTCCTCAACATAATTAGAGGGGAAAATATCTACAGAGAGACATAAGAAAATGGAGAATCATAAGAAAATTTGAAACAAAAAATCCAATATTAGCATGTTGTTAAAGCTGTGTTTATGTTACACTGACAATTTGAAGGAAACCTTGGTCGTTGGCCTTGAATGTACAGGTCTCCAAGGGTATACACATGTCGCACTATGGCAACCAGTCCTTCCTTCTTAAGCCTTGTAGCCACCCCTTCCAATGATGTAGCATATTCCCCAATTGACACACTCGATGTGGTCCCTTAGAGCTTGGCTGCATGTAGACCCAAGCCCCAACCCTGAATCTTGTTGGAGCCCAAACTCCATTCTCATCTCTTGTGTTATGCAGTACAAGCTCTTCCACCTTCTCCCTAGGTCTTCTCACATTACTGGAAGAGGCCATGGTGGTAAGAAAAGAGAAGAAGGGAAAAGAAAAGCTTGTTTTACAACAATAGAAGAGTGGAGAGGAGAGAAAGTTCATGGCTTTCAGTGTAGCAATGGAAAGCTTAAAAGAGGGTTAGAGTTTGAGAATAGGCTTCCTGAACCTAGAGTAGACTAAAGAGGGATAGAGTTTCTGCAACAATGGAGAGGGAGGGAGCTTGAGAGAGAGAGAGAGAGAGGGAGATTAAGAGGGAGGGAGCTTGAGAAGGAGGGAGAGCTTGAGAGGGATGGAGTTTCTGCAGCAATGGAGAGGGAGGGAGCTTGAGAGAGAGAGAGAGAGAGGGAGAGCTTGAGAGAGAGAGAGGGAGGGAGATTGAGAGGGAGGGAGAGCTTGAGAGGGATGGAGTTTCTGCAGCAATGGAGAGCTTAGAAAAGGAAGAAAGAGGGAGGGGGAGCTTGAGACTGAGGGAGCTTGACAAGGAGGGAGAGCTTGAGAAGGAGGGAGAGCTTGAGACTGAGGGAGATTGACAAGGAGGGAGAGCTTGAGAAGGAGGGAGAGCTTGAGAGGTATGGAGTTTCTGCAGCAATGGACAGCTTAGAAGAGGAAGAAAGAGGTTCAAAATAAGCTTTCCAAACCTAGAGTATGTTGGGGGGAAGTTTGAGAGGGAAAACACACTTTTGGGAAAAAAAAATTAAAAATTTTTAATTTTTAGGGTTTTTAATCTTCGCGATTCTAGGTGGGGGACCTCTAAGTTTGGGCCCAAGAGGTAGGGGGACAAGAGTAGTAATTAGGCCCCATTAGCAAACCAAAGCCTAGGCCCCCTAGGGTCAAAGAAGTCAAAAATGTGCACCCAGCCCTCTTCCTATTAGTCCATTCCTAATCAAATGTTAATCCAAGAGGCCCTCTTTGGATCCGAAAAATTCCTAATGACAGAAAGATAGGCCCATTGTATGCACATTGGGGATTTGGAGATGAACCTAGTTATGGCATTGAATACAAGGAATTTTGCCCATCCCTTTGAGATGCATTAAGGATGTTTGGTTTTTAGGGATCTCATCCTCTCTTGGAGATGTCGGTTCTATAACATACCCATCTTCAAAAATAATATATGCCCATTTGATAGATGAATTTATGGTCTTTTTATGATGTAAAAATCATCAATTTTAATAATCAAGCTATTTCCACTTGGAATCATAAAATTATGAGTCAAAATTTGAAATCTGCGCATGATTTTACCCCAATATAGAATTTTACAGCACTCAAAATGCATATTGGATCAAGCCTCTTAATAAATTTTTAGTTATTTTCAATTAAAATACGGTAAACTTCAGACCTTAATAAATGCATGATCGATTGATGAACGGTCTGCACCCCCACAACTAGGAAAACATCCCCTGGACATTTTCACCGAAAATGTTTTTCATAGTTGCCATGCGCACCGACACGCATATCGAGGCTGCCATCCCAAAAAAGAGGTCCCCACTCCAAAAAGATGTCGTTCACATACCCTTGCACTCGTACAACGGCCACGTAAGGACCAAAGGCTGACTGCCTTGGCGTACGGTCCCCACTCGACACGTGGACACCTATGCGGCCACTGACCTAGAAGGTACATGCGTACCTCATCTTTTGCCCGCGTACAAGCACCATCCCTTTTCCTAGACTCATGCAACCCACTGACCGATATACTTTCACCGTACACCGTCCCTTTCACCCCGCTTTTCTCTCCCTTTCCCTTCACTCGTACCCCATACCATCCCCTATATAAATCCCCCAACACCCAAGGTCCACACCCTGACACCTTGTGTTGCCTTGTACCCTGACAACATGCTGAAAGATAATATGCTACGAGCTATTCTTGAAATTTTCATTCCCCGAATTCTATGCAGCCTTGCTTAAAAGCTTTCAATCGACATTGAGCTCCTTCAAAACCAACCATCCTTAATGTCTCTATAAGTGATGAGTGAAATGCCTTGTTTTCAGATCCCAATCCCCATTGTGCATACAAGGCACCTGTTTTTCTATACTACATATATTGTAAATCCTTTGATCATGATACTAAAAAGTGTCCCAATTCACGGACAATTGACTCAAAACCTCCATCTCCCGTGCACCAGACAGACACAATCCAAAGGGAAAAAATTCTCAGGAAGCAGTTAATCAAACACTTCAATGTTTCTATTATCGTGGACCTCATAAAGTGGCAGACTGCACAGTTTGAAATACTTCCATGCCCATAGTCACTGACACTTTGCAACCCATATGTGAACGATGTGGCATTGATCACATGTTCCAATATTGCCCAAGACAAGTTGCTTCAATGTAACTTGTCTCACAAAATACAACTCTAAACATCTTAAGTGTACAAAACAGGCAATTGTCCATAGTACCCTTGAACATGCTTACACGCTTACAAGCCAAGGCACGAGAAATGGTGAAAAAGAACGCAAAAGACAATACCTCAACATGGGTAGAAGAACATGCTTTAAAGCAGAATCCAAAAGAAAAAGTAAAACCTTCAAAACCCACGAAAAACAAGGGACAATAAACTATCAAAATTAAGGTTGAATTAAAGGACAAGGAAAAGGAGCTTGTGGGAGGACATAAACCCAAAAGGGGACATAAACCCAAAAGAGCCAAAGGCTACAAATAATGCAGAAGCATCCACCTCAAAGGCCAGCACACAAACCACAAAACCCATGTGTGCGACACAGGATACAAAAGTGAAAGGAAAATTTGAACTCATTGCATGGGCAAGCATAAAGAAAACTTGACGATCTAAAGAAAGTCAGAAGATGAAACAAGTTTTAGTACATCACTATGTGAGGATGAAACAAGTTCTAACTCTTCACTCAGTACACCTCATAGACCAATCAAGAAACCAGAACCCACCCAACCACGCCAAATGGAAAACCGTGATAATATGACATATGCGAAACGCAAAAAGCAAGCTTAGGAGAGCATGCTTAGCTTGATTGAGTGTCTTACATGATCACCGGTTGTGACTGAGCCTAATAATACCAAACCTAAAGAAATAACCAACATACAAAACCTAGAGAAGTACTACTTCCCCTTTCAAGAGGAAAACATACTCTCTATAGAAGAGTCATTCGAGACAAATCGTATGAATTATGTGGTTGAGAAAGCATGTGAGGAATTCAATAATTCCCTTACAAAATTAAAGCATTCTCTCAAAACCTCATTTGGAGAAATGCTCTTCTCTCATGGTGGTGAAGCCAACATAACATCAACACTTATATCTTTAAGGGCTCAACATGAGTTATACTAAGATATAAAGAGCTCCATAGAACATGACTGTGAGGATTCACAAGTTTCCAAACAAACCTCATTTAAAATTGTTAAAGGCCAAGTGTGCCAGTGTACACATTGGGTACTCTTGAAAAAGCTGAGAGCCAAAAAGAGGATGAAATTGAATGGGAATATGAAACTAAGACGGGATCTGAAGCTGAAACAAAAACTGAAACATCCATGGTTCCTTTGGAAGATTCTATCATGGTCTGGTTAGATTTCCCTACAGGCAATGATGCTAAGTGCAAAAGCCGTTGATTAACCCTCAAGCTAGTCATAACATCATGTCAATAGACACTTGGATGTCATTGGGACAACCTAAACTCATCCCTATAGACAATGGTCTTGCAAGAGGATCTAATGGACAAAACATTGAAGTTCCCAGTTCTTTTAGCTATGCTACTCAAACAATCAGTGGAGATAGGGAATTTACATTCCATGTTACCCTAGATTCCCATGAGTATGATATCATCCTTGGTAGAACTTGGATAAGTGACTCGTTGTATTCAATAGATGAATCCATGCAAACAGTCACCTTGAACACCCATGCAAGCATTGTGCAATTGCTATTTACGGGAGAAAGGGACCTTGGAGAAGCTGGAATTTCCAACATATCCTACTGAAAAGATCCCTAGGATTCTAGTTGGATTAAAAATTTCAAATAAAATCACCACAGCTCAAGCACAACTTTATCCAACACGAGAACACAATCTCATGACCCTCGAGTTATGGGATTTATTAGGTCAACCAACACTCATGGCTCATCCTGAAAGCATTCCCTTTGCGCAAGACTTGAACATGCCATGTTTAGGGTACTTTGAACATACAATGTATATTGAAACTAATCCCCTTACTTGCAAGTTTTTGGTGGTTGAGTATGTGTTGGAAAAGCAGATTTGATCTTGGGGCATAAATGGACTATTGCTGCCCAAGCATCACTGTGCTTTGCTAGCGATAGAGTCATCATGATGGTCAACGATAAAACGTTGACAATACCATACTGCAAGAGAGAGGATCCAACTTTAATGGATTTCTATGATTTTGAATGCAAAAGGTTACAAGCCTCTTCCACAGAAGCCCCTCTACACAATGACCTACCATCTGCACCACAACGACCAACTCCGATAAAGCATCTACTCCTTCAACCCCATCCTCACCAACAATGTTCGATGCCAAAACCTCGCAATCAACAACTATTCCTGAAGAAGTCCCCCCCCACCCCACGCGCAACCATCTATCTCTAACAAGGAACTCAAAGGAAAAGCCCCAGAGCCTATGCCTCTTCATCGACAAACCTCACCAAAGGAGACAACTGCATGCTCGAAAGCCTCATCATCGACAGCCACTCCACAAGAGACCCTAGCCTCATCATCGTCAACAATGCCCATGAGTCTCAAACCTACAGCCTCAGCGTCAACCAATGTGAAGGAGGTCCCAAAACCTTCCACTTCCACCAAAAAGAAAAATTCACCAAGACAACACAAATCAAGGTATCTTAATGGTATCAAAATGTGGGTGGAGAAGCAGCTACTTGTTGCTTAAGGCTACTACGAAGGTGCCAATCAAATTTGGGTTCCTCGACAGTCAAAGCCTCTTTCTCAACGCAGCACTCAGAGGCTAAAGAAAAAGAAAAGTACTCCACAACACCGTCCACACACAAAAGCCTATGCGAGTTCCTCTCCACCAGTCAACAAGTGTGGGTACCAAAAAGATTACTGCAAGCACAAGGGTACTACCAAGGAAATACCAATGCTTGGATTTCCAAGCACATCACAAAGCCCCCTAAGCTTACACAAATAAGGAAACCTCAAGACCAAATGCATCAGCCTACCAATTTATAATGTTCATCAAAGATGGGTGCCTGTGCATATGCTGCAATAACAAAGATATTATGATGGTAATCCCATCATATGGTTGCTAAAATCGAACAACGTGAAGAAAGCCTCATCATCTACTTCAACCCCGATAGCTTCACCTAAAGTTTGACAAGCATGGAGGCCCAAACAACACCAAGCAAGTCACTTGACCACTCTCGCACCTACACAAGAGCTTGTGTAGGTGCATTCAGCACCTACACAAGAGCTTGTGTGTTCAAAAAACCCCAATGGGGGTAACCAACCAGCACTCTTATCTACCGCCTTGACAACATTTGAGCCAACAATTCAAGAATCAATTCCCACATCTGCAAACGGAAACTTATGAGCACATCAAAGACAACCCCACAATGCTCTTTTCACCCCTCTGGATGTAAAGTGTAAGTGCAAAAGCTACGTGGCAGACATAAGAACCTATTCTCTCAAAAAGGAGAATAGCCACAAGAACCTATTGCTCACAAGGTGGTAGTAAAAAAAAACACACACACACACACATACACACACACACACACACACACAAACACAAGGAAGTCACACATATGGCCTATCAAACAACTCCCAAGGATCTTAAATAGCCATTCCATTTTTCTTAAGCTTATACAATGTAGTAGCTACTCCATGAGGACATATCCATACTCATGCACTAGAGAACATTTGCACCAAAGCCTCACCATCGACAAATTCCAGGTACATCTCTAGATGGGGGGGAGCCATGTTGAAAGCCTGGTCAATGGTACAACCTATCGCCTGGAATTTTTCTTCAAATCACAAACCTCTCCAAATGATGCTACCATCTTCACAAATCAATGATCTCTAATCCTTAGTGAAGATATCTATATTAGCCTCGCAAGTCAACGAAATTCTTTCGACCTTGCCAACAAGTGGCTACTTCAACATAGAGCAGTTCAATAAGAGTCTATTTGACTCAATTCTTGTACTTCATGTATATGTGCTTCATAAGAGCACTTAAATATACATAAAAACACAAAAAGCACATGGGAAGAAGCATGCAGGAACATGTCCTACTCAACAACATTTGACAAGAATCCTGCCACACAAAGGGACATCATCGAAGGCCAATTTCTTCAAATGATGAATGTCGCGTCAGAATCACCATCTCGTTCTGATGATTAAGTCTACGTTTCTCCGGATCCTTCCCTCTCTTCTCTCCCATTATTAACGTCTCTTAATGTCCCCACTAACACAAATCACATGTAACCTTGCTTATGATTGCCCGAAAAAAATTGAGCAAAAAATAAAAAAAATGCTCACACAAATATAAAAATGCAATCATTCACAAAAAATCCCACCCCCATCCTGTTAGGAATTCCCAATAAACCGCTAACCTTTTCATTCACTAACTAACCTTTCTCATTCCTTCCAGAGAGACAAAGACCATTGAACGTCACTCAACATCAAAGACAAATCTTGTTCATTCTCCCCACACAAAGGTCTTAAACGCGATCACCATTAGGAAGGGAGAGATGTTAACCCATTCCTCGGGTTAACAAGATCTACCACCATTATCTTACATCAAGGAGTCATGATAGATACACCAAAGGGTCATGCATTCAAGGTATGAAGCAATGGTGTCCAAAGCTACAACTTGGATGGGCACCCGTAATGGTGTGACGGAGTAATTATGGTGATTCCCGCTTTAAGAGCATGTGGTAGCAAGTTAGGATGAAATCCTAAGTGATGTACTTCATGGATATATTATGAGAGTAGTCATTGTAATAGCATTAGGCCTCTTATGAGCCTAAAGTGCCCGTAAGTGAGTGTGAACACTTATGGCCATGTAGATAAGTGAATATCTCTCATAATACAATATACTCTCCCATTATGCAATGGAGTCTTGCTCTTGCTCATCTCTCTCCCTAATCCATGCTAGTGAGTGTGTGTGAGTGAAGTGAGGTGAGACAAGGGACGAGTACCCGTAGTGCAACGCGGTGGTGTGACAACACTAGCAGGAGGTGTGTTGGAATCGCTTCTTAGGGAGTTGTAGAGCTTAGAGACCTCAAGGGTTATGAGCTCAGCCATTGGAAAGATCCTCATAACAATTGCGGTTCACTAGGTAATCTCTTGTTTGATGTGTTTCAAGGGGGGTTAGGGTGAGCCATAACAGTGGGTACTATGTAATTGAAACAGATGGCGACAACCCTCGACTCAAAGATTTCGGGATACAACCACACTGGCGCAAAGAGTATCTAACCATACCAGAATACAGTTGGCAATACAAAAGCGTAGCACCAAACAAACAAGTCATCCCACTATACATGCCTATCAAGTGGCGACTCACGCCACTCCAATTCAAAGAAGAGAAGCATAGAGACTCCCACATTTGTTACATTTTTCCAAAGTTCTTGCCATCAGAGTTTCCAGATATTTCCAGTCAAAGAAAACAGATACTCACATGGATTCGATCATGGCGTAGAATACTAGATCCAAACATAGTGGCTGCAGTTCAATTTCTAAAATTGATCATAATTCTCATCCGCCAGCCAAAAGAGAGATATGATGGGCATGATGTAGAACATCTTTGCTTCGACATGAACAGAGGCCCAGATGAACAAGGGATAATGCTCTACTATCATCGCCTCAGGTGTCTACAAGGATATATGCATGTCACATTTGAAGATATAATAGACACAGGGTTCTGGACTTCCCACTCACCGTTCAGAGAAGAAACCTAAAAAAGCTTCAATCACACCATAACTTCTACAGAAATGAGTTTGGCGACCAAGTTTTTTGACCTAGGTAAAAGGTTCTAAGGACATAACCTACATCAAGTAAGGAGGGATGTTAATCCCATCTTGGATTAACAAAGATGCTCCTCTATTTGAGGACATTAATAAGTGTTATGTAAAGGCACTATAACATTATGAGATGCTGGCCAGCCAAGGCTTTGGTTAGTAAGTTTTGGGTGCCCAAGTGTGAATAAGGACCAGTTGTATAAAAGGCAATTTCTCATAATGGAAAGACACAATCCCCCTTTGTGCTATGAGAGCTCTTGTCTTGTCTTGTGAGAGAGAGAGAGAGAGAGAGAGAGAGAGAGAGAGAGAGAGAGAGTGTTACTCTAGGTATGTGCCTCTTCTATGATTGTGTAGGAGAGTGAGAGGAAGATTGCCTTGCATTGTGGTGTGAGCGAGTCCGTGCGGTGACAGAGTGGACTGTGGAGGTGGAGATTGGAGGATTGGAGCTTCTACAAGTGAGCTTAGAGAGCCTCAAGGGACGTGAGCTGAGAGCATTGGTAAGTATCGTATGACGATTGTTATCTATTGCTTGTTCCATTGGTGAATGTGTGGAGTTGTCTTAGGAGGTGTAGTAGGCCATAACAACATTCTACTAGGGATGCCATGTTGCATTATTGTATATAGAGAATTTTGTATCACTTTTGATAAACCCGTAGAGATATGTAAACTAATTTTGGCTATAGAAAGCTTTACAGGTGTCGAAGTGGCCAAGCTTGGGGAATATATATATACATATAGACACACACACACACACACATACTAGGGGGGGAGGTTGGGTCACTCATAAATATGTAAGCATAGCATGTGAGTTCAACATAAGGATTTTTTAAATTCTTTTTTTCCACATTTTTTACATACAGAAAGGTACCATTTAAAGGGGGAATTAACAAGTTGAATAGAAAAACAATGTGTTGAACCCCTCTAGCACAGATAAGGAGTTTTTAAAATAAGCCTTGAACGCACAGGATATAGAGAGTTTACATATAGTGACCCCCCCGAGCACACACACACACATACATATAGTGACCCCCCCGAGCACATACACACACACACATATATATACATATATCAATTTTATCTATCAATTTTATCTATCAATTTTGTCTATTAAGTATCGATCTCATCAAATTAATTTCATCTATCTATTTTTTCTATCAAATTTGTGCATCAACTCGATTTTGTTTATTAATTTTGTCGAGGGATTTTGTCTATCGATTTCGTTTATTAATTCTTGTCAATCAAATCTCGTCAATTAATGTTATCAATTTTATATGTAAGATACATGCTTGATACTTATGTGATTTATATGTATTCTGTAGGGCTTGAAGACTTCAAATTTCACTGGGCTGAACACTTGAATAGAGAGCCTAATAGGGACAAAGAAGATGAAACAAAGGAAGAAGCACACAATGAAAGAGCACGTAGGGCTTATGAGAGAATGAAGTCAATTGCAAAAGGGATGGGGGCAAGGGAAGCTTTGAGAACAACTACAAGGTCCTCAAGGTGGGAAAACCCAACATATATGCAATGGAAAGAGATCAACAAGCATGCCACCCACCCAAATGGTGGACATATGCCCCTACCACAAGGCAGAAATCAAAAAGGGTATGTGGATTGTAGACAAATGCACAAACGAAGACATCCAGCCAAATGCCAAAAGGATTTACTTAGAGGCCTTTGGTCATCCCCTTCATAATGCGGATTCCATCTTATACTTTACCAAAATGCTCAACATGAAATTCGTGCTACAGACACCTATTGACTTGGCCTTCAAAGAAGTTAATAAGGCCACACATGATATAAGGGGGGGAACTATAACATTCATGAGGGAAGACTTGAATTTGCGCTTAGAAGGAGAAAATCTAGATCTCTCAACAACAATGAAGGAAAAACTACAAAAGAGACTACATTATAAAGGAGCTGGAGACACATAGAATACCATTTTACCACATGGAGACCTATACACATATCAGAACATGGCTAGTTTTGCCCAAAAAGGACACATAGCCCAATTTCACACATATACGTGTACACACATGCAAGACTAATTTCATATCATAACAAGATTGCACTTTGCCCAAATTAGGACAAAATAGCCTATATGCAAGTCAACATTCAACTAAAATATATTGAAATTGGGAAGCAAAATAAACTCATTTTTTATTAAAATGCACTATATAAAACTATATCAAGGACTAAACTTTGTCCAAGATAGGACAAATAGCCCAATGAGTGCGCACGCTACTAACTCATACACCCACCTCGCATCATCTCTACCCAACATAGGACTAATGGCTCATGAAGCAAGACACATCTATCCTAAACCCTAAAATGTATAGCAGAAGCATGATATGCAGGTTGTGGATTACCTTTCACTCGATCAAGAGAAAGTAACCCAGTCGATGCACACACTGTCCTTAGCCACTATGCCTATTGGATATCCAAATCCATAACCAATTCCAACCCAAAGTCAATAAACTAAGGACCAATAGCTCAATCAAAAGATATCCATAGGCAAATCCACATGGAAAGCTCAGCACTAGGATGCACTCCCCATGCAATTTTCCCATAATAATGACATAAATCGGGCCATGCTTATAAAATAAAAATTCCATGTCGAGGTTTTGCATAGTCTAGCGGACTTGCAGAGTTATGCAAAAACCTCAACATGGTTTTTAAGATTCCTGCCGAGTTCTTTTTACATATCTCGACAGGCCAAGTGGGATATGGATGAATCTCGTTGAGATTACCTGCTCAATAGGTTCCAAAAGGTTCACGTGAATATAAATGTTATTAACATAATGTGTGAGTTAGTAAGAGGAGTTATTAACATGAATATAAATGTTATTAACATAATGTGTGAGTTAGTAAGAGGAGTTATTAACATGTTATCAATGCGTCATTACATCAGTGAAATCCCTATTATTCACACTTGGGCGCCCAAAACTCAATAAAAGATGGACTCAATCTTTATAAATTACATGGTTTTGCAGCATAGCTAGCCATTCTTATAATTATAACCTTTATAGCACCATTACATGACACTTATTATGCTATCTCTCATATGTAATGGAGAGATGCTAAGTTAATCCCAAAATGGGGTTAATAGTCTGTCCATGTAAAACTAGTTTATTTGTGCTCGTAAAGTTTTGTTTAATTATGTGGGCTTAAAGTTTTTCAATTAACTAGGTTCTATGCATGGTACACTTAAGAATATACAAGTTTTACGAGTGTAAATGCATATATAAGGCATTGTCTTTGTAATAGTTTCATTATAAGTCTTTCAAGTTTTGAAAACTCTTCTCCTAGTCCACTCTAGCATACAAGATTCTTCAAATGGTACTTATTAGTAACCCTAGATTATTGGAGTTCCTTGAAAAGGTAAGGCTTGTAGAGGTAGGAAGGATGAGATCCTACTAATCTTCTTTACTACAATCGACATGCATGTTGGAATTAGGGTTGCAGGAAAGCACACAAAGCTTGGAGAAGAAGAAGCAAGAATGCACACAACACACAATGTATTAGATTGTGTCAATGTACAAAAGATAAGTTAGCCCTAGAAGGATGGGCGTATATACAAGCCGGGGGACAAAACCTCCTAAAGAGGGAAAAAGTGCCCCGGCGGTCCTAAGTGTGTTCACACACATCACTGCCTATATATATGACAACAAACCCCCCTGGGAGTGATGGTGTGAACGAGAGCTGGCACTCATGTATAGGGGAGTGCCATGCCCGAAGTAGATCAATCCACAAAGGGGAGCAAGCCCAAAGCTTTGCGGAAAGCTTCGAACTTCTCACGAGGAAGCGCCTTTGTGAAAAGATCGACGAGGTTGTCCTGTGTTGGCACATAGGCTAAGCTGATCTCTCCTGCTGAGAGTCTCTCCCTGACTGCCCCAAATCTGACATCTAAAAAGAGGCATTCAAATCAGCCTTAAAATCAGCAATATGACTCTCATTTGGTCCTGTGAGCAGCATGTCATCGACATAGAGAGCAATGATTAGATGTACACCATCCACACGTTTAGCGTACAAAGTGCTTTGTGTTGGACTATTCTGAAACCCATGTGCAGTCAAATATGCATGTATCTTTTCATACCAAGCTCGTGGAGCTTGCTTTAAACCATATAAAGCCTTTTTCAACCTGCACACTTTGTTTTCCTGCCCTCTTTGAACAAAACCAAGAGGCTGCGAATCATACACCTCCTCATGCAAATCTCCATTCAAGAACGCAGTCTTTATGTCCAGCTGATGTACATTCCAACCATTATGAGCTGCCAATGCACAAATGCTACGAATGGTAGTCATACGACAAGTGGGAGCAAAGGTCTCATCAAAATCAATGCCCTTTTCTTGAGCATAACCCTTTGCAACAAGTCTAGCCTTATAGCGATCAACACTGCCATCTGGCTTTCGTTTCAACTTAAAAACCCATTTACATCCAATGGCCTTTTTACCAATAGGCAAATCACACAAAGACCATGTACCATTCTTCATTATAGCATCATATTCACTTTGCATTGCAGCCAACCAATTTTCTGAATTTTGTGCCTCATCAAATGAAAGAGGTTCTTCCTCTTCACACATACTAGACACAGCCAAAGCATAACAATCTGATGCATAAGAGGCATGCTGAAAACCTGAACGAGTACGACTAGACATAGGTGCATCAATTTTACTATCACGCAAGGTTTGCACCAGCCATTTAGGCATACCTCTAGCCTGCTCATTTTCAGCCCTATCCTCATGAACTATATCCTGTAAATCTGCATCAGAAATAGGCTGATCTATGATGTCGTTTGAAATCTGCATAGGCTGAATATTTGCCTCATTAGGACTCATTTGAATTCCCACCTGTAAAGAGAGGCAACAAGGTATCAAATACATCCCGTGAGCTCACACCTGTCTCTTTGGTACATGATAATAAGGGCTGCATAGCATCTTCCACAAAAACAACATCTCGACTAATCAAGATACGCTTTGACTGCGGATGATACAATCTGTAACCCTTGCTTTCAGCACTGTAACCAACAAAAATGCATTTGACAACCTTATCATCCAATTTTCTGCGTTGTTGCACAGGCACTAAAGCATAGGCCAAGCAACCAAAGACACGCAAGTGACCAATAGAAGGCTTCCTTATCATCCAATTTTCTGCGTTGTTGCACAGGCACTAAAGCATAGGCCAAGCAACCAAAGACACGCAAGCAACCAAAGACACGCAAGTGACCAATAGAAGGCTTCCTGCCATGCCAAGCTTCGTATGGAGTAATAGACTGCAAGGCCTTAGTGGGACACCTGTTGAGTACATATGCAGCACACATGACAGCCTCAAGCCGAAATGCATGTGGCAAAGCTTGGCTCTTGACCATACATCGTGCCATTTCCATAAGTGACCTGTTCTTCCTCTCAGCAACACCATTTTGCTGAGGGGTATACAGCACTGTACATTGGTGTTTTATCCCACGACTAGCCAGAAATGCATCAAACTCTTTAGACATGTACTCCCCCCCTCGATCAGAACGGAGGGTGCCCACAGTACAATTGGATACATTTTCAACCATAAGCATAAACTGTTTGAAGCACAAAAACACTTCGGACTTTGCCTTCAGTGGATATATCCATGCATGCCTTGAGTAATCATCAATAAAAGTCACGAAGTACAAGTGTTTACCAAATGACGGAGTTTGCATAGGCCCACATACATCACTATGTACAAGCTGCAATTTGCGAGTGGCCCGCACAGAACCATCCTTTGGAAACGCAGAACGCTGCATTTTGCCCAAAATACAGCCTTCACAAACATGTTTCAATGGTGCCTCAAGAGGGGGCAATGAAGCAACCATATCAAATTTCTGCAAACGCAGCAAACTAGCAAAGTTCAGATGACCAAAACGAGCATGCCATAGTTTTGCATCTGAAACTGCCTTTTCATCAGAAACTGCATTTGCTGAATCTTCCACACACTTGTCATAAGAATTGAGCCTATACAGCCCACGAAACAAGGTGCCATATAATAATCGTATCACCAGAAGAACAGTACATCTGTCATCCACAAATTTGACTACAAGTCCAAGTCTAGCAAGCGCAGAGACAGACAATAGATTCTTCTTTATCCCTGGCACATACAAAGCATCTAAAAGTGTGAAAGTGCTGCCATTTGCAGCAGTAAGCATAATTTTACCAATGCCTTTCACTGGGTAAGAAGCATTATTGGCACATGTGACAGTATTCCCATTAGGGACAGCCTCAAGAGAAGTGAACATATCACGATGCGAGGTAATGTGCTTTGTAGCACCACTATCAAAATACCAAACATGAGAGTCAACAGAAACTGCCAAACATGCATCATGTACAGATGGGTCATACTGGCAATACACGCTAAACACCCATTCTGTATCCTGCACAACATTTGCAGAATCTGCATTTGTAGAAGCATCCGCTATTGTGGCTGCATTTGACTCTTTCTTCTTTGCCGCCTCTTTAGCCTTTAGCTTAGGGCAATTCTTAATGACATGATCATTTGCCTTACAATAGTTGCACCTTGCCTTTATCAAGAGCCTTCTCAGACTTATTGTTGCTACCTGTGGAGGAGAAGAAGTTGCAGACCTACTAATAGGAGAAGAAACAGTGGAAGGGGCTGCCTTACCACTTCTTCTCTGCTGTGCTGGGCAGCAATAAATGCTTGATCAACTGCACGCTGCCTGGCCCTGTTTTGCCTAGACTGCGCTTCTTGCAAGAGCTTGTTGACTAGAGTATCATACTTGACAGCATCAGGTCTGTCCTCATTAAGAAGTCTCCACGTGGAAGCAAAAGTCTGATATGTTTCAGGTAAAGCATCAAGAACAGTCTGCACAAGAGAATGATCAGGAATAATCTCACCTGCAGAAATCAACTGTTCTTTGAGATCTTTAATCTCAGCAAGAAAAACATTCATGTCATCATCTTCTTGCATAATCTTCAATTCTAGCTCTTTACGCAGGTAAGCGATTTTTGCCTCATTACGACATGCATACAAACCAGCTAGAATATCCCAAGCCTGTTTTGCTGTTTTAGCTGAACGAATATGTGGGGTGATGTTACGTTTGACAAAAAGTGCAATCAAGGCATGAGCCTGCGCATCTTTACCATCCCAACGAGCTTGTTCAGTAGTGGGTAAAACAGCAGCAACAGTAGAGCTGCTAGAACCTGCAACATCCTCAACAGATCCTACATCCACATAACCTGGACGTACATCCGTATCCTGCACAATGTTCCACACTCCTTTTGCAACCAAAACATGCTGCATCATGTATGCCCAAAGTGGGTAGTTGCTGTCTCCATCCAGTTTATCTTCAGCAGACAACATGCAAAATACATCATTGTTGCTGTTATCAGCCATGGCCGCTGACTGAAACTGATGCAAAAGCTGGCTATAATGAAGCAAAGACTGAACAAAAAACAACTCGTGCTATGTAGCACGGTCCACAATAGAATACGTATGCCTGTTTTGCAGAAAACTGCACTGTCAAAATTTCTGCAGAAAATGACGAAAACACCTGTGCAGAACTTGAAATGCAAAAACGGAGCCCAAAACGACCTCAGATGCAAATTTTGAGAACACCAAGCCCTATGGGCTTATTTGCAGAGTATAGGGACCTGCAAGCGCTCGTGAAAACTCACCTCAATCAGAGAACGTGAGTCAGAGGGTGTTGGCGGCGTAGCCCTGGGAGCCGATGCCTGCTCTGATACCAATTGTTGGAATTAGGGTTGCAGGAAAGCACACAAAACTTGGAGAAGAAGAAGCAAGAATGCACAAAACACACAATGTATTAGATTGTGTCAATGTACAAAAGATAAGTTAGCCCTAGAAGGATGGGTGTATATACAAGCCGGGGGGAAAAACCTCCTAAAGAGGAAAAAAGTGCCCCGGCGGTCCTAAGTGTGTTCACACACATCACTGCCTATATATATGACAACAATGCAACAAACTCTAATGTTGCATACCGATTCATTCCACGAGATTGTAGAGTACATGGATGCCACTATCAAACCCTACATCATAACATTGGATGGTACCAATAGGCAATGGGTTCCTGTAAACTACATAAGCTATCTTTTCATGGATGACAAGGTATTCCGTAAGCACCTACTGCAACAGTTCTATGAGAAACTCCTCTATGAGAAAATGTTTGCTGTAGAATATCAAACGCTCACCATCGAGTGATGAATCTTGGGATTGGAAATGTAGGAATAAGATTTTTACCATGGGACATGATAATTATCTTCTTATTGCATGAGTCTAAAGCAAAGGGAGGATAAGGGAAATCAAAAAACAAGTCGTCATCGGGTACCATTGCAGCAGCTAGTTCAAGATGCTAAGATACTAGAAATCCAAGAGCCCTTGGGTCCTGTACGTTGAGAGCACCCTAGCACTCGCATTTGAGGCGAACGTTAAAGAACCAACTGAGGAGAACCATCATGTGATGGAGGAGGAAGAGATTGTTGATCTCCTCCCCGAAGCTTGATGTCAAACTCTTGAGCCCTATCGTCATGGATGGGCAAGAAACTTTTATTTTTTGATGATATTTAGAAGGCCATGGCCCTCGGGAAGGATGAAGCATATAGCATGTCAACTCAACATCGCCTACAATGATAGTGACTTCACAAAGTCTATAGAGTACCTATCATATGGTGCCATACATTCTAGTGAGGACACGTTTTCTTCTACTTTGGTCATGAGAGCCTTTTTACAGTTACGTATCTACACAAGAGCTTGACAAGAATAGAAGATTGATTGGTGATGACTAGTTAACAAGTGGATGCTTCATGTCGTCTAGCCCCCAATATATCTCGGGAAGCATCTACATCACCAAGATGAAAGTCATTTGAAAAAGACAGACTTAGTGGTGAATTTCTTTACGTAGCTATTCACCTACTACAGTGTCAGATGTGGGAACACAAACTCACAAGCTTGTGGTTTACAAGTGTCGTTGCCTTCTATATCGAGTTCTTTGCAAGGAGGAAAGGAGGAGCTTGAGAAAATTTTGGAAGAGATACTGTGCTTGGACACTACCTAGGCAGCCTCTCACCTTTGGTGCTGCGAACTGGTCCCTGCCCAGTACACAAGCCATGCATCTAAAGATCTTGTGTAGTGGTCCATGCCCACTACATAAGCCATGCATCTGAAGATCTTATGGAGTGTAAAGCACTCAAAAAAATCCTGTGCAAAGAAGGCATCACCAAGAATGACAACAAGGCATTGTTAGTACTTAGGAGCATGGCCCGTTTTGTTTTTGTAGTAATTACCTAGGGAGATTTCTATCGAGGTGTGCTTACACTGTGTCTGCTAGGAAATCAAACCCACTGGCAATAGCAAACACTCTCCTTTGAAACACACTACAAGGGCCTAGCTACACAAGTAAGATTAAAGTCTTATTGGAAGGCCATAAAAATTTGTAATCAATTTGACCCACTGGGCATGTACATCTTTGATATTAGATTTTAATATGAGTTTCTTTCTCAAATCTGTATTTTTTGTGTGAAAATTGAGTACTTTTGAATGTGTAAAGTTTAAATTATGTAGTAAACAGCATCAAAACACGTCCCTTATGTATGTCAGAAGGTAATCATTATATGTATATCGTGTCATGTTCACATCCAATTAGAATGTTAGAACATATCCCTTGATGTACATCAGAGAACACATCTCTTACGTATGTCAGAAAAGGCAATCATTACTTATGTCACGCCATGTACACACCCCTTACAATGTCATAATAACATATCCTTTACATATGTCATGCCATGCGTACATCCTTGAGTTCTATAAATTTATAGGTCCACGGAGTACGAGATGACATAGCAGACGATGCATCCAACAATTAGGATAAATACAGGTTACAAACGATTAATCGTAGAATGCCAGATACACCTGCTAGGCTCGAGAGAACTAGGTAATAATTTCTGATGAAACAAATGCTAGTTTGGTCCATTTTGAGCCCAGAAAGCACCTGGGAGGATTACAAGTGCCAAAATATGTAGCCAGTACAGCCAAGACCCGGGCCGGTACAGCTTGGCTCTTGGTTGCATATTTTGGCCCACAATCCTCCAGGGTGTTTTTTGGGCTCAAAATGGGCCAAATTGGCCATTATTTCATCAAAAAGTTTTGCCTGGTTCTCCCAAGCATGGCGGGTGCATCTAGCATTCCATAATTGATCGTCTATAAATTGTATCTGTCCTAGATACCTTAATATTAAAAAATGAATGCTTTATGTGATGGTATTTTTGAAACACACAAGCCTGAGAGGCATTCGAGAAAATAAAAAGTATAAGATAATATTTGACAAGATATTAAATCCATAATATTGATTCTTCTATTAAAAAAAGTGATTATAAAGCAAACCATGTCTACATTACAAATGGAAAGACTAGGTTGTACTAGGATTCAAAGATCTATGACGCGAGAGCAGCTTTAGCTAACTATAGCTCCTTAGGCATTAGAGTGACCTGCTTGGCATGGATGTGGCACAAGACGGAGTCCTCAAATAGCCCTATCAAAATCTTTTTAGAGGCCTCTTGAAGAGCCATTATAAAATTTTTATGGTCTTCCAAGCCTACCTTGTCCATGACCTCTTTTACTACTCCTGTGAAAAAATCCTTTGACATCAATAAATTGGTGATTTTTTGATATTTTTGTATCTCCTTAGGTGCCTTGAGACCCAAGGCTAACTTCTCCTTCTCTGCCTTGGTGGTTTTCAACATTTGCTAGGAGATGCCTTGCCTTTAAGCCACTCATGCAAATTTTACTAGTAGGCCGATCTTGTGTTTGCCCAGACATCTTATCATCCTTTGTGAATTTAAATGATTCTCCATGCAAGCCCACTTTTATATCAAAATCTTGTGTTTGCCCAGACATCTTATCATCCTTTGTGAATTTAAATGATTCTCCATGTAAGCCCACTTTTATATCAAAATCTTCTCTAGTTTCCGTACGTCTCTCTTTTAGCTCCATGTTTCATGCATAGTTGATGTGCAACATGAGAGGCTTTTCTATTATCCTAAGCCTTGCATGTAGCGTACATTGATGGACACGACAAAGAGAGATATCAAGAATTAGGTCCTAGTCTTTATCAATTTCATGCCAATCTGAGAGAAGACTTTGATTGCAACTCTTGATCTCATTGGTCCATTTGGTGCATGCTTTGTTCTTTTGCCTTGTGTTTCCCTCTTTCTTGCCCATTTGCTTTACATTCATGCCTTTCTTGTCCTTCTTCTTTGGATCAAATTTGGTTTTTCCTTTGATTTTTTCAACTCTAGTGTTGCAATAGTACATCCATGTGAATTTTGAGTTTGCCCCATGTTTACATCCATAATGCATACAGTTCAGTGTCTTCAGATCACTCAACTCTAGTGTTGCAATAGTACATCCATGTGAATTTTGAGTTTGCCCCATGTTTACATCCATAATGCATACAGTTCAGTGTCTTCAGATCACTCAACAAGTGCCACTCAACATTGAATGTGCCGATGCCATCCACCTTTAGATCCATCCTTGTAGATTGTTGTTTAATCACATTTGGAATTAAACTCCATTCAAAGTACCATTTGAGTGTATCGTGTGATTCCATCAGCACCTCGAATGTAGCCAGACACCAAATGTTTTTCGTGGATTGTACACCAAAATATTCCTTCTCTTCCTTCTTTTTTTTAAAACGTTTTCTTTGGTACAATACTTGATGCACTCTCATCATTAGTTAGTGTTTCTTGCATTAACTCAACTCGGTTCAAATCCAATGGCCCACAATTTCATCTTTAGATGTCTCTTTACCACATAGTGCTCTATTCATCAATGTCAAGCTTACCCTCTCCAACTTGTGACCCTTGACTGCTTGGCATTCATCCAACTTGATGACAAATATAACTGTTCCATTGCATTCATCCAATGTTAATTCGTAATACTTGATCATTGTATGTTGAACCGTCACCAAAAAGTCTAGCTTAATGTTATTGAACTCGTTGTAATGAAAGGATGTTACATCCGAGGTAGGCATGGAATCTTTAACATACATAGCACCTACATTAAAATTCGTGGATTGTCTTGCCATGCTAACACTATAAGGAGTCGGCAACAAAGGTCTCATTAACCCCTTTCCCCTATGTGCATTTGTGAAGATTTTGTATATTTGCTTCATACCCCCTCTGCGGGGTGGGTGATTCCACCATTATCACATGCATGCAATATATCTACTGGACTAACAAGATCCTTTAGTTCCTTTGTAAACCTATTGTGTAGTCATGTAAACACTAGTTATTGGGATTATCCAACATTTTGATAATATCTACATTTTTTTATGACGTGCTTTATGAGATAGGTTCTTGTTTGCTTTGCTCCAATGCCATATCCCATCATTTGACTAGCAAAATTTATGCAAAATAAATCAAAGAAGCACCTTTAAGTAACCTACCAACATTCAATGAAACTTAAAAAATGAAATTAGAGATGGATCATCATACCTTGTGGTTCGTAGTCTTTTTTTTCTTGCACCACTACATTTGGCCACCAACGAGTCTACCACTTGTTGCGTCCTTTTTCTCTCTATATCCCATTGGCATATTCTTTAAGTTTTCTAGGTGCCTTTAAAGATTTTGGGCCATTCTCTTCGTAGTGAAATTGCTGTTACTACATAGCTGAACTTTATCATCTTCTAGTGCTTTAATGTGTTTCTCTATGATAGCGTGTTCTCCTTCCATTGACTTTATCCTAGTAGTAATTTCAACTTATATGTGCATTACTCAAATTTTTACTGACTCAGTAGAATTAGATTCTCTAATTGTAACCTTCTTTGGGCTTCACCTATAGTTAAGAAATGTAGCCTTTGATAGTATCCAAAAAGACCATTGACTTTATCACCCCAAAAAATGTAGAAACAAAGTAACATTTTGAAAGGGGGGTGATAGAGGATTCATTGGGTACATCCTACCATCTATCCACATATCAATGCTCTTCCTATTATCTGCCCACATGCTTTCCAAGTCGGTATCTATGCAAATTTGACCACCTCTAGTACTCCAAAGGCTTGCATACTAATAGTCAAGATGTACATACAAGCTAAATTTAGGAGGCTTGTTAGTGATATCTTGGAGAGGCATTAAAGGAGATAAGAATCCTGGGAATATTGTCAAGGGATGAAAAATGGCATGCAAAGTTCAGGGGAGAGTGTAAAATGCAAGGAGAAGAAGCTATACAAGGAAATGCCTCGGATGAGTGATGTGCAGGTCAAGAAGGAGAGGAATCACACAAGAAAAAGCTTCATGGAAGAGTGCAGATTTTGTGGAAGAAAAGTGGCACGAGGAAAAGCCTTGGTGAGTGATGTGGGTGATGTAGAGAGGAGAGGCAGAGGTGCAACTGTGGGGTGAGAGAATGCATAAGGGAGAGGCATGGAGGAGGGGCAATAACAAGTGGAGGAAGGGAGGAGAAGGTACAGGTGGGGAGGAGGGGCGAGCGGCTAGGGAGGAGAGGAAGGAGAAGGGAAAAGAAAGAAGGTGAAAGGAGTCAAAAGTTTGAAATTTGAAATTTGAATTTTGGGGGGGGATCAAAAAGTGAATGAAAGTGACTAAGATATGTATAAAAAAGTAATGAGACTAGCATGAATCTTAGAAGTCACATCTTATGAGTAATAATGAGTTTATATGTCACATAATCATAACCTATTATACCTATAAAAATATACAAAATAGAGTGACTTACCAAAGTAAGTTAACACCTTAAACAAAAATGCTTAAAATCCTAATGACACCTCTTAAAGGGCCCCTAGAACATCTCAACCTTCCTCTAATGTCTCATTCTCAATTTACAAACCAAGCACAATTGGAGAAACAAATCAACAATTGCACTTTGATAGTATGTGATACTCCTAAAATGATTTCATTGGCTTAAACAACTTGATGCAAATTTTATATATCACGTTTTCTTTTGCTATCTCGTATTCATTTACTAACCCTTTGTCTATTGTTATTATAGGCTTCTTGCACAAGTATTTATTACTACTCCCATTAACCAGTTATTGCCTACAAGAAATGTGCTCCCAAAGTTGAGAGCATAAGAAAAGGTGATATTATCGTATACTGTGGTGGTCATCTGTTAGTTGTCGTCTCTCTGGCTGTCGGCAATGTAGTGAATAGCCTAAAAGGTTAGCATATGCTAAGGTTAGGCATTAATAAATTAATGCTGGGGCACAGAGTGAATATGTGCTAAAAGATAATGCCAGCTTCGAAGCGATGGCATGTAGGGTGTGTGTTGTTCTATCAAATTCCAGCCAAACTTTAAAAAAATAAAAAATAAATAAATTATATATATAAATTAATGTCCTCCTAAAGATTATATATATATATATATATATATATATATATATAAAGTGCATTTTGGGTAGTGAGAGACGCACAACCATGAGTGCATCTCAAAGCCTCTCTTTTCTTCCAACCCTACCTTTCTTCACATCAATTAACAATACGTCTTGCTTCAATGGCGAACCAGTCCGGCTGTTTCACATTATTGGGCATCGTGGACAGCAGCCATCCCACTCTGTAGCTACCAGAAACCCTAGGAGGTCGCCTACAGTAAAAATCAATGCCGCTCAGGAGACAGGGACGGAGGCTGCACCAACCACAGCATCTGACGCGGTCGAACTTGGCCTCTCTCTCTTCAAAAAAGGCAGGGTATAAAAGCTTCTCTCTCCCAAGTCGTAAATTCACCATAGGCTTGCCTTGCTCTTGATTAGGAAAATAAATTGCTTATTTACAATCAAAATTAATCAAGACTTTATCTTTAAAGACTATTGGAATTGATGTAAAATTCACTAGGTAAGTGAAATAATGATCTAAAGCCTTCTAGTGAAATGGAATAGATTTACAGTCTATTTTATTACTAGTAATTTCACGTGACTTATTACATTTGTAATTCATCATTATAATGATATATTAAAACTTATATTATTTTGAATATGGTTTATACTCTTATGTATTATATTTGTATGTAGCAATATTTTAAAATAATAAAAGAAAAATTTCAAAATCTTTCCCACTATTTTAGCTAGCATTGTCTTGGCATGAGACTCCATGTCCAATACTCCTAGGTCCTCCATTTCTCTTGGCCTACATCGTCTTGGCATGAGACTCCATATCCAAGAAAAATGGAGTATTGGTTGACACGTTGGACGCGTTGAGTTGGTGTATATGATCAATGCTAATTGTGGAGAAGTGGCCGGCTTTATATAGTGCAAATCTACCACCCGACCAGGTTGGTTGGCCTAGTCAACTAGCCTGGCCAACCTGGTCAAAGCCACATTTTGGGCTGGTTGTCGCACACCCCCTCACGGGCCAAAAGGAAACCGTGAGAGAAGATGAAGGAGATGGTAATTGGGTGAAGAGGAACATGATAAAGTATTTGGCTTTGGGTAGGGTTGGTTGTTGTGGATGTAGATCATATGCTCTTCGTCTTTTGTAGAGTCTTTTGAGTTTGGGTTGTTCTGGATCAATGCTACAATGCAAGGGTTTTCACAGATTGGTCTAGTCATATTTTTTCTTTTCAGCATAGGGACACCCAGTATAGTATTTTAGGTAATTGTATTTATCCCTCTCAGGGATCTCTTGTAAATACAATTGATTTTGGAAATATAATGGATTCTTCTTTGTATACCGCTTTCCATTGTATATTGATTCCACTTTCTTCTTTTCTCATCCCTTCCATGGATGTAAATGAATTAAGTGTGTTTGAAAGCAAAGAATTACAGAAGATACTTGATTCGTTTCAAGATGTATTTCCTAAGGAACTGCCATCGGGTTTACCACCTGAACGGGCAGTAGATCATCGTATTGACTTGATCCCTGGTGCTCATCCTGTCAATATTCCACCTTACAGGATGAGCAAAGCCGAGGAAGATGAGTTGGCTAAATAACTCGAAGATTATTTGAGGATGGGCCAGATCGGTCCAAGTAAATCACCTTGGGATGCACCTGTGTTGCTTAGGAGAAAGAAGGACAATACCTGGAGGATGTGTATAGATTACAAGAGATTGAACAAGCTGACCATTAAGAACCTTTATCCTCTCCCTAGATCAGATGACCTGATTGACCGGTTAGCAGGAGCGAAATATTTCACGAAGATAGATTTACGTACTGGCTATCACCAGATACGTATTCATGAAAGGCATGTCGAAAGAACCGCCTTTCGGACTAGGTATGGCCATTACGAGTTTCTCGTATTACCTTTTGGGTTAACCAATGCTCCAGCCACTTTCCAGCAAATGATGAACGATCTTTTTCGTGAACATTTGGAAAAATTTATGGTGGTGTTCCTGGATGATATTTTGATATATAGTTGTACTCTTGAGAATCATGTCAGACACCTCACGATTGTCTTATCTATTTTAAGACAGAATCGACTATATGCTAAGTTAAGTAAATGTGAGTTCTTTATGACTGACATCATTTACTTGGGACACAAGATCACTAGAGATGGATTGAGCATTGACTATGACCGAGTTCAGAAGGTTCTGGACTGGCCTATACCGCGAACAGTGAAACAACTTCGTTCTTTTCTCGGTTTTGTTGTTTTTCTTCGGAAATCTGTACGGGAGTACTCTCAGCTCACACTACTGATAACCGACTTATTGAAAGATCGTGGACGTAAGTCAAATCAGGCTATCACTTGGAATAACGATTTGAATATGGCCTTCAGACTTTTGAAAGATAAAGTCAAGGAAGCACCTGTCTTAGCATTGCCTGATCCTAGTCGGCCTTATGTTCTTGAAACTGATGCCAGTGTGACTATGCTATCGGGGCTTCTCTATTTAAAGATGGTAGACCGGTTGCTTTTGAAAGTAAAAAGCTAGACGACACTCAATCTCGTTGGCCAACCCTTGAGAAGGAGCTTTATGCTGTGATTCATGCTCTCAAGGTTTGGAGACATTATTTATATGGCTCCAAGTTTGTGGTATTGACTGATCATCAGTCAATCAAGTATGTGTGTGATGCGGATGATTTGAGAGGCAGGAAAGCTCGTTGGGCAGAGTCAATGCAAGATTTTGATTTTGAGATCCGTTATCGGAAAGGGTCCATGAACAGTATTGCAGATGCGCTTAGTCGGATTAGAGAGGTGAATACTTTGTCGTTCACCGAGATTTCTACTGACTTATTTCAGTCATTGAGAGGGCTTTGCAGGACTGATAGTTATTTTGGTCCATTTTGGCAGAAGATCCACAGGACGGGAGCTCATTGATTGACCAAGACTCGATGACTGAGCAGTCTACTATTCAGGCTGCAGGAGGCCAGTGGATGATTCGGAATGGTTTACTATTCTGTAATGACAAAATTTGTGTACCACAGATCCCGGACATTAGGTCCAAGATTCTTAAGGAGTGTCACGACGCCCCTTCTGTTGGATACCCTCTGTTGGACACCCTGGGGTACACAGGACGTTATCATTAGTGAAACATACTTTTTATTGGCCAAAGATGAAAGGGTATGTAGAAGATTATGTTCTCAAGTGTCAGATTTGTCAGGCAAATAAAGCTGAACGCTTTAGACAGGCTGGGTTGTTGCATCCTTTGCAAATCCCAGGTAATAAATGGGAAAGTATTTCCATGGATTTTATTACCAGATTGCCAAGAACACATCAAGGCCACGATTCTATTTGGGTTGTGGTAGATCGCTTGACAAAAATGGCTAGATTTTTACCGACCCGGAAGACTATTACAGCTACACAATTAGCTCGGCAGTTTATCGAGCAATTGTTTAGACTGTACGGGTTACCGCAGGACATAGTCAGTGATAGGGACTTTAAGTTTACGAGTGATTTTTGGAAACTTGTTTTTGAGAAGTTGGAAACAACTTTGAATTTGAGTTCCTCTGATCATCCTCAATATGATGGCCAGACTGAAAGAGTGAATCAGATTTTGGAGGATATGCTTCGAGCATATGTATCCAAAAGACAGAGCTCATGGGAGGATTATCTTCCTATGTTAGAATTTGCATATAACAGTACTAAGCATACAAGTATAGGGTTTAGTCCTTTCATGCTTATGTATGGTTTTCAACCTAGATCACCTGTTACAGTAGGATTCTCTGGACTTCAGCATGATGCAGCACGTAGTTTTTTGCAAGACATGGAGGAAATGTTACAAGTTGCGAAGGAATCTATTAGAAGTGCTCTAGACCGAGACAGGTTTTATTCTAATAGACATCGTTCACCGAGAGAGTTCTCTGAAGGAACGATGGTGTATTTGCGAGTTCCGAAAGATTTCGAGACTTTACGGACAGGTAGATCTCCGAAATTATCCCCTAGATACTGTGGACCATTTCGTGTTACACGACGGATTGGTACAGTTGCATATGAATTGGATTTGCCTTCTCATGTGAAAGTTCATCTTGTATTTCATGTCAGTAGACTTAAGGAAGTATTGGGTGGAGCAGATCAGTTAGTTACTCCTCAAGAAATTATAGATGTCAAGGACATGATATTTGTTTCGCACGAACCTGAAAAGATTCTTTGATTTCGTGAAAGTAGATTGCGTAATACGCTTATCACGGAATACAAGATTAAGTGGAAGGATCGTGTTGAGGAGGACGCTACATGGGAGACATTGACTACTCTTCAGAGAGATTACCCTGGCTTTTTAGTGAGCTCAGGAGTGAGCTCTTAGAGGAAGGGGAGTATGTCATGTGCACAGTGTGTATCTATCGTGTGCTACACGCACGCAAGACTAGTTTCGAGGCTTGGGGAAGCTTGGAACTAGGCAGGCTGATTGGCGAGCTGAGTTAGGGATATACTAACGGGCAGGCACCCAAGTATGGACGGGCGGGCGCCCAAGTGTGGACGCCCGATGACCGGCCAAGAGCCTATAAAAGGGTGGCCAAGGTTAGTTATTGAGATATAGAGAGTCTCGCGAGTTTGTGAGAGCTCTATGGTCTTGGAGCCTAGATCTAGTGCAGACGTGCACATGCTTTACGCAGCCGAGGCTGGCAGCAGTCTCGAGGCCGAGGCCCGCGAGTTTGTGAGAGCTCTATGGTCTTGGAGCCTGGATCTAGTGCAGACGTGCACATGCTTTACGCAGCTGAGGCCCGCGAGGGCAGCTTCGTGGCGGTATGGGACGTTGCGAGGAGGAGATTGGTCGGTACATCATCCTAGTTAGCTCAGCTCGTGGCTCGGTGGGGACAGCCAAGTCTGTGGGCTTGCCCACGGCTGTCATGGTTGGGAGGTGAGTCAGGCACAGGATCACATGAGTGGCATCAATCCCCAGCATATACAACTGCCATGGACACCAGTCCGATGTACATACATGATGAGAAAGCACGGGTGGACCAATTGGGTGGCCAAATAGTGACACAAAGACTTTGTAGTCCTTTGATTCAGAAGAGTAGCCCACAAAAATGAGCAACTCGGTCCTTGGCTCAAGCTTGCCCCTCCTGTCCTTTGGAATGTGTGTAAGCACGATGCCCAAAGACATGGAGATGGGAAACAGTTGGTTTTTCGCCATAAAATGCCTCAAACGGGGTCCTATGAGGGACAATGACCGTAGGGCAATGGTTTAGAAGGTACACCGCAGTGTTGACTGATTCTGACCAAATGTATTCAGGCAGCTCTGCTGCAAAGAGTATGGAGCGTGCTATATCCATCACGGTATGGTTGTTGCGCTCGACCACTCCATTTTGTGAGGAGGAGTAGGTGGAGGTGAGCTGGCGTTGAATGCCCTGCTTGTGCAAGAACTCGGCGAACTGATGCTCCTAGTCGGCCAGTGGTATTGCTGCTGGCCAGTTGTACTGGGCTGCCGCATCATCAGTGCCACGTGGTAGTGCCATGTGTTACTTGCGCTGTCTAACCTGGTGCATCGGCTGCTATCTGATGTCTAGCTCTGCCCTCCATACTTGTAGGCGTGTCACAATCACTCCTCTTAGTCACTAATAATAATGTATTTCTTTGCATTTGTGGTTTTGTTTCATTTCTAATTCTTACTCAAACTATCCTTGTAGCTCCACATGTTGCTCTCGTAAAGAATCATTTTTTTTGGGGGATTTACCTCATTTTTGGTCTGTATGCATTTTTGCTTCAAAAGGTTAGGGATGCACTGGTTCAGTTTGATGCAGCTCTGACAATGAACCCAGAGCCAGAAGAAGCTCAGGCAGCTCTCTACAATAAAGCTTGCTGCCATGCATGCAGGTTAGAACTTTCCTCACTTGATTTCTTGTCACTAGTTGGAGTCTTCATCCTGGACAGGGTACATGTATCTGCTATGATGTTTAATTTACACTCTTGTAATAGAGAGGAAGAACAGATGGCTTCTGAGGCCCTGCGGAAAGCTCTTCGGGACTATGATCTGAAGTTTAGTGTCATTCTGAATGATCCTGATCTGGCTTCTTTCAGAGGGACACAAGAGTTCAAGCAATTGCAAGACGAGGTTTGTGACGTGTCATCTTGTTGTGACAATTTGTTTTCAAATAAGTATTATGGTTTTCAACTATAGAAGGTTATGTATGTGGTGGGCTTCTACATGTCATTTGCTGCTATTTTTGCAGGCCAGAAAGGGAGGGCAAGATGTTGGCCAAGGCTTTAGGAGGGACTTGAAACTCATTGGAGAGGTGCAAGCCCCATTTCGGGCTGTCCGCAAATTTTTATACATTGTTTTTTCTGCTGCAGCAGGGATATCAACAATTGTAAATGGACCTCGATTATATCGTGCAATCCAAGGCGGGGAGAATGCTCCAGATGTTTGGGAAACTGCCCAAAACTTAGGGATAAACATTGCTGGTATGTGTTTCCTCCCTTCTGTGCTGTTTTTTTCCAAATGCTTGTTAAGCAACCAAACTGGTAACAGTGCCATTAGAGACCTAGAGTGGGTGGTTCAGTAAGGAGTAGCTCTTTCACATACAGTCACTTTACAGTTGCGATAGACTTCAAGAAAATCTTCTGTAATGAGGGAAGGCCATGGAACTATAGCATGTATCATCTTTCCTTCAGGAGGCGTGCTTGGAGCTTCTGCTCCAATGGTTGCTTGTGGAAGGTATCCTTGGGGTTTGTCTGCTGTCCAAAATTGAAGATTGCTCGCTCTGCTTCTTGCTATCTTGTAGTTTGTGACTGATCAATGGTCTTCCTAGGTGCCATCAATCTCCATTGGAGCTGTTGCCTCTGGCAGAGACGCTTGCATACATGATCAGGCTAGTGAGTAAAGTGTGATAGGGGCTGAAAACCCTATGTTACCCCAGATTCCATAGTGGATTGTTAATATGAAAAAGTAGTGCTCCTCTATATTGGTCTTCCTAATCTTGCATAACTGCAGACATTGCAAGTGGTCTGTCTGTGAGGATCTCTGAAATTCCATCTCTTCTTAGTCAATGTGAGCAGACTTTTAACATGACCAATGGCGGAGAGAGAGAGAGAGAGAGAGAGAGAGAGAGAGAGAGAGAGAGAGGTTATTAAGACTCGAAGGGTCTATGAGACCAAAAAGCTGTTACAAACTTACATGTTATCCATGAGCAAATTGGATGTCAAGAAAACATGAAAAACATAAAAGAGAGAGAGAGAGAGAGAGAGAGCGAGAGAGAGAAAGAGAAAATGAAATGTTATATTAACGTCTTCAAAAGGCCAAAGTGACCTATGAGACCAAAGTTACAACCATGTGACATCTGATACACTGTTTGGAAAAGAAAAGAAAGAACTGAAGGTAAGTATCTGTTAGAAGTCATCTCCTGTCTATTTTGATACACCAGGGCCTTTGTTGTGGGTGTGCCCGCCCTTATGAGGTGTTTTATCATTTTTCCACACTCCCCGTATTTTTTCCCTATTTTTTCCCATTTTTCCTAGTGGTGGGAGGGCTGCCAGATGATGCCAGGAGCACCCCAGTGCTGGCCGACTGGATGTTCATCAGTCGTGGGCTACAGGGCTGCTGGCCGACTGGATTTCATCAGTCGTGGGCACCTGTGTGCTGGCCGACTGCATTTATGCAGTCGTGGGACTTTTTCTTTAGTCGTGGGCACTCTTTCTGCTGGCCGACTGCCCTCTATGGGATGTATATATAGCCCCTCAGCCCCCACCACTTTCTCATTCAGTTTTTTCGGGATCTTGTGTATAGAGAAGAGTTTACACACCTATCTCTCTTTGTTTCTTATGCTGTTTATTTTCTGAAGTCTACTTGCTCTTGTCTACCCAAGTTTGGTTATCATTTCCGCTGCATATTCTGACATGGTATCAGAGCCCTAGGCTCTAGGAGATCTTGGGCGTTTTTCTGAGCAAGAGAGGGAGCAACAGGTTGCTGATTGGTGGACTGTTTCGGGCTGAATGGGAAGAGAAGGTGCAAGAGGAAGGCGGGCAAAGGTGCTGGACAGCCACTTGCAGATTTTCAGATTTTTTTTCCCCACCCACCCACCCTTTCAGGTTACTGTCCGCGATGGCAGATTTATTAGAGATGGCTGAGAAGCACGTGAAGATTCCGACTCTCCCCACGTTCCCAGTGGATCGTCAGTTGGACGGGTCCAATTACGGCATCTGGAAGGTCATGATGGAGTCGGTTCTGGAGTCATATGACCTTGCTGATTTTATTATCATAGGGGTGCCACGGCTGGAAGCCGACGAAGGGGAGTTATTATCGACGAGGAAGGACCGAGAGGCACAGGCACACATGTGGGATCGTGTCAACGCCAGGGTCCGGTCGTTTATTTTCCTCAATTGCACACCACAAGTGATCAACCATGTGAAGCACATGACGCTGGCGAGAGGCATATGGGAGCACTTGGCTTCTTTGTATAACAGGGTGTCACCCATGAAACGGATATCCTTGGAAGTGCAGATGTGGGTTATGAACCCTGCAAAGTCTTCGACGATGCGGGAACACATCAACAAGCTGCAGGCCCTTCAGCAGGAAGTCCTTCAAGCTGGGAAAGAGATATCTTCCGAAGATATGGCCATCACTTTACTTTCCCACTTGCCTGGTCAGTATTCTGCTTTCTATTCCTCGTTGATCATGAGTGGTAGGCTCAGCACCATTACTTGGGAGGAGCTTGTGCCAATGGTCTTGGACCAAGAGGAACGTTTCACGAACCCTCCTCACGGCGGAGGTTCGGAGGCCTTAACTGGCCAACGGTCGAAAGGCCGTAATACCAACAAGGGCAAAGGGAAGGCTTCACCGGAGAAGTCTTCTGAGAAGAAGCCTGATCCAGAACGAGAGAAGCTGAAGGCCGAAAGATCTTGTAATGATTGTGGCGAGAAAGGCCACTACTGGAGGAAGTGCCCTAAGCGGACAGGGAAGAGTGCTGATTCCTCAGCCTCAGCTGCGAAGAATCCGGCATTTGTGCACTTAGAGATGGTGGACTCCGATGCTTCATCATCTTCGAGCGAGGAGGCAGTTGGCTTCACCGCAAAGGATACCCGGGAATGGATTCTCGACAGTGGTGCTTCCAGGCACATGACTCCATCCCGTGACTTCTTTCTGGATCTTAAACGGCAGTCAGGTCGTATCTTTATTGGCGATAACTCCACTATTCTGATACATAGTGAAGGCCGGATGGAGATTATTCTCGACGGCAAGGGGGGCAAGCATGCTTCCCGTGTTCTTTATGTCCCTGCTCTGGGTTTTCATCTTCTGTCAGTGCATGAGGTATGCAAGATTGGCTTTCGGGTGGAATTTGAGGAGCATTCAGTTGTTCTAAGGGACCGTGAGACAGGCAAAGTTGTTTGGGAAGGTGGTGTGGAGAATGGCATCTACAAGCTCTCTGCACTCTCCTCATTGATGGGCTCTCAGGTCGGAGATTTGTGGCACTTTCGTTTTGGCCACTTAAATGTGGATGCTTTGCGGCGCGCCTTTCGGGACCAGATGGTGGTTAGCTTGCCAGATGTTGGTAATAGGCAAGGACGCTGCAGTTCTTGCATACGTGGTAAGCAGCACAGGGAATCCTTTCCGAAGCAGGCTTCCAGGCGGGCTTCGAAACCATTGGAGTTGATTCACACTGACTTGTGTGGACCACAATAGATACCATCCTTGGGAGGATCTCTCTACTTCATGCTGCTTCTTGATGATTGTACCAGATTCACGTGGGTCTACTTGTTAGAAATCATTGTGGATTAAACACTAAACAAAACTCCATAATGTGAGTGTGGAAAACAGTGCAATAGACTCAAGTTCAGTTAGGTTACAAGATGGAAACTTGTACTCATAAAAAGACTTGAGATGTTGTGCTTGTATTTCATTCCATTGAAGTGACCCTTTATATAGGTCCAAGTACCATATGGGCTTTGCCTTTGCATGTGGGATAACTCCTAGCCTTCACCACATTCATCCACATCCCTTTGACCTTGTCTATGATATGACATAGATCACTTTTTCTAACACCCTTCCTTGATCATGGCATATCATAATGCCCTTCCTTGCTCATGGCATGGTATATTGCCCTCCCTTGATCCAAACATTACATGAAAGAAAAAGCTTAACTCATAAGGAGTATAGCTCTACAGTACATAAAAGAAATTAGCATCGCTCATAGGGAGCATAGCTTCTACATTGCGAAAAGAAAA
The DNA here is from genome assembly GCF_041138505.1 of Cibotium barometz. Lineage (NCBI taxonomy): Eukaryota > Viridiplantae > Streptophyta > Polypodiopsida > Cyatheales > Cibotiaceae > Cibotium > Cibotium barometz. The sequence goes on along the minus strand of NC_141107.1, from coordinate 21,924,195 downwards.
TGACATGAAAACATTCCTACATGAAAACATTCCTCTCCCATACCCCATCATCATCATAGCATCATCATTATCATATCCATGGGCATCATCATCATTATTTGTTGGTCATGGAGACCCAACTCCCCATCAATCCCCCCTTGAGGGCTACATGGCCTACTGAGAGATATTGTGAGCATCATAGAAACACATAACCTACATCATCGGTGGTTAGAGGTGTCCATACATAAACATTTGGGTAAGAGAGGGCATAATTCATTCGTCATTATGACATGTGAGCCATGACATAGACAGCATCTTGTTCATCTTCATTGATATCTTCGTCTTTGTCTTCATTCATTTTTGCGTCTTCATCTGCATCTTTATTTTTGCATAGCATCTTCTCCGTCCTGACATTGCACATAGACTGTGCGTGCATTCCCATCCTTGAGGCATCTTCATAATGCATAGAATTTTCCAAAAAAGAGGTATAATAACATTCTTCCTTAAGTGCCATAGGAACAACCTCTTAAATTATTTTAAGGTTTTTAAACCTTAGTCTCAAAAAAAATAAAAGAGAATCTTTTATTTCAAATGCCAGCTTTTATTTCACCGGCGGCTGCTGCGCTGATTTCGGATCTGTCCACGCTGCCGATTCTGGATCAGCTGCATCGCCTGCTTCTTCTTCAAGTACTCCCTCTGTTTGTCCTCACTAGGAGCTGTGCAACCCAGTCGCCGTCGTCAGCAGGTCCTCAGCTCCCTCACGAACAGCAGCAGTGCTTTCTCATGATCACCTCTGCAAGGCGGTGTCTCTGTCTGCAGCGTCCCTCTTCCGGCTGGCTGTATCTGCAACTACTGGCGCATTCGTTGCTGCTCTATCACTCGCCTCTGATGCTGCCGTCTCTATGATGCTGGCGATGGAACGCTTGTAGCCTGCTGTCGTGTAAGCTATTACTTGTGGCAGTGGTTTATGCTGAGAGCTACTATGCTTGTTGTTTGCAATGGTTGTGAACAAAACTGTAGGCGACTGCTGCTGCTCTCCAGTAGATGCCCTAAGTAAGAAAAGATTGAAGAGAGCTATGTGTTGAGATGAATGCTTTGCTTTGCTAAATTCTATGATAGCTAATGGCCCAAACTTCACCTCTCTATGCTATGGCCACCCTTCTATTTCTCTCTCTCCATTTTGACAAGACTACTGATCAGAATCCTTCTTCTCTCTTTGTTTTGCTTTTGGAAGTCCTATTACCCTTGGGATGTTGGAGCATTGAGCTAGTGAATGAGAGAAAATAATCTAAGCCGCCCTTGAAAAAATCTCACAAACCCACCATTACCTAATGCCTAACTTGGCTATCTTACTAATACAAGAGAGAAAAAAATGGAAACCCTAAAAGGAGACTAATGCAATCTTGTTCTCAAGCAAACTAAAGAAGTTAAGAGATGCCCTAATCACTTGGTAAGTCTAACACTAATCACACCTCCTAATGACTAAGAACCTCCTAATCCTAGATCCACCACTAATCTAAACGCTAAACCTAAGCTCTGATACCATGTTAGAAATCATGGTGGATTAAACACTAAACAAAACTCCATAATGTGAGTGTGGAAAACAGTGCAATAGACTCAAGTTCAGTTAGGTTACAAGATGGAAACTTGTACTCATAAAAAGACTTGAGATGTTGTGCTTGTATTTCATTCCATTGAAGTGACCCTTTATATAGGTCCAAGTACCATATGGGCTTTGCCTTTGCATGTGGGATAACTCCTAGCCTTCACCACATTCATCCACATCCCTTTGACCTTGTCTATGATATGACATAGATCACTTTTTCTAACACTACTTTCTTTCCCAAAAGGACCAGGCTTTTGCTCGGTTCAAGGATTGGCACGTGATGGTGGAGAAAGAGTCTGGATTTCAGGTCAAGACTCTGAGGGCTGACAAAGGAGGTGAATTCTCCTCGACTGTATTTTTCCGGTTTTGTGTAGATCATGGCATCAAAAGGGAATTGGCCAATACCGGATCGCCTTTGGAGAATGGAGTTGTTGAACGTAAGAACAGGACTGTGGTAGAGATGGCGAGGACCATGCTGGAGCATCGTGATCTTCCTCGTCCACTTTGGGGTGAGGTTGTGGCAACAGCTGTCCATACCATTAACCGCTCTCCGACGACTTCTGTACCCTATATGACTCCATTTGAGGCATATTTTGGCAGGAAACCCGATGTCTTGCACTTCCGTGTCTTTGGGAGTGACGCGTATGTACATATTCCGAAGAAGCAGAGGGGGAAGCTTGACTCCAAGTCTCACAAGTTGGTATTTGTGGGGTATAACTCTCTTTCCAAGGGATATAGGTTGTTTGATCCAGAGAGGAACGAGATTGTTGTCAGCCGGGATGTGGTCTTTGACGAGCATGTTCCAGCATCCACTGTCGAGGAGCCGCCACTTCTTGGAGATCCAGAGGAGTCTGATGATGATTCCCAGTCTACTACTCCAGTTGATCCACCTCAGTTATCACAGGAGGTTGAGCCCGCAGCTGGAGTTGAGCCCCCGCAACCACAGGAGGCTCCACGATCTGTTCGAGTACCTAGGTGGTTGTTAGACACCCTTCGGGAGTCAGGTGTCACGGAGCTACCCTCCGAGTGGACCACAGAGGACGGCCCTCGAAGATCACATCGAATCCGAGATAAAAGCAACACGGCGGAGCTTCTTCAGGTGAACTATGCTTTGATATCTCGTATCATGCGGGATAAAGAGCCCACTTCCGTAAAGGAAGCCCTTTCACAGGATACTTGGAGGAAAGCCATGCAGGTGGAACTTGATGCCATCGAGAAGAACAACACTTGGGAGTTGGTACCGAGGCCGTCGAAGCGGTCAGTCATTGGTGTCAAATGGGTCTCTTTAAGACCAAATGCGTGTCTGATGGGTCGGTGGACAAACACAAAGCCAGGCTTGTGGCTAAAGGTTATGCTCAGCGGCCAGGCATCGACTACGAGGATACCTTTGCACCGATAGCACGGATGTCCACGATTCGGACCGTTCTTGCCCTTGCTTCTTCTCAGAGGTGGCCCGTGTACCAGATGGATGTAAAATCTGCGTTCCTTAATGGTGACCTGCAGGAGGAGGTGTACGTTGAGCAGCCTCCAAGCTTTATTGTTCCAGGATCGGAAGGGATGGTTTACAGGTTACGTAAGGCCTTGTATGGTCTTAAGCAGGCTCCCAGGGCTTGGAATCAGAAGATTGATTCCTTCTTTATTCGGACTGGATTTCAGAGATCGGTTGCAGATCCGAACCTGTATCTCTTTTGGGAACGCGGCTTGGTCACACTTATCATCCTTTATGTGGATGATCTCATTCTCACTGGCGGTCATGTGGAGCACATTGGAGTGACGAAGGCTGCCTTGTCAAAGGAGTTTGAGATGACCGACTTAGGCTTACTCCACTTCTTCTTGGGATTGGAGATCTGGCAGACCCAGAGGGGGTTTTTCGTCTCTCAGCAGCGGTATGTTCATGAGTTGCTTGAGGCCTTTGGGATGGAGAACTGCAAGCCTATTACTTTGCCGATGGACCCGAACACAAAGTTAACTGTTACAGATCCTTGTGAGCCAGTTGATGCCTCGCAGTACCGGAAGTTGGTTGGTTCATTGATCTGGTTGCTGAACACCAGATTGGACTTGAGCTTCTCCGTGGGGCTGTTGAGCTCTTTTATACAGACGCCATTGAAGTCTCATTGGGACGCAGGATTTGATGGGAGAAGGAAGAATTAGGGTTAGGTCATTTGGGAGACATACACAGAGAAGCAAGGGAGAGAAAGAGAGAGAGAGTTGTGGGGATAAGTCAACTCATCAATAGCATGAGTGTGTGACTCCCCTATCACACATGTATATTGCACTAGTACACATAGTGCACTTAGTATATTAAAAGTACTAAGTGTACTATGTACTATAACTTATGGGCTTGTACACACTATAAGGGTGGGCATAACGCCTTTACCCCAACAACCTCCCACTTAAAGGCAAAGTGCCCTTAAGTAAAGGAAAAGAAAAAATCAGCATGTACATGATAATATACAAGGCCATATCAAGGCTGAAACTGGCCTCATCCAATGCCCATCAAGTGTCTGCAATGAGCAAACCGCTCCGGAGGCAAACTCTTCGTCAACAGATCAGCCGGGTTGTCATCCGTATGAATCTTAACAAGCTGAATTTGCTTGTTCTCTATCACCTCTCTGATGAAGTGATACTTCACATCCACATGCTTCGTCTTTGCATGAAAGACAGGGTTCTTTGCCAACTGGATGGCACTCTGACTGTCACAATGCAACAATGGAATATCCCCTGTATAGCCCAAATCAACCACTAACCGAGATAGCCATAATGCCTCCTTGCAAGCCTTTGTGGCTGCAATATACTCGGCCTCTGTAGTAGATAAGGCTGTGCACTTCTGTATCCTGGATATCCATGACACAGCACCTCCTGTGAATGCAAACACATAACCGGTAGTAGACTTCCGGTTATCTGGATGACCGGCATAATCCGAATCCGTGTAACCATGCACTAATGCATCCTGTTTGCCAAAGCAAATGCACAAATCCTGTGTGCCCTTCAGGTATCTCATGACACCTTTCACTGCTTCCCAATGCTTCTTGTCTCTATCCGACTGTGGGTTGTCCATAGCACTGAGTTTCACATATGGAGGCAAAGGAGTACTAGTCTTCTTCCCCCCGTCCATCTTGAACATCTGCAAAACTTTGCCAATGTATTCCTTCTGAGACAAATACAACACATGCTGATTTCTGTCCCGAAGTATCCGCATACCCAAGATGTGATTTGCATCACCCAAATCCTTCATATCAAAGGTTTGATGCAGTTTCTGCTTCAAGGTATCCATCTCCTTACGAGATTTCCCTATCATCAACATACAAAATGAGAATCAATAGACTGCCATCCAAAGCTTTCTTGGTGTACAAGCAGTGATCTATGTCACTTCTCCTGAATTTCTGAGATTTCATGAATGTATCAAATTTATGATACCATTCTCTTGGTGCCTGTTTGAGCCCATAAAGACTTCTTTTTCAGCTTGCATACAAGCTTCTCTTTTCCACTTACTGCATAACCCTCTGGCTGTTGTATATATATCTCCTCATGGAGATCACCGTGAAGAAAAGCAGTCTTCACATCCATCTGAATCAAGTCCAGATCATCATGCGCAACCAAAGCCAACACAGCTCTAAGTGTGGTCATTTTGACCACTGGAGAGAAGATCTCATCAAAGTCCACACCATATTCCTGCTTGAAGCCCTTAGCCACTAACCTGGCTTTGTATCTTGGTGGCTTTGCATCTAGTGCAACTTTGAGCCTGTAAACCCACTTGCATGGCAAAACCTTCTTGCCTGCAGGCAAATGCACCAATTTCCATGTTTCATTTTTGTACAGAGAATCCATCTCTGACTTCATGGCACGCTCCCATAGAGCTTTGTCTGCCCTCTGTAAAGCCTCCTTATAACATGAGGGCTCCCCAGAGTCAGTGAGCATCAAGTAGTCAACCCCTGGAACAAACCTGTCAGGGGCTCTGGAGGGTCTAGTGGACCTCCGTACCCAATGACCATCATTTGCAGGTTGCTGTCCAGCCTGCATATCACCCATTGGTGGCTCCTGTTCCATGCCATAAGGCTGAAAAATCATGCCCGGTATCTCCTCTAACTGTGGTATATCCATAGGGATATCTTCTGCCATCTCTGGCTGTCCATTTGGACCATTTTCAGCACCATTTAAGGGCTGGTTTTCCTGCTGTAATGGCTGATTTACAGCCCTTTGTTGTTGTCCATGATGTCCATCATCATCAAAGATGACTCTGCCAGGCTCCTGTTGCCTTGCAGGCTCCTTATACATGCATGTTTCATCAAAAATGACATCATTGCTGCGTATAATCTTTCTATTCATGGGATCCCAAAGTCTATACCCCATTTCACCTCTGTCACCATATCCTAGGAATATGCATTTGTGAGACTTAGGATCAAGTTTGGTGCGCATTTCCCTGCGTATGTGCACGTACGCAACGCAACCAAATACTCTCAAGTGCTTGTATGACGGAGGCTTCCCTGTCCATACTTCCTCTGGCACTTTCCCACCAAGCCTCGTGTTAGGTGACCTGTTTATAAGGTGAACGGCTGTCATAACAGCTTCAGCCCAAAAACCATGAGGTAATGCAGCATGTGACAACATAGAACGGACCTTCTCCTGAATGGTCCTGTTCATCCTCTCTGCTGTCCCGTTTTGTGGAGGATCATAAGGAGTAGAGAGCTCCCTCTTGATGCCTTTAGCATCACAAAAGTCCTGAAACTGTTTGGACATATACTCTCCACCATTGTCGGAACGCAAAGCCTTCAGTGTTTTGCCAGTTTGATTCTCAACAAGAGCAACAAACTTCTGAAACACTGAGAATGTATCACTCTTCAAACGAAGAGGATAGACCCACACCTTGCGTGTGGCATCATCTATAAAAGACACAAAATATTTTGCCCCTCCCAAAGAAAGCTGAGGCATCTCACATACATCTGTATGCACAAGCTCTAACTGAGCATCTTTCTGTCCAAGAGCTTTCTTGTGGGGGCACTGTAGTTGCCTACCATATATACAATGCTCACAAAACTGAAAACTTGAAAACTTTAGAGAAGGCAAGTAACCCAAACGAGACAATTGCTCCATTCCTTTGACACTCATGTGTCCCAACCGGCTATGCCAGATAGAAATTTCCGGCAGCTCGGTTGCATTTACATTAGCATGGTGACAAACACCTGCATGCATGAAGTAAAGAGTGTCCACCTTAGAGCCTCTGGCAACAACCAGTGAGCCCTTACTAATTTTCCACTTTCCACTACCAAATGTGGTAACATAATCAGCATCATCAAGCTGTCCAGTAGAAAGCAGATTCTTCTTGATCTCAGGCACATGCCTGACATCATGGAGCATAAGCTGTGAGCCATCTGAAAATACAAGCCTCACATCACCTCTGCCAAGAATCTTGCATGCATGGTTATCACCCAAATAAACCACTCCTTCATTGCCAGCAGTATACCTGACAAACAAGTCTCTGCAACCTGTGACATGAAAGGAGGCACCCTGAATCAATGATCCATGAGTGCATACCATGACCACCTGTAAGAAGTGAATGGGCATCAAGTGAAGACGTAAATAGGACCTCATCCTCACTGCCACCTGCATGTGACACATTGATTTCTTCAATCTTGACTCCACTTTTGCCCTTCGGCTTTACATCTTTGGCTTCATCTTTCTCTTTGTCTTTGCCTTTTCCCTTTTCCTTTTGATCATTTTTCCATTTGTAGCATTGCTTTTTAATGTGTCCCTTCTTGCCACAATAATGGCATTCCAAATCCTTTTTGGAGCGAGACTTGCTCCTTCCCCTTTCTTGGCTTTTTCCCCTTTGCTGGGATCTCCCACGTGCATTCATTGCATTGGACTTTCCAACAGAGTTGTTTTTCCTGTTCATCTCCTCTTGAAGGAGAGCACCCTCAACATCTGCATATGACAGCATAGCATGCGAATTGCTAGTGGTTGTCCTGAATGTGTCCCAACTCTCTGGCAAAGTGCATAACAGAAAAGTGGCTTTGAACTCATCGTCCATTGCCAATTTTTGATTAATGACCTGGCTGACAATACCATTAAACTCATTTAGATGGGCTGTCATAGACGCCCCTTCCTTCATCTGAAGACCTATGAGTTTCTTCAACCAATACACTTTGCTTGAGGCACTTTGTTGGGCATACAAGTCCTGCAATCTCTGCCACATTCCCCAAGCTGTCTTCTCTTCACGAATGCTGAAAAGTAATGAGTCTGACACAGACAACATGATAGTAGATCTTGCTAGCTCATCCATATCTTCCCACTCTTCAGCAGTAAGAGAAGCGGGCTTTACACCCCTTTCTTTGATAGGCTTGTGCTGCTTTTTCTGGAGCAACACATTGTAGCACTGGGTTTGCCAAATATCATAATTATGCGAGCCTTCAAGCTTCTTGATGTGAAGCAATGAAGAGCTCTCACCTGTGGTGGTTGCCATAGCAATATGCAACCTGTCAATGCCTGACTCCCTGCAAAATGTGCAAACACTGCACCAAAAGCACACAAAGTGCTCACAGTTTTTCTCCCAAAGTTTATCTCCCACTGCGAAAGCAAGAATGCAACTTTTCTCCCACTGTATGTGATGAAAACACCAAAATCTGGTTGCTGCAGATTTTGGACAGCACCTTAAATGTGCTCTGTTGCCCTTCCAAAGTACTGTACAGCAGTACCAAGTGCTTACAAATGATGTACCAAACCTGTACCGGCAAGTACAGCAGCTGAAATTGAACCTTTTGGTCACTCAAAACAGTGTACAGCCATGCCAAAACTTGCACAAAGCTGTGCCAAATCTGTACCAGCAGGTACAATAGCAATAAATGCTCTCCTGGCTGTCCAAATGAGTGAAAATCAGACTTTTACAGTCCTGTACACTGCATACAACAGTTCCGAACAGAAATTGGGCAAAAGCCCCTTGACTGCAAGCTGATTTTTGAGGATTCAAGGCATAAATGTCTTGCCTGCTGCTTTGCCAAGCTCAACAAGCATACAAACTTGAAAAGCCCCTTGAATTAAGATCAATTTCTGATCATACATGGTACATTGACGCACATGAAGGCATCCAGAGTGTTCACGATGCTTCCCCCTGGCCACATATACATCAAATACATGAAAGCCCCTTGATTTACAGGCACATTGAGTGCTTGTAAGGCATCAACACATTATCCACAGCATCAAATGCGATTGCCTGCATGCAAATCATCCAAATCGGCACAAAAGCCCCTTGATTTGCACTGCAATTTGTTGCAATTTTGCCCAAATGTGCGATTTTTCACATCATACAGCATGTATGAGTGCTTAATTGCACAATTACATCAAAAGCCCCAAATTTCGACATCCAATTTCCTGCAAATTGATCCTGATTGTGACCAATGTCACCCAATTTTGCCAATTTTGCTCAAAATTGAGCAATTGGGCACCTGTACCTGCTCAATTGATGATTGTACTTGCTCAATTGCAAATCCCAAAAAAAAATTGAGGAAAATACCTTGTAATTTCTGATTTTTTGTTGCAGGAAAAGGGGGGTGTGCTGAATTTGGTGCTGCTGCAGAAATCTGATGCTCTGTTCAGCCTCGGAAACCTTAGACCTTGCAGAGACAGAAGGTGGAGAAGCTCCAGCACCCAACATCAAGCTTTGGAAAACAATGGAGCCCAAGAAGCTCCTGCGGGGCTGCTGTTGCTGTTACTGTTGTAGAAGGTGAGGCCAGAAGGTGCAAGGCGATGGCTGCCCAACATACGTGGAGCGAACGAATTTGCCTGAGGAGAGATTCGCTGGTGCACGCACGAATTGTACTCCTCGCTCGCTTGCTCGCCTTCGCCTTCAACATGAGTCAACGTGAGCGCTAGCCTCCTCGCTGCCTCAGCCACGCTACGGGTCGCCTGATTGCTGCCTTGTAGCGCTACGAGCTCTATCCGCCTTGTGTTTCCACCTGGTAGCAACACGTCGCCAGTTCGTTGACGTCTTCGCCTAGCGCTACTCGCCTAGGTGGCCGGCCGACTCCATATGCCCAGCAGCCTTCGCTCAACGCCTGGCGCTTCAGTTTCGCCTAGCGCCTTCTACATCCCGTGCGTGCTCTTGCTTTCTTCTCCAGTCGACTACTTCACAGTCAGTCGCTAACTGGTCTGTTGCAGCACAACGTCACTTCGCCTCTCTGCTGAAGGAGAAAAGGTTGCCCTCGACTCCTTCTCTTTCCGCCCACACAGAGAAGCGAATAGTTCAACACACGCAGCAAATGAATTCCAGTTGAATTCCAGCGATGCAGCACTTGAGAACAAAACCCTAAAACCAGGGCTCTGGTACCAGTTGATGGGAGAAGGAAGAATTAGGGTTAGGTCATTTGGGAGACATACACAGAGAAGCAAGGGAGAGAAAGAGAGAGAGAGTTGTGGGGATAAGTCAACTCATCAATAGCATGAGTGTGTGACTCCCCTATCACACATGTATATTGCACTAGTACACATAGTGCACTTAGTACATTAAAAGTACTAAGTGTACTATGTACTATAACTTATGGGCTTGTACACACTATAAGGGTGGGCATAACGCCTTTACCCCAACAGGATTGCGGATCTTGCGGTATCTGTAGAGTACGAAGGATCTAGGACTCTCTTACACAGGAGGGAATGGAGTCAAGCTCCAAGGTTGGAGTGACTCAGATTGGGGAGGAGATCCAGACACGAGGAGATCTACTTCAGGATACAGTTTTACCCTCGGCTCAGGAGCAGTTTCTTGGAGCAGCAAGAGGCAGCCTACTATTGCCCTTTCTTCGACAGAGGCAGAGTATCGGGCTGCTTGTGGTGCTGCTTGTGAGGTTGTATGGCTACGGAGGCTGCTAGGCGAGATTGGGTTTCCACAGAGGGAGCCCACAGTCATCCAGTGCGATAACCAGAGTTGTATAGCTATTGCTCGGAACCCGGTTTTCCATGCCCGGACCAAGCATATAGAGATACAGTATCACTTTGTGTGTGAGAAGATCTTGGCGGGTGACATCTTGCTACTTTATTGTTCGACGGAGGACAATGCGGCGGACCTCTTCACGAAGTCTCTACCTCAGGCTACGCTCAGGCGGCACTCCAGCTCCCTTGGGTTGGTTTCACAGCCAGGAGCTGAGAGGGGGTGTTAGAAGTCATCTCCTGTCTATTTTGATACACCAGGGCCTTTGTTGTGGCTGTGCCCGCCCTTATGAGGTGTTTTATCATTTTTCCACACTCCCCGTATTTTTTCCCTATTTTTTCCCATTTTTCCTAGTGGTGGGAGGGCTGCCAAATGATGCCAGGAGCACCCCAGTGCTGGCCGACTGGATGTTCATCAGTCGTGGGCTACAGGGCTGCTGGCCGACTGGATGTTCATCAGTCGTGGGCATCTGTGTGCTGGCCGACTGCATTTATGCAGTCGTGGGACTTTTTCTTCAGTCGTGGGCACTCTTTCTGTTGGCCGACTGCCCTCTATGGGATGTATATATAGCCCCTTAGCCCCCACCACTTTCTCATTCAGTTTTTTCAGGATCTTGTGTATAGAGAAGAGTTTACACACCTATCTCTCTGTGTTTCTTGTGCTGTTTATTTTCTGCAGTCTACTTGCTCTTGTCTACCCAAGTTTGGTTATCATTTCTGCTGCATATTCTGACAGTATCTAGCCCTACAATACATTAGTAGGGAGCATCCGGAAGCAGCAACTAGGGAGAGTGGGAAGCTAATGCTACTAGTCGAAATGGGGTACATGAGTACATGGATACATGAATACATGAATATGGGGGAGTACAAAAGTGACAGTGAGTACACCAGTATATGGCTGGAGTGGTAATCATCCTAGGAGCTCTAGCATGGGTCTCTGCCGGTGGATGGCCTGGATATCTGCCATAGTGAGATGCCTGGTCGGACAAGCCCGATGCCTTGCAATGATGCTCTGAATCCTCCGGTGTAGGCACGGTCTCCGATGTGAGGATCCGCAAACCCTCGGGCGTCTGGATCTGCCCAACTGGATAGCTCGCTCAACTAGAGTCCCACGGGGTGCCCACTGCTGGGCTGTCGGCTGTGTGTCCTCCCGGGTAGTCCCTCTAAAGAAGTCAGTAATCTGTCTCTGTGTGGACTCCCTGCCAGTCGGGCGTCTGCTCCTGATAATGGACTCTCTGAGCCTGCAGATCTCCAGGAGATAAAAACCCAAGCATCGCTGATCACAATAGTCCATGACTATAGCCAGTGGTCCAAATCCCTCTCTGAAAAGGCAATGGTAGCACCCTCGAATCTCAATGTAGTGCTCCTCCGTCTCTGGCTCTATCCAACAAATCTAACAAATCTTGTCCCCTGGAGGTATGCCTCTAATCTAGCCATGTCCTCCTAGTGTCCAACTGAATGAGGTCTTGTCTGATGACTCTACTAATCTCAGAATGTGTCAAGGTGAGAGAGGGTGCCTCCAAAGAGTACTGGAAGGGTGGAAGTCTGTCTAAACTGAACCCGTGGAGCTCAAACCAGGATGCTATCTGCGCATACCAACATGAAGTGTCTCCCTCCATGGCTAGCTGATGAGAGGACTCTAAAGCAAGTCGTGCATACCGGTGTCGGGGAAGCTCCCAGGTGCTATGAATGAAGGACACTGATTTGGCAAGAGCCTCGACTACGATCGGTGGTGCTCCCATCTCGGCTCTGATAATCTCATGGGGTACCGAGGCCTTAGCCCGAATCATCCTGGAGATCATGGACACAAGTGGTCTCTCCATCAATCTCCATCCATCGTATGTGCGTCCTGATCGACTGTGACGATCTAGGCTAGGCCCCCATATCTGTACTCCATATAGCATAGCCAATGTGACCACTGTCAAAAAGCCACAGCTTAGTGCGTGGCTCCTGAAACTGTACCTGTGAGCACATCCTCTCTAGACCTCCTAGTGCTGCATATCCTCTAGTCAATCTAGCCTCTGCTGCCCCCCTCATGGAAAATGTGGGCCCAGTGAACACCACTCCAAGATATGTGTATGAGTCAACATACTCCACTGTCTTCTGCCCATATGTGAAAATAGGCGCTGATCTTTAGACCCACTGAGCTGTAGTGTTAAACACCATAACCTTGGTCTTACCAAGGTTAACTGAGAGCCCACTGTCCTGTGCATAAGCATGTAAAGTATCCAAGTGCCTCTGCATACCCTCTGTGAGTCTGCTATAAGCACAATATCATCAGCATATAAGAGCAGAGGTATCCAAGTGCCAGCCAACTGGGCTCCTCTGTCCCCTCATGTCACAATATAATCAAAGATCTCATCAATGTATAGTCCAAGTAGAGTCGGAGAGAGCGGGCAGCCCTGTTTCACCCCTATAGTGGAGTGTACTGGCTGGGAGAGACCCTCTGAAGTCTGCACCAGCCCAGCTACTGTCTCATAAAGTGCCATAATACCCCAAATGAACTCACATGGAACCCCCAAGTCCTCGATAATAGCCGTGAGGGTAAAGATATGATCCAAAGTAGAGAATCTCCTCCTGAAACCGGCTTGTCCCTGAGCTCAGACCCCTTGTCTCTCTGCCCATTTGCTCAATTCCTGCTCAAGAATAGAGGCATATAGCTTGGCCAGCGAGTGACCAATCATAATGGTGTGTGGTAGTTAGTCTCGGCAGGCTCGGATCTCCAGACTTGAGTACTGGCACAATCGTGGAAGTACTCCAAGTCCCAGGAAACCCCTCACACATGGCTCTATTAAACATGAGAGCTAGCAAGTCTGCAATCATATCTCTAGCATGTATGAAATGCCCGGCTACAATGCCCTCATGATCCTGTGCCCTCCCTGTATGCAATCTGTTGATGGCCTTCCTCATCATCTCTACTGTGAAGAAGGTAGAAGTGGGTGGACAAGGCTCTAGAGGGTTTGGTAGTGGTGGCTGCTTTGGTACTGTGTAGAGGGAGGCTGCATACTTGCCCCATGTATCTGGAGAGGTAATGGCCGGAGGCAGGGGGTGCTCTCTAAGCAATCTCCAGGCCTCCCCAGAATCCTAACTCAAAAACAGCTGATACATGTCTCTGTCCAGCCGGGCTAAGAATGCTCTCTTCTTCCACCGAATGAGGCATCGGAAGATGATGCGTGAGTGTCTATATGTAGTAACACCTGTGGCCACCTCTCTCTGTAGCCGGGCTCTGAGCTTCCTACAGTCATCATCATACCAACTATTCTGGGGCATGCTCCCAGGACGTGGTCGTACTGTGGGTTGCGTGTGTGGGAAGGCTGTCGCTACAACTGTATGTAAAGCCTCTGTCAGGATCTGTGTGAGCTCTGCTAATGGCCTCTGTGGATCCTCAGCACTCAACAAGCTGTAGATCTCTGCGGTGTATACTCCATCAGTCTCTCTACAAAAGGTATATCTCGGGTGATAGGAGGACTGCCCAACATGGCGGGTATTGTAGATGTTATTAAGACTCAAAGGGTCTATGAGACCAAAAAGCTGTTACAAACTTAGATGTTATCCATGAGCAAATTGGATGTCAATAAAGTAGGCAGCAAAAGAACCTCATGTGTCCAGGAGAGAGAGAGAGAGAGAGAGAGAGAGAGAGAGATTAAAATTTAGAGAGAGAAAGTAATATTGAGTATCTACAAAAGACTCCAAGGGCCTATGAGACCAAAATTGATACAATGGTACCTTATTAGTGCAAATAGAAGCATGGCTTGGGTAGTTAATTTTACATATTATTGCAGTTTTATCACAGCCTGTTTGGTAACCTCCCAATGTGCTGGGAGCATTTAGGCTTTTGTGATGGAAGCATGTCATGTCAACGGCGGAGAGTTTCTTGGATCGGCCTTGGCGGAGAATTCAGCCTTTGTCCGTTGGAGGGCCATGGTGCTCTGGATCTAGGGCATCGGGCTTGCTGGATACATTGGGCTCGCTCACTTAGAACTCCTCTGGGCCACAGAGCTGGCAAGTATGGGTGGTGGGCTCTGATGTTGAAGCAAACTCATTGGTATGTGGTGGACTCTGATTTTGCAAACATTGATGACTCGCGTGGGTGATAGCTTCTGCACGTATGCCACTAGTATGGTTGGTGAGATTATCGTTGCTATGTTGCTAGTACATGACAGGCTGTGTGACAGCCACTTTGGAGTACTAGAGTTATAGCATAGTCATAGCGCTAGCTCATATAGTCGAGTTCACACTATGGACGGACCATTCTATGTCATTGTAGGAGAGTACTTTCCCTTATAGTATGTACTCTTATCTTTTTAGGTATATGATTGTAGAGAAGAGAGAAGAAAGAAGAAAATTCAGCCATCCATCTCTCTCTTGTATATGTGTGTTTGCTTGCAAGGAACTCAAGCTTTCCCTTTCTCTCGCATTCTCTTTATGGTATTAGAGCTCCGGTTCGTGTGAGAGCTAAGGAGGCAAGCAAGAGGCAAGAACAAAGCAAGCAAGAAAGCGGTACACAGGTAAGAGTATCATCATCTCTTCCCTTTCTTGTTTAGGTATGACACTCCTTGGGTAGCTTCGAGAGCTACACATCTCCGATTGAGGAGCTGTCTTTGCGGGCTTGGAGGTGCTTGCGTGGTATGTAGTACTTTGTTCTAAAGTTTTGCGGCCAGAATTGCGTTTTAGGCACGTTTCGGTCTTCATTAGGTAACTGCTAGGTGTTTACGGTAGTTCTGAAAGTTCTGGTTGAGAACTGTCTCCACTTAAAATCTGGTTATTGCAGATTTTGGGAGTACAGATAGTGTTTGCACATGTATTGCTGATCTTGGATGTATGTACATGTACTTTGGTCACATCTGGTGATATATAGGTTATGCTGAAATACCACTGCGGCAGTCATAGAAGATACTGCTGTGTTACAGGTTGCATATAGAAATTATCTGTTTGCAGGATTGTGTTTGCTACAAGTAAACATGTTTGACGAAATCGATCGGATTATTAGTGAGAAGCTGGACAAGACCAACTTCCATGCTTGGAAGTTCAGAATGACTAATTTCCTAATTGGTAAAGGATTTTAGGACTATATCGAAGGAGACAATGAGGAACCTCGAGAGTTGCCTGTAGAGAATGTCACTCCAGCAGATGTAAAGGCATTCAAGGACTGGAACCAAGTGTAAGGAAAGTCATGTATTAGCTTTCAATAAGTGTCACAGACACGATGAAGGATGCCAACACTCAAGCAGTTGTATGGCAAAACTTGGTACAGATGTTCCATATCAACACAAAGGCAAGGAAACTGCAGCTAAAACAAGAGCTGCATATTGTGGAGAAGAAAAGAATGTCTATCAATGAGTGTGTTTTAAAGATTAAGGGTATTTTTGAATCCCTTGGGTCTATCAATGTATCGGTGGAAGATGATGATTTAGTGAGCGTCTGTCTGAATGGGCTTGGCAAAGAGAGGATCTCCATTGCAGTCAGAGAGAATGTTACCAACTTTCGGGACTTAGTGTCTGTGCTGATTGTAGAAGACAAATCTTGTGAGGACTCTTTTTCACAAAGCAAGAACACATCAGAACATGCCTTCTACTCCAATTCAGATAGAGGCAGAGGTAGAGATCTTAGTCGAGGCCAAGGTGGTGACTGACATGGAATGGACAACAATAGTCCAATGATTCGCAGTAGTAGCAGCAATCACACACAGGTGGAAGAGGCGAGTCTAGAGGCAAGAGAAGCGAGAGAGGCTAAGGTGGTTGATAAAGAAATCAAAGTGAAAATAGCATAGAATGCTATTATTGTGGCAAACCATGGCACATGGCAAGGGATTACTTTAAAAAGCAGAATGATATTAAAAGTGGAAAGTTACAGCAAGGCAACTATGCATCATCTAGTAAACAGGGTAGTGATGACAGAAGTGAGCAGCTATTTGTGATGCAGCACATGCTCAGCTCCAAAACAAGACATGTATCAGGACCTAAAGATATATGGTATGTGGATTCTGGTGCCTCTAACCACATGACCAGTCATCGTGAGTGATCTAGATGTCAGAATGCACAACGGAAATGAAGACAACTGTTGTAGAGAGCACTACACAAATGCAAGAGAGAGAAGATAGTGTAACTCTGCTATATATGCACAAAGAAATCCCGGAGTGCTCAATGACAAGTGTGGGGGGCAAGGGGCCATTTTATATGGTCCTAGGCTGTTGGTCGGCCAGCACTAAAACAGCCGACAGCAGCCCAAATGCCCACGGCCAGCACAAGGGCAGTCGGCCAGGGCTGGACAACAGGTCGGGGCCCAGGATCTAGTCGGCCAACAAATGGAATAACCAATAGGAAGAGGACAGCCTCCCACACGTAGCAAAAAATGGAAAAAATACAGGGAAGTGAGGAAAAATGGGGAAACACCAAAACTAGGTGGGCACACCCAAAACAGAGGCCTTGACATAGTGTACAGACAGGAGATGATTGCTAACACCCCCTCTGAGCTCCTGGATGTGGAACCAATCCCAGTGAGCTGGAGTGCTGCCGGAGCATAGTGTGAGGTAGAGACTTCGTGAAGAGGTCTGCCGCATTGTCCTCCGTCGAACAATAAAGAAGCAAGATGTCATCAACCAAGATCTTCTCACGAACAAAGTGATTGTATCTCTATGTGCTTGGTCTGGGCATGGAAGACCGGGTTCCGAGCAATAGCGATACAGCTCTGGTTATCGCACTGGATGACCGTGGGCTCCTTCTATGGAAACCCAATCTCGCCAAGCAACCTCCGCAGCCACACCACCTCGCAAGCAGCACCACAAGCAGCCCGGTACTCTGCCATGTCGATGACAAGGCAATAGTTGGCTGCCTCTTGCTACTCCATGAAATTGCTCTTGAGCCGAGGGAAAAATTGTTGTCTGGATCTCCTCCCCAATCTGAGTCACTCCATCCTTGGAGTCGAACTTGTTCCCTCGTGTCACCTCCAACGGTGTAGAAGAGTCCAAGATCCTTCGTACCTTGAAGATACCACAAGATCCGCAATCCTGTGTCCCAATGAGACTTCAATGGCGTCTGCATGAATAAGCTCAACAGCCCTACAGGAAAGCTCAAGTCCAATCTGGTGTTCAGCAACCAGATTAATGAACCAACCAGCTTTCGGTACAGAGAGGCATCAATTGGCTCACAAGGATCGTTCACTGTAAGCTTTGTGTTTGGGTCCATTGGCGACGTGATAGGCTTGTAGTTCTCCATCCCAAAGGCCTCAAGCAACTCATGAACATACCACTGTTGAGAGACAACAAACCCCCTCTGGGTCTACTAGATCTCCAATCCCAAGAAGGAGTGGAGTAAGTCTAAATCGGTCATCTCAAACTCCTTTGACAAGGCAGCCTTCATCACTGCAATGTGCTCCATATGACCGCTGGTGAGAATGAGGTCATCCACATAAAGGATGATCAACGTGACCATGCCGCGTTCCTGAAAGAGATATAGGTTGGGATCTGCAACCGATTTCTGAAATCCAGTCCATAGAAAGAAGGAATCAATCTTCTGATTCCAAGCCTTGGGAGCTTGCTTAAGACCATACAAGGCCTTTCGCAACCTGTAAACCATCCCTTTTGATCCTGGAAACTCAAAGCTTGGAGGCTGCTCAACATACACCTCCTCCTACATGTCACCATTAAGGAACGTAGATTTAACATCCATCTGATATACGGGCCACCGTTGAGAAGAGGCAAGGGCAAGAACGGTCCGAATCGTGGTCATCCTAGCTGTCGGTGCAAAGGTATCCTCATAGTCGATGCCAGGCTGCTGAGCATAACCCTTAGCCACAAGTCTGGCTTTGTGTTTGTCCACCGACCCATCTGACGTATACTTGATCTTAAAGACCCACTTGACACCAATGACAGACTGTTTTGACGGCCTCGGTACCAACTCCCAAGTGTTATTCTTCTCAATGGCATCCAGCTCGACGTGCATGGCTTTCCTCCAAGTATCATGTGCAAGGGCTTTCTTGACGGAAGTGGGCTCTTTGTCCCGCATGCTACGAGACATCAAAGCATAGTTTACCTGTAAAAGCTCCGCTGAATGACTTTTATCACGGACTCTGTGCAATCTTCGAGGTCCATCCTCTGTGGTCCATTCAGAGGGAAGCTCCGTGACACCCGACTCCCGAAGGGTGTCTACCAACCACTTGGGTACTCGAACAGGACGCGGAGCCTCTTGCTGCTGCGGGGCCTCATCTCCAGTTGTGGGCTCAACCTCCTCAATTGACCAAGGTTGTACAGTTGGAACAATCGACTGGGAATCATCATCAGAATCTTCTGGGTCTCCAAGAAGTGGCGGCTCATCAACAGTGGAAACTGGAACATGCTCATCAAAGACCACATCCCTGCTGACAACAACCTCGTTCCTCTCTGGATCATATAACCTGTATCCCTTGGAAAAAGACAAGCTTTTGGGACTTTGAATCGAGCTTCCCCCTCTACTTCTTCGGAATGTGAACATATGCATCGCTCCCAAACACACGGAAATGGGAGACATCAGGTTTCCTGCCAAAATATGCCTCAAAGGGAGTCATGTTCGGTATTGAAGTCGTCGGAGAACAGTTGAGGATATGGACAGCCGTAGCCACCACCTCTTCCCAAAGTGGACGAGGAAGATCACAATGCTCCAGCATCGTCCCCACCAGCTCCACCACAGTCCTGTTCTTACGTTCAACTACTCCATTCTCTGACGACGAACCTGTATTGGCCAGCTCCCGCTTGATGCCATGTTCCACACAAAATCTCACGAAAGCATTGGAAGAAAATTCACCAACCAAGCAAAAGCTTGGTCCTTCTGTGAAAGGAAATAAACCCATGTGAATCTAGAACAATCATCAACAAGCAACATAAAGTACAAAGAACCTTCCGAGGATGCTGTCTGCATAGGTCCACACAAGTCAATGTGTACCAACTCCAACGGTTTTGAAGCCCGCCTGGAAGCCTGCTTTGGAAAAGATTCCCTGTACTGCTTACCACAAATGCAAGAACTACAGCGTCCTTGCTTGCTGCCAACATCTGGCAAGCCAACCACCATTTGGTCCCGGAAAGCTTGCCGCAGCGCATCCACATTCAAGTGGCCAAACCGAAAGTGCCACAAATCACCAATCTAAGAACGTGTCAAAGAGAAGAGTGCAGAGAGTTTGTATATACCATTCTCCACGCCGTCTTCCCAAACAACCTGGCCAGTCTCACGGTCCCGTAGAGCAACAGAATGCTCCTCAAACTCCATTCGGAAGCCAGTCTTGCACACTTCATGCATTGACAACAGATGAAAACCAAGTGCGGGGACATAAAGAACACGAGAGGAATGCTCCCCCCTCTGCCATCGGGAATGATCTCCATCCGGCCCTCACTGTGTATCAGTATGGTGGAATTGTCGCCAATGAAAATGTGACCTGACTGCAAGAAGTCACGGGAAGGAGTCACGTGCCTGGAAGCACCACTATCAAGAATCCATTCCCGAGTATCCTTTGTGGTGAAGTCAACTGCCTCCTCGCTCGAAGAAGATGAAGCATCCGTGTCCAACGTTTCCAAGTGCACAAAGGCTGGAGTCTTTGCAGCTGAAGCTAAGAATGAGCACTCTTTCTAGTCCGCTTGGGACACTTTCTCCAATAGTGGCCTTTCTCGCCACAATCATTACAGGTCCTCTTGGCCTTGAGTTTCTCTCGGTTTGAATCGGGCTTCTTCTCAGAAGACTTCTCCGATGAAGCCTTCCCTTTGCCCTTGTTGTTATTACGGCCTTTCGACTGTTGGCCAGTTAAGGCCTTAGAACCTCCGCCCTGTGGAGGGTTCGTGAATTGCTCTTCCTGGTCCAAGACCATGGGCACAAGCTCCTCCCATGTGATGGTGCTGAGTGTGCCACTGGTGATCAATGAAGAGTAAAAGGTTGAGTACTGAGAGGGCAAATGTGACAGCATCGTTATGGCCATATCCTCTGATGATATCTCTTTCCCTATCTGGAGAACTTCCTGCTGAAGAGCCTCCAGCTTGTTGATGTGCTCCCGCATCGTCAACGACTTTGCAGGATTCATCACCCGCATCTGAACTTCCAAGGAGATTCTCTTCATGGGTGATACCCTGTTGTAGAGAGAAGGCAAATGCTGCCAAATACCTTTGGCTAGCGTCATATGCTTTATATGATTGATCACCTGTGGTGTGCAATCGAGGAAGATGAAAGAACGGACTCTAGCATTGACACGATCCCCTAACTGTGCCAGTGCCTCCTGTTCCTTCCGAATAGAAGGTAACTCCCCTTCCTCTAACTCCGACCGCGGAACCCCAACAACAATGAAATCAGCCAAGTCATAGGACTCCAAAACAGATTCCGTCATTACCTTCCATATGCCGTAGTTCCCATCCAACTGGCGGTCCACCGGGAATGTGGGGAGTTTTGGGATCTTCACGTGCTTCTCAGCCATCTCAAGCAAATCTGCCATCTCAAGGGTTCAGAAGGTCTTGTGAAGGGAGGATGGGTGGGAAAAAGAAGAAGAAGAGGCTGCAAATAGAATGCAAGGTGGCTGTCCAACAGTGATGGCCGCCTTCTACCCAATCTCCAAGTCCCGTACAGCCCAAAATAGTCTCCAATCAGCACCTAAATCAACAAACCCTCGACGTCCCACTGTCTCCAAGCTTCAAGCCACCTGGGGCTTTGATACCATGTCAGAATGCCTAGCGGAAATGAAGACAACTGCTGTAGAGAGCAATACACAAACGCAAGAAGTGAAATGAAATGTTATATTAACGTCTTCAAAAGGCCAAAGTGACCTATGAGACCAAAGTTACAACAATGTGACATCTGATACACTGTCTGGAAAAGAAAAGAAAGAATTGACGGTAAGTATCTATCCCTACAATACATCAGTAGGGAGCATCCGAAAGCAGCAACTAGGGAGAGTGGGAAGCTAATGCTACTAGTCAAAATGGGGTACATGAGAGAGAAGATAGTGTAACTCTGCTATATATACACCAAGAAATCCCAGACTGCTCAATGACAAGTGTGGGGGCAAGGGGCCATTTTATATGGTCCCAGGCTGCTGGTCGGCCAGCACTAAAACAACCGACAGCAGCCCAGATGCCCACGACCAGCACAGAGTGCAGTCGGCCAGCACAAGGGCAGTCGGCCAAGGCTGGGGGTATGCAACCATCAGTTGGCCAGCAAATGGAACAGCCGACAGGTAGCAGACAACCTCCCACACGTAGCAAAAAATGGGAAAATTATAGGGAAGTGAGGAAAAATGGGGAAACACCAAAACTGGGCGGGCACACCCACAACAAAGGCCCTGACATAGTGTACAGACAGGAGATGACTGCTAACATTAGAGACATGCAGAAAATTGAAAAACCAGGCTATGTAGAAATGGGTGATGATACTGCGCACCCCATTGCGCATGTTGGTAAAGTGTCATTGTCTATGCAGGATGGGAAAATGCAGTACTTGGAAGATGTACTTCATGTTCTAAATATTACGAAGAACCAGGTTTCTGTTGGACAGATGATGGAGCAGGGTTTGCAATTTGTGGAAGACTTCAAAAATCAGTGTCACTTGGTTGCACTTTGTATGGGCCAGCCTCATCGAGAAAGAGAAATATCTCGGACATAGGACAGCTAAAGAAGAGCTAGGAGGGGAGGCAAAGAGATTAAAGAAGGAACAGGAAAAAGCTGCCCAAAAGGCTGAGAAGAAGAGAAAAGAAAAGGAAAGAAAATAAAAACAGAGGGTGGAAAGAAAGACCCGAGAAAAGGTAGAGAAAAACAGAGGGCAGAAAGAAAGACCCGAGAAAAGGAAGTAAAAGAAAAACAAGGCGGAAAAAAGACCCAAGAAAAGGCAGAGAAAAAAGCAAGAGAAGAAGCAAAAAAGAAAGTAGAGGAAGAAGCAAAGAGGAAAGCCAAGGAGGAACATCAGGCTGAGGAACTTCAGAAAAAAGAGGCTAGAGAGAGAGAAAGAAAGAAAGATATATTAAGTGTCTACTAAAGACTCAATGGGCCTATGAGATCAAAGTGATACAATAATTTCCATGGCATATCTCATCATGGAATGGAAAATAAAACAAAAAGAAAACATAAACGTAACTATCTCACTGGGGTGATACAAAACTGTCCATGGAAACTCATCATGGAATACTAAGAACATAGAAACATAAGAGAAGCATCAGCTCCGAGTAGATGGTATACCACTCTCCAAAATATCAAGCATGAGGCTAACGAGTATGGCCGAGAGGTCTCCCTCAGCTATGTCACGTGGGAAGGTAGCTCGATGGCAGTGGAACATGTTCTGGATTTGGAGCTAATGAGGTGATCGTGGCCGACGGGGCTAGGGGTGTCGGGCACGCTGGAGTGCGGAGGCTTGGTCCGAGGTAACTCCTCTCGGGCGAGGTAGGTCCGTAGCAACTCGTGGAGAGTCCACAAGATCCACTATATCGGTGTCCTCCACCTCCTGGGTCCGGAAGAAACTGGTGATGGTTGGTTGGCGAGGGAGGGGGCGGGGTGGCTGGGGCCGAAGCTCTCTCAAGAAGGTGTCCATGTGTTTGCGGAGCTCAGGCAGGAAGATGCCTAGGCAATGCTGGTCGTGGAAGTCAATGATCCTGGAGAGTGGACCAAATCCCTCACGAAATAGACAGTCAAACCTCTCGCAGATCTCATAGTATATTGGGCAGTGGCATATGTAATGCTCCTCCGTCTCAACCTCTGTGTGGCATAATCGGCAGATCCTCTCCTCTTTGGGTCTCCGTATGAGCTTCCCGGCTCTGAAGATGCGCTCAGCTCTACCTGTCTCCACTCTGAGGCAGTGGGATGAAACCCGTATCTGGCCAATCACAATCCGCATGGCATGGGACATGTGAACACTCAAGTAGCCCAGCTGTTAGATGCATCCATCCTCAGTGAGTGTGAGGAAGTGATCTCTATAGAAGTGTATCTTCATGGGGAGCTTTGAAGGTGTGATCCATGTGCAATGGGTGTAGAGGCTGAGAAGATCTAACCGGATAACCCGGTTGGTATCCTCGTGAGAGAGCTAGAGAAAAGGGCAGTCCAAACTGTACTGAAGGGGGGATAGGCGGTCCATGCGGAGCCCATATACTGAGAACCAAGTGGAAACTAGTGCATAGCATACTCCAGAGTGGCCCTCAAGTGCTAGCTGTCTTGAGGACTCTAGCCCTTGGGTACCTGTGGGGATCCATGTGGCTAATGCAATGGAGATATGTGACTGTCTGGAAGAGTGCATCCACTACCATAGGGGATGCAACAAACTCTACGTGGATAATCTGGTGTGGGGCTGATGGTTTGCTGCGGAGCATACGGGAGAACATCATGACCTGGGGCCTCTCAACTCGTTGCCAATCCTCATCAGATAAATCTGGCCCCCAGAAGGCTGCTCCATACATCAAGGCTGGTGTGACGAGGGTGTCAAAAAGCCAGCCCTTCATCCTGGGCTCTTGGAAATGTGCCTGGAAGCACTGTCGCTCAAGTAAGCTCAAGGTTGCATAACCCTGTGTCACTCTGGCATGTGCTGCGGGAAGCATGGTGAAGCGTGGGCCATTGAAAGTGACACCAAGGTAGACATAGGATGAGACAATCTCCATAGGATCCCCTCTATATGTGAAGCTCAATCTGGATGTGAAGGGGTGAGAGGTATTGAAGACCATTACCTTGGTTTTACCAAGGTTAACAGAGAGATCCTGCTGAGTGCATAAGTCCTGTAAGGCATCCAACTATCTCTGAAGCCCCTCGGCTGAGTGTGAGAGGTTTCCACGCGAGAAACTGATCCAGAAACCTGTGTTCTCCGCGAGCAAGTGTCCCCAATGCTTGCCCTAAGCACCTGCTATACCAGGAATCCTTGAGTCACATCCATGCTCACATATTCCATTGCTGTCCGGCCTGTTTTGTGCAATAACCAGTCCAAAATAGCAACTTTCTGTCGCGAGAAATCCACCTGTAAAGGGTCCTACAGCCCTGTGGAGGTCCCTAGAGCTGTCCTGTACTGTCCAAGTTGACTTTGGACACCTGTAACCAGCCCAAAACTCGCAATAACCAGAAATTGCAGGTCTGAAATTTACCAACCAGCCCTTTAGAAGAGTGTGGGGATCGTTGTCCAAGCTTGTGTGAGTCCCAGCAAGCAACCAGCCCTATAGCAACTCCCAAAGCTCCAACCAGCTCTCCAATATGTTGAATAATGAGTAAAACAGCCCAAAAGGGCCTCTTGAGGGAAGCGCCTTTTTCAGGTGCCACCTCAGGGGCCTGGTGGGTACACAAGCTGGCTGACATGTGTCCCCATAAGGTGTCCAGGTAGGTGTCCAGCCCATAGTGCTCCATTTGTCTTGTTTCTATAAGTTTAGGTCCACCAACCATGGCCATAAGCTGTCCGGACTTCATTAATTTTGGTCCAACCAAATGCGAACGCATTATAAGTTGTCCGGCCACTTATTAATGAGTGTGGACCTGCAAACCAATAAACCTTAGTAGTAAATGAAGTAAGCCGTAAATTGAGTGTGGACGCACTTACCACCTGCAAAACCCATAAGCCCACAGTTTTAGGCCCAAACAAGAGTGCACACACGTGTCCACAAGGTGCCCGGGCGTCCCCGGTCCCTCGGACTTCACAAGCCAAAATGACAAGCATTGTCCAGGCAGCAAGACAATGTCACACAAAGTAAAATAAAGTTATGGCATGCATCATTTATGCATTGTGCACATGTAAACTTGGAGAACCACCTATCATCATTCTTGTACTTGAAAATATTCCGCCTGCCATCATAACACACCATGTGTGCATGGCCGGAATCCACACGGGCACCGCCCGAAAGTCCACAAATGTCCTGCCATGTCCTTGGACTCATATGCATCCACTCATATGATCCATACACATGCCCAGGTATAATACATACATGCATCCGCATGTTTCTAGGCCTGACACGCATCCGCATGTCCCTAGAATATAGGGGTTTGTGACAGCCATCAAGACATCCCATTATAAATAACGAGACCTGGGTAGCTCCTCACGGTCCTGTGATGATCTCTACAGCCTTGTGTTAGTGATGTCCAACTCTTGTAGTCTGATAGGGTCGTCTAGATCGAGTACTGGGACCTGCTGACTTCCCGTCCTGGTGTTGAAATCCCCCAGCAGGAGGACTTCCCCCAGTTGCGAGATTTCCATAATATTCCCATATAATGGTAAGTACGGTGACTGGCCATGCTGTGCGGCGTAAGGGAAGTGGCGTGGTGCAAAATAACACACAACAATGTGGATGACTCTGTCACTGCTAAGCTGTAGCCGCACCCAAAGATACCGTGCATCATTGTCCTTTTTGGATGATGTTGAGAATTTGTCAAAGATGGGATCTAAAAAGGACAGCTACCTTTCCAGAGCCACATACTTCTCGTGATGTGCGGGTCTCGGTTCGGAAAGCTGACTCCCACTCATACCCTGCTATGTATGGTAAGCCCCTCTCATGGCTCTGATGAGCCTAGGTATAAAAAATGACATCCTGCTTGTGAGAATCTCGCTCAAGCCTCTTGGATTCGACCACAGCATGCCATTGTAGTTCTATACTGCCAACCTCATATGTTTGGTCTCATAGACCCCACGTCCCTATTTGGGACGGTGCTCAATGATAATGACCCTACCATCTTTGTAGATATCCCACTTGCTTGCTCTACGGGCCTCATGAACTGTCACCATTGCCAGGTACACCTGTGTGCCCTTGAAGGCAGCCGGCTTGTCTAAGAAGGCCTGTCTGTTGGTGGCATCAGGGAATCTAATGATGATGATGAGGGGCTGCTCTCGTGTCATATCCTTGCCTGCCCTCCATGTATCTGCAGGGGGGGGGGGGGGGGGGGGCGATCCCATCCACTCCTAGCATTTGGCAAAGCGTCATGGCATCCTCCTTGGGGGAAGCCCCCGCCTGTAGCCCCCACACTCGCACATGGAGGGCCTATCCTTCCCGCGTTTCTCATCCTTGAGAGTCTCATGTATGATGCTCTGTGTGGGTTTGTGCTGCTTCACCACCTCCACCCAATCTTTCTTAGTGGTCTGCAGTTCTTCCCGCAGCTTATCACTTGCAGCTTTCAACTGTTCCAAGTCAGTCCTTAGACCCTCCTGAATATTCAGTTCCCCTTCCTCCATTATATGGTCCTTGAGTGTAGCCTTTAGGGCTTCCATTTCTGCCCGGAGTTCCCCTATCAGTGGGGCAGCCTCTGGCATTCCTTGTTGTAGCGTGGTGGGTCGTTGGGTGGGAACATGGAGGCCGAATGACTCACCGCAGTCAGCAGTGCTGAAGGGGCGCAGCGCATAAGGCAGGAGGCGGAAAGGCTCACCACAGTCAGCAGCGCGTAAGGAAACAGGTGTGCAGGGTCACCAACGTGCAGCGCGTGCGTGCACAGCAAGGTAGCAGTGGCGTAGCATGGCAAAAAGCAGCAGGTGCGCAACAAGGGCCACCAGCGCGCAGCGCATACAAAGGAGGGGGGGCCTGCGCAGCTTCACGCCAAGAGAGAGAGAGAGAAAGGAAGAAAGAAAGAAAGCTGTATTAACGTCTACTAGAGGCTGAACTCGACCTATGAGACAAATCGATGTACAATTGTCAATGTCTTCTGGATGTCCAGAAAAAAAAAGGACAAAATGAACAAACTATGAAAGTACTGAGCTAATGGGAGGGTGTGATGAATGAAGCACTACTACTAGAGGCTCAGTATACAACCTATATGCACAGGGTATACAAGAATGCAATGTAGATCTGTCTAGCTCCAACCAGTACCATAATGGGGGTGTAATATGTGATACATAGGCAATGGCGAGGCAAAAATACTCGGAGCATGATCTCCGGGTGTGAGTGTTAGTGAGCTAGCCGCTCCTGGATATGGTGCTGATGTCGAGCCCGTATCTCTGTGATCTCCCTCTGATGTAGTTTGGGAGTTTGGTAGCCTGGTGCTCTCGGTCTCCGTCTGGCTCGGAGGTCCGCAGCACGCTGAAGTGTAACCCCCTCCTATGTCAGGATAGGCACTGGGATAGATCTCTGGAAGAAATCAGTGAGTTGGAGGTGTCGCCCACCTCTCCCTGTGGTATGAGTCCATAGCAGTGTCTCTCTGTGGCGCTGTGTCTCTAGCAAGAACTGGTCAAATCTGCGTTGGTCTGCGGACTCCATGATCTGGCGGAGTGAGGGATGTCCATTGAAGATGGTGGTGTATCTCTCTCTAATGACACTATATGCTCTACATCTGCATACATAATGTTCCTCACTCTCAACCTCCTCCTGGCATAGTCTGCATATCCTCTCTGCTGTGGGGATCCGTGCTGCCCTACCTGCCTCAATCTCAAGCTGGTGTGATGTCACTCTGAGCTGGCCAATCACCACTCGGGCACTATGAGGCATGTACACATCCATATATCCAGGTCTCTGTATGAATCCATCCGCTGAGATACGCATAAACTGATCTCTGTAGTATAGCATCTTCGGCGGTAGAGGCTGACTGAGTGTAATTCAAGTCTCTTGAGTGTATCGCTGCCATAAATCCTACCGAAGGACTCTGTTCCTCTCACTGTGAGAGAGCTGGATGTGTGGTGCATGTATATCATACTGGAAAGGTGGCAGGTGATCTATGTCAAGACCATGCTGAGTGAGCCACTGCATCATCTGTGAATACCATGATCTCCTATCTCCACTCTCTGCGAGCTGCCTGGACGCCTCAAAAGCTCTATGTGAGAGTCGATCTGATGGCATATCTCTGATGTGGGACGGAGGGTTTGCTGTGGATCATCCATGAGAGCATGAGAATCTGAGGCCTCTCTATCTGAGACCATGTGGAGGTGGCGAGCCCAGGTGCCATACTGCTGCAGCATACATCAAAGTAGGGGTGACTAGTGTGTCAAACAACCACCCCTTCGTGCGGGGCTCCTGGAAGTGTGCCTGGCGACACTGTCTCTCTAGCATGGCCAGAGCTGCATACCCTCGTGTGAGTCTATCCCTGGCTGCTTGTGCCATAGTAAATCTTCTTGGCGGAGTCATAAATGCAATCCCTAGGTACACATATGAGTCTACCACCTCTACCTGTCCTCTTTCTAGTGTGAAGATGGCCTGTCGTCGAACCGGCCTTGAGGTGTGGAAAATCATGGCCTTGGTTTTCCCAGGGTTCACTGTAAGCTCCCTCTGTCTGCAGAAGTCCTCGAGTGCATGGAGATGGTATATATCCCAGTACTGTGCCTCCTCATATGCACGCCTCTTACGGTGTGTGAGGATCCTCATCTGTCGGCTCGCCTGTCTTTGTGTAATGGTCCCCAATGCTCTCTAGGCACGGAGGTGTCTATATAGCTCTCTACACGCATCATCATACCACCGATTCTGGGGCATGCTCCCAGATCTATCTGTGTGTGCAATGTGTGTATGATGGGGGAAGCTGCGGGTGGCGGCCGTATGTAGTAGAGATGACAGCTGGGTGGTGAGTGTGTCTAGAGGTGACAGGGGATCTATTTGGAATAGCCCGTCATATACATGATGCTCATATATGTCTGCCAAGTCATGGGTGAAGTAGAAAGTTGTATGCGATGCCTGTGTGGGCTGTGTGGGTGCTGGTGTGGAGCTCGCCAGTGACAGTAAGAGGTACGTGTGATCCGCACCAATAGGACAGAGGGGGATGGTGAAAGATGTCATTGCCTGTGTGGTCTCCATGGACCCCATGATGTAGTCCACTGTGCTACCCCCCCCCTGATCGTGGAAAGCATGTCAGTGCTCCTGAATCCTGCCACTGTCTCATCCCGTTATAAATAACGAGATGGTGTCGCGCTCCCAGCTCAAGTAAGTGATGACCATATCTGGTGTTATCCGGCCCCATGTCCTCATCAAAAACCGCCTATGAGACAGAAACCTGTGTACATCATCATCATGTCTCAATGAACATCAGGCCTTAAGAGAGAGAGAGAGAAAGAAAGAAAGATTTTATTAACGTCTTCTAAAGGCCAAAAACCGCCTATGAGACAAAACCTGTGTACATCATCATCATGTCTCAATGGACATCAAATGGATACAAAAGAAAAAAAAGTACCAAGTACTCTATAATGTGGAGAGAGAGAGAGAGAGAGAGAGAGAGAGAGAGAGAGAGAGCTGAAGGAGATAAAAAGAGAGAGAGGAAGAAGCCACCCAAACATCACTGTAGGAAAAGCTTGACAAAGCAAAGGAAATTTTACAAAAGGCTTTAGAAAGGTTGAAGCAGCAAGGGAGAAGGAAAACAGAATTCAAGAGATCTCTGGAAAAGCTTCAGTAGGCCAAGCCCAAATACAAGTTAAAAGTCTAGAGCAACAAATAATCTGGGAAGCGGAGGCAAATCAGAGAAAGGAAGTCAAAAACTCCTGAGAACAAGAGAGAAGAGAAGCAGAAAACCGAGCAAGCAAGAGGCAAAATAGAGAGAAGCAAAACAAAGGGCACAAGAAGAGAGACTACAAAGTGAAAAAGCAGAAGTTGAGAAAGCAAGAAAGGCAGAAGAAGAAGCCAAGAATATGAATGAAGATAATGCAGAATTCTAAGAATCGTCACCATACCTCAAGTCGGGCTGAAAAGCAAAAGATAGTTTGCAGTTGACTTATGAGCAGGCCTTACGAGATGTAACATGCAGTGGAAGTATTCGTAATTAAGGATCCTGTCACACAAGTCTCACACCGCCTTCTGTATCCTGAGTTTCGCGAGTTTAGCAATCCACTTTTATGACTTCAAACTTTAAGAGATTTAGAGAGAGAGAGATAGAAATTGTACACCGTATGGGGTCCCGAATTACCAATTGAAGGGCCCCCTATCCTGTGACCGGAATAGTATTTGCTTTATTACTTTGAAGAGAATGACTTTGGACTGACGATAAGCCAAACGCCAAACGCCAAACGCCAAACGCAAGCTCTTGGAGGACCAAGAGTCGGGCTGAACTGTACATGGCTGTAGAAGCACCAATAATGACCGATCTTGAGCCATGCACTCTTCCCAATGGAATGAGGGAAGGCTACAAATTTGAGGTTGAGGTATAGACTGTTTGGGACTGTTCTAAGCTATGTATGAATGCTGAAAATGCATGTATGCATGCGTGTTACCTTCACCCAAGGGGCTGGAGCAAAACGCTGATGTTATGCAATGCTGAAAACTGCTTCAAGGCTGAAAACGCAGGTCTTCTGTTGGGCTGAATGCTGGGAACTGATGCGTTTTGTTGATGGAGGCTGAGTGCACATGCGTTGATGCTCCTAGCTACTGAGGGATGAAACGCTGACTAAAAATGCTGAACTATGCAGTGATCTAAGGGCTGAATGACCAATTGTTTATGCTCCAATGAAAGATCTCTAGCTGAGTCGGGTGTCTCGGCTATACCTGTGACTGGAATGTTGAGGCGGCGGGCATGCCTCATCTTCTCCTCCTCAATAGTGGTGTGAATGATTTGGTGTTCTTCCCTTTGAGTCTCCTTCCTCACTTCTTTACGGATGTTGTTCTTCACCACCTCAACCCGTCCTGACTGCTAGGCTTCGAGTTTTCCCTCCATGTCCTTTGTGATCTCCTTGGAGATCTCTTCTTTGATGGCCATGAGAGTGTTGTCATTGATCTCCCCTTCTTCCTTCTCAGTATTCTTGATGGCTACCAGTTCCACTTTCAATGCACTCACCTCCCCCTTGAGTGCCGTGTTCTCTTGTTCAAGGTTCGTGACCCGTGCTTCGAGAGCCATGATGTGCCGGTGTAGTCTATTCTCCACCTCATTGAGGTTGGAATCGGATGTCTTCTTGTTCTCCTTTTTCCCACATTGAAACCATATCGTTTCATGTGGGAAAAAAGGTTGTGATTTTGTGTACTTTTTAGCTTTTACAATTCTCTCTCTTTCCTTCTTTCAGCCTATTTGTTCTTTTCTCTTCTCTTTTGTATGTCTTCTTTGTTTACCGATGATAAATATGCTAATATTACCTTATAACTATTGGCCAATACCTTCACATTTTATGTATAGGATCGTTTCAGTCCAACGTTTCATTGTCCACCTACCTGGTGTTGAAACGTTTTGTTCCAAAATAAATCGTTTTAGCATCATTTCATTTCGATGGTGTTGAACCTACCTTGGTCAAGAGGGAGGGGGGATCACCATCGACTTCTAGGCATTGGAAGAGATGGCAAAAGGAATGAAGGCCGAATACATACGGGACTTGGAGGAAGCGTGGCGTAGCTTGGAGGTGAGAGCTTTAAATTGTTCCACTTTATCCTCGGCCGGCCACTAATATCTCAGGACAATGCCCATTTGCAGAGCATGCTCTAGAGATATGTCGAGAGGGTACACGTGCAGTGTGCTTGGTTGTACTCGATGCAACCGGTGCATATGTTCTACATGTTCCACTACTATGCAGTTGGTGCGCCCTGCGAGATGACCTCTATGCAAACATATGGTTGATGTGGCCACGCATAGGGTTTTACGGATGGATGATCTCTATCCTAGCACAACAGAGATCGACCTTGCTACTAGCATCCCGGTTTCTCATACTACACCCGAGGATCTTAAGAGATTTGAAGGTTGGGATCTCGGCAGTCTTCTGCGGGACTTCCATGAGCCTATTATTCCGGAGTGGACTGAGAAGGAGATGCAGCAAGCCCTTTTGATTTTGCTCGTTTTTGAAATATCTTGGAAATCCGGTACTGCAGGTAGAGAATTTCTTGGATACACGTGAAGCTGTATACAACTTCCCTTTTAGGTAATAAAATAAACCAAGAAATGGGGATTTGGGGGGGCGGGGGATTTCCATTTTCCGTCCCTAGTGTGGGCTCAAAGCACTTACAACATTCATACACTAGCAATAACTTTTACAGTTGTCTATCTTGCATTGTGTTGTTAATGGAGTGAATAATTAAGGTCTTTGGGTAACATGCTTGGGTAGTCTTTTGGCTAGTGTTGTCTATCCCTCAATCTATGTGGAAAGAAAAAAGTAATGGGCTCATACTTTTTGATGACTCAACATGTAGAAGCAACAACAAAAGTGTAGGTGCTACTAGCAATCAATACTCCACCATACATGCAAGCAGGAATTTCAATACCTGACTTATCAATGTATGTGGAAGCAGTAATTAAATTTTGAGTTTTCCGAGAAAGACAGGCAAACCTATGACACAATGAAATGCCAACAGCCAGCTACTTTGATTCTTGAATGCTGAATATTTCCTTGACATGCTTAAAGAAATTTAAAATAATGTTATGTTTTAGGGTTTTGCAGGAATCATTGTTTTTGTGGCATTGTTCATATGGGATACCAGGAAAGAAGAGGAGCAGCTTTCCAGGATATCTCGAGATGAAACATTGTCACGTCTACCACTACGACTCAATAGAAACCGCATCGTAGAGCTTGTGCAGCTTAGAGATTCGAATCGCCCTGTAAGGCTTTTAACTGAACATTGTCCAGTCTTTTATGTCTGCATTTTGCTTGCAGCATTTTCTAAGTTGGTAACATGGTCACACCATGAAGAGAGAAGATGCATGGCTTTGTGCAGCATGGCACAATTTCACTGGGCAAGCATAGAATCCTGAACTTACCTCATCTGACCGTTGGATAGGTGATTTTGGCTGGCAACAAAGATGTGGTCACAAGAGCTGTCCAACGTGCTGAAAAGTTTCGCACGGAACTGCTTAAACGAGGAGTTCTACTGGTTCCTTTAATCTGGAGCAGTACAAAAGAAGAACCAGGCAAGAAGAAAGGCTTCGGAAGTTCAGGCAATGTTGTAGCCACAAGTGCTATAGCTGCGGTATATTATCATTTTATAGCTTTCAGAACTTTTGGTTATCAATGCATATAAGAAGTTCATGCCAGCAGCATTGGCTTTGTTTTTATCTCTCTACTTCTCTCTCTGCCTATGTGCATGCTTGCTGCCTTAACTTAAATTTTTCTAGTGAAACCACTGCTTCATTAATAAAAGTAATGTACATTCATAGCTGTCCCAGAGTGGGGACAGCTACGACTCAGATCAGAAACAGTGGGAAAACACCTCGAGCTGCATAAAAGAGAACTCTCCAAGATCAAAAGAATCTCTCAGAGATTGGTGAAGTGATCTACGGAAGCAGGAAAAAGGGTCGACATGAACAACATACAAAAGCAGCTGATTCTGGCATGGTTGATAGTCCAGAGTGCCCAGAATTTCGTTGCCTTAACTTACAGATGTATGGGGGTGAAGATACTGTGACACCTATGCTGAGGGAAGTTGTGCAAGTCCTTCAAGGAAAGGATACAACCCTGGGCCTGCAGTGCAATTCCCCCCCTCTCACACTTCTTCCTAGAGGTGCGACCTAATGCAAAGTCAAATTTTACATGCTTTATTTAAAGGAAAAGGGATCTTGACAGATACTGTCACACCTATCCTGAGTGAAGTTGTGCAAGTCCTTGGAGGAAAATTGGTGATCTTCAATAGAAGACTGTTGAGCTTGTCTTTGTTGGGCTCCTCCCCTGTACCCCCCCCCCCCCCCCCCTGGCGGGGCCCCGGCGTCTATGTTTGTGTTCCAGCTGTGTCTCTTCTACTCCAGCTGCTCCCCCTTCGGCATAGCCCTAATGGCTAGCCTTGGGAGGGGGAGTCACTTACCATACCCAACTGAAAAAGATTGAGATTCTCAAACAGTCAAAAGCACTCAAAGACTGCCCTTTCGGTTCCGGGGGCACCTG
This sequence comes from Cibotium barometz, assembly GCF_041138505.1. Lineage (NCBI taxonomy): Eukaryota > Viridiplantae > Streptophyta > Polypodiopsida > Cyatheales > Cibotiaceae > Cibotium > Cibotium barometz. Next base: position 21,890,061 of record NC_141107.1, on the reverse strand, counting down.
GTCATGTTCACAACCATAAATCTCAAGCCATGTCTCTTACAGGGACATGCAAGGGTACCCAAAGCCCTACTCATATTGTGAATCTAGAAAGTGATAAGAATGATCTTGTAGTTGTTGTAGCCCTCTAATTGCGACAAAGACTGTAGATGCAAATTTGAGAAACTAGCTTCCACAGCTCATGCCAAAAAAGAATGTTATACTTGAATGTTTTTCTCCAAGCATAAATGCATTGTTCCCACTTCAAAGCTAATACTAGCGATTGCCTACTGATAGAGATCAACATAGATTAGCGCAAGGGGCTAATTATGCTTAGGTTAGTAACAGTAGGCAATCGCTAGTATTAGCTTTGAAGTAGGGAACAATGCATTTATGGTTGGAGAAAAACATTGAAGTGCAAGGTGATTGTGGAGGTGGTCTGCAAGGCCTTTCTTACATTCTGGGTGATGGGAATCCTTTTTCACATATGCTTGAGGAAGGTTTACACTAGCACTGGCGCTGGCATTTATTGCTAGTCTTGTTAAAGCAGATTGTGCAACGTCGACTAGATAGACGAGATGGGGGTGTTGTCCACACTCTGTATGGGATGACGCTCTCGTGGAGGGGTAAATGCATCCGTGGCACTACCGCCACAACAACCACCACCACCCCTACGACGTGTACGCACTGCGGTTGGAGGAACGGCCTAAGGGCGGGGGGGTTTGACTAGGGGATGGTATGGGTGTGGGTGTGACCGTGGTCGTGGTTGACGATGGGCCTATACCTGACTTACCATGGGTAAAATAGGCTCTAGCCATGGCTGTTTTCTTGGGGGTGGCTTGTGCAATGAAGCTAAAAAATTGGTCAGGGCTCATGACACGTGGAGTAGGTGGGACAATTAGTTGGGGGGTAATGCCGGGGGTGATTTTTGGGCTATATGTATGGTCCTCCATCTGGATATGTACATGGATATGGTTGTGGAGGTGGATATGCAAGTTATGAGCAAGAGAATATGAACATGTGACATGTGACAAATATATTTTTTAAAAAAGGATAAGACCAAAGGGCTTACCTCTGAGATTAGTTGTCAGAGTTTCTACATCACAAAATTATAAAACCCACACTAATCAGCTACATTTTAAAAGCATAAAATCAAATTAATATGGAGAGATTAGGGAGAGAAAAAAGGGGCTTACCTTTGAGAGATTAGGGATAGATAGTAGAGATATGCAACCTGCAAAAAAAAAAACCCAAAAAAACGATTAGAACACTATGCAGTTGTAAGAAAACATGAAAGCAAGAAAGATGGTGGTGTAGGAGAGTGCAGAGATACAGGAGAGAGGGAGACAGAGGACAACCAAAAGGTCATGTGGAGGGGGGATTGAAGATATGAAACCTACAAAAAACACCCAAAAAAAGAGATTAGAACACTATGAATCTATAAGAAATCATGAAACACCTATCAGCACTGAGCAGTTGTGATGTTCTTTTAAACAATTTTGCATAGAGTTTCATCGCTTATTTTTGCACAAGTAATGGGTCCATTGTTATCTAGGCTTCTTCCCTTGAACGCGAGCCCCACACCCCTGATGACAACTCATAACAAGTCATGTATGCATCTTTATGTTAGCAGTCATCTCCTGTCTGTACACTATGTCAGGGCCTCTGTTGTGGGTGTGCCCACCCGTATTTGGTGTCTTCCCATTTTTCCTCACTCTCCGTATTTTTTCCCATTTATTTGGAGTTGTGTATGGGCTGTCGGCTGCCCCCAGGTGCTGGCTAACTTTGTTTGTGCTGCTCGACTAATCAGGTGATGCACGACTGTATTTTTTGTGTTGGCTGACTGCTGTTTGCTGGCCGATTGGGCATATGCTGGTCATGGGCTGCTATCAGCTGACTCTGGGCTGGCCGACCAGCAGCCAGGGGCCATATAAAATGGCCCCTTGCCCCCACACTCCAGTATTGTATTTTTCCGGGATTTATTGGTGTATATAGCAGAGTTACACAAGCTTCTCTCTCTCTTTCATCTATGTATTTCTCTCTACAACAGTTGTCTTCATTTCCGTTGTGCATTCTGACATGGTATCAGAGTCCCAGGTGGCTTGAAGCTTGGAGACAATGGGACGTCGAGGGTTTGCTCATTGAGGTGCTGATTGGAGACTGTTTTGGGCTGTACGGGACTTGGAGATCGGGTAGAAGGCGACCATCACCGTTGGACAGCCACCTTGCATTCTATTTGCAGCCTCTTCTTCTTCTTTTTTCCCACGCACCCTCCCTTCACAAGACCTTGTGAACCCTTGAGATGGCAGATTTGCTTGAGATGGCTGAGAAGCATATGAAGATCCCGACACTCCCTACGTTCCCAGTGGACCGACAGTTGGACGGGAACAACTACGGCATATGGAAGGTAATGATGGAATCTGATTTGGAGTCCTATGACTTGACTGATTTCATTGTTGGTGGCTCCACGATTAGAGTTGGAAGAAGGGGAGTTACCCTCTATTCGGAAGGAACGGGAGGCACAAGCACAGTTATGGGATCGTGTTAATGCCCGAGTCCGTTCTTTCATCTTCCTCAATTGCACACCACAGGTGATCAATCACATAAAGCATATGACGCTGGCCAGAGGAATTTGGCAGCATTTGGCTTCTCTCTACAACAGGGTATCACCCATGAAGAGAATCTCCTTGGAAGTTCAGATGCGGGTGATGAATCCTGCAAAGTCGTCGACGATGCGGGAGCACATCAACAAGCTGCAGGCTCTTCAGCAGAAATTTCTCCAGGCAGGGAAAGAGATATTGACAGAGGATATGGCTATAACGTCGTTGTATCATTTGCCCACTCGGTACTCAGCCTTTTACTCTTCTTTGATCACCAATGGCAAGCTCAACACCATCACTTGAGAGGAGCTTGTGCCCATGGTCTTGGACCAGAAAGAGCAATTCATGAACCCTCCACAGGACGGAGATTCTGAGGCCTTGACTAGCCAACGGTCGAAAGGCCATAACAACAACAACAACAAGGGCATAGGAAAGTCTTCATCGGAGAAGTCTTATGAGAAGAAGCCCGATTTTGACCGAGAGAAACTTAAGGCCGAGAGGACCTGTAATGATTGTGGCGAGAAAGGCCACTATTGGAGGAAGTGTCCCGAGGAGACTGGAAAGAGTGCTGATTCTTCAGCTTCAGCTGCAAAGACTCCAGCCTTTGTGCACTTGGAGATGTTGGACACCGATGCTTCATCTTCTTCGAGTGAGGAGGTAGTTGGCTTCATTGCCAAGGATACTCGGGAATGGATTCTTGATAGTGGTGCTTCCAGGCACATGATTGCTTCCCGTGACTTCTTTCAAGATCTGAAATGGCAGTCAGGTTGCATTTTCATTGGCGATAACTCCACCATACCGATTCACAGTGAGGGCGGGATGGAGATCATTCTTGATGGCAGAGGGGGGAAGCACTCCTCTCGTCTTCTTTACACCCCCGCACTTGGTTTTCATCTGTTGTCAGTGCATGAGGTGTGCAAGACTGGATATCGGGTGGAGTTTGAGGAGCATTCTGTTGCTCTACGGAACCGCGATGGGAAGGCGGTGTGGAGAATGGTATATACAAACTCTCCGCACTCTCCTCTTTGACAGGTTCTCAGATTGGTGATTTGTGGCATTTTTGGTTTGGCCAGTTGAATGTGCATGCATTGCGGCGAGCTTTCCGGGACCAGATGGTGGTTGGCTTTCCAGATGTTGGCAACCGGCAGGGATGCTATAGTTCTTGCATTCGTGGTAAGCAGCACAAGGAATCTTTTTCGAAGCAGGCTTCTAGGCGGGCTTGGAAACCTTTGGAGTTGGTACACACTGACTTGTGTGGACCTATGCCGATAGCATCCTTGGAAGGTTCTTTGTACTTTATGCTACTTGATGATGATTGTAGCAGATTCACATGGGTTTATTTCCTTTCACAGAAGGACCAAGCTTTTGCTTGGTTCAAGGAGTGGCATGTGAAGATGGAGAAAGAATCTGGCTTGCAGATAAAGACTCTTAGGGCTAACAAAGGAGGAGAATTTTCTTCCAATGCATTCGTGCGGTTTTGTGCGGAACATGGCATCAAGCGGGAGCTAGCCAATACAGGTTCGCCGTTAGAGAATGGAGTAGTTGAGCGTAAGAACAGGACTGTGGTGGAGATGGCGAGGACGATGCTGGAGCATTGTGATCTTCCTCGTCCACTTTGGGGAGAGGTTATGGCTATGGCTGTCCATATCCTCAACCGTTCTCCGACAACTTCAGTATCGAACATGACTCCCTTTGAGGCGTATTTTGATAGGAAACCTAATGTCTCCTATTTCGGTGCGTTTGGGAGCGATGCATATGCTCACATTCCAAAGAAGCAGAGCGGGAAGCTCGACTCTAAGTCCCAAAAGCTTGTCTTTGTGGGATATAACTCTCTTTCCAAGGGATACAGGTTGTATGATCCAAAGAGGAACGAGGTTGTCGTCAGCAGGGATGTGGTTTTTGATGAGCATGTTCCGGTTTCCACTGTTGATGAGGTGCCACTTCTTGGAGACCCAGATGATTTTGATGATGATTCCCAGTCGATTGTTCCAGCTGCACAGCCTCAATCAGTTGAGGAGGTTGAGCGTGCAGCTGGAGATGAGTCCCCGCAGTAGCAGGAGGCTCCACATTCTGTTCGAGTACCGAGGTGGTTGGTAGACACCCTTCGGGAGACCGGTGTTACAGAGCTTTCTTCCGAATGGACCACAGAGGACGGACCTCGAAGATCGCATAGAGTTTGTGATAAAAGTCATTCAGCGGAGCTTTTACAGGTAAACTATGCTTTGATGTCTCGTATCATGCGGGACAAAGAGCCCACTTCCGTTAAGGAAGCTCTTGCATAGGATACTTGGAGGAAAGCCATGCAAGTGGAACTGGATGCCATTGAGAAGAATAACACTTGGGAGTTGGTTCCGAGGCTGCTGAAACGGTCTGTCATTGGTGTCAAGTGGGTCTTTAAGACCAAGTATACGTCAGATGGGTCGGTGGACAAACACAAAGCCAGACTTGTGGCTAAGGGTTATGCTCAGCGGCCTGGCATCGACTATGAGGATACCTTTGCACTGACAACGAGGATGACCACGATTTGGACCGGCCCTTGCTTCTTCTCGGCAGTGGCCCGTATTTCAGATGGATATTAAATCTGCGTTCCTTAATGGTGACCTACAGGAGGAGGTGTATGTTGAGCAGCCTCCAGGCTTTGAGGTTCCAAGATCAAAGGGGATGGTTTACAGGTTGCGGAAGGCCTTGTATGGTTCTAAGCAGGTTCCAGGGCTTGGAATCAGAAGATTGATACCTTCTTTCTACGGACTGGATTTCAGAGATCGGTTGCAAATCCCAACCTATATCTCTTTCGGGAAGGCGGTATGGTCACATTGATCATCCTTTATGTGGATGACCTCATTCTCACCGGCGGTCATATGGCGCACATTGCAGTGACGAAGATTGCCTTGTCAAAGAAGTTTGAGATGACCGATTTAGGCTTAGTCCACTTCTTCTTGGGATTGGAGATCTGGCAGACCCAGAGGGGGTTCTTTGTCTCTCAGCAGCGGTATGTCCATGAGTTGCTTGAGGCCTTTGGGATGGAGAACTGCAAGCCTATCACGTCACCGATGGCCCGAACACCAAGCTTACAGTGAATGATCTTTGTGAGCCTGTTGATGCCTCTCTGTACCGGAAGCTGATTGGTTCATTGATTTGGTTGCTGAACACTAGATTGGACTTGACCTTTCCTGTGGGGTTGTTGAGCTCATTTATGCAAACGCCGTTGAAGTCTCATTGGGACGTAGGATTGCGGTTCTTGCGGTATTTGCAGGGTACGAAGGATCTTGGACTCTTCTACACCACTGGAGGTGAAACGAAGGAACGAGTTCGACTCCAAGGTTGGAGTGAGTCAGATTGGGGAGTAGATCCAGACACAAGGAGATCTACATCAGGCTACAGTTTTTCCCTCGGCTCAGGAGCTGTTTCATGGAGCAGCAAGAGGCAACCAACTATTACCTTGTTGTTGTTGACAGAGGCAAAGTACCGGGCTGGTTGTGGTGTTGCTTGCGAGGTTGTGTGGCTGTGGAGGTTGCTTGGTGAGATTGGGTATCCACAGAAGGAGCCCACGGTCATCCATTGCGATAACCAGAGCTGTATCGCTATTGCTCGGAACCCGGTCTTTCATGCACGAACCAAGCACATATAGATACAATATCACTTTGTTCGTGAGAAGATCTTGGCTGGTGACATCTTGCTTCTTTATTGTTCGACGGAGGACAATGTAGCGGACCTCTTCACGAAGTCTCTACCTCAGGCTATACTCCGGCGGCACTCCAGCTCATTGGGGTTGGTTCCACATCCAGGAGCTGAGGGGGTATTAGCAGTCATCTCTTGTCTGTACACTATGTTAGGGCCTCTGTTGTGGGTGTGCCCGTCCGTATTTGGTGTCTTCCCATTTTTCCTCACTCTCCGTATTTTTTCCCATTTATTTGGAGCCGTGTATGGGCTGTCGGGTGCCCCCAGGTGCTAGCCGACTTTGGCTCGACTGATCAAGTGATACACGACTGTATTCTTTATGCTGGCCCACTGGGCATATACTGGTCGTGGGCTGCTGTCGACTGACTCTGGCCGACCAGCAGCCAGGGGCCATATAAAATGGCCCCTTGCCCCCATACTCCAGTATTGTATTTTTCCGGGATTTATTGGTGTATATAGCAGAGTTACACAAGCTTCTCTCTCTCTTTTTCATCTGTGTATTGCTCTTTACAACAATTATCTTCATTTCCGCTGTGCATTTTGACAATTTATGTGTGTGAGCATATATATATATATAGTATATACATATTGAAAAGATGCAGGGGAGAAGAGAGCTTGAGCTCTTGCAAGCACACACACACTCACAAAACCCTAAAAGAGAACACACAAGGTGAGAGGCTGAAAATCTTCTTCTTCATTACACAACACTCAACACACCATATACAAAGATAAGAGTACACACAATATGAAAAGGTACTCAACCAAATACATACTAGGGTTCTCTATAGTGTGAACCCAACTAAATGAGCTGGCGCTATAACTATGCCAGTCTCTAGAATGGCTGTCACACAACTTGTCTCTAGATGCAGGGGAGAAGAGAGCTTGAGCTCTTGCAAGCGCACACACACTCACAAAACCCTAAAAGAGAATACACAAGGTGAGAGGCTGAAAATCTTCTTCTTCTTCACACAACACTCAACACACCATATACAAAGATAAGAGTACACACAATATGAAAAGGTACTCAACCAAATACATACTAGGGTTCTCTATAGTGTGAACCCAACTAAATGAGCTGGCGCTATAACTATGCCAGTCTCTAGAATGGCTATCACACAGCCTGTCATCCCACTGGCCGCATATCACCCATGATCTCACCAACCATGCCAGTGGTGTAAGTGTGGGGCCTATTCCCTATGCGGGTCATCAGTGTCCACCACCTCACTAGATGAGCTCGATATCTCAACACATATATGTGTGCATGTGTGCGCATGCGCTCGTGCATGTGCACGTGTACCTATGTACATGTGTGTATCTATGGTGCAAAGTGATTTGAAGTAAAAAAAAAGTAGTTATCTTGTTGATAAATGTGTGGAGCTGAGGTCAGGAACACGGATGTTTTAGAGTTACACGTTCGACATCAAAGGAGTGAGTATGTAATTTTGGAGAGGAGCTAGAAAAGGTTGAATTAAAAGAAATCTGGGGTGACCTCTCTAGTTTTAGCTGCCTGCTTCTCTTCACAATCCTGGTCTGTCGTGTTTATCCCTCCTCTAAACTTGGCCTAAAAGTAAGAAATGCTTCATATTTTCCCTCCTCCCTCCCTTAGTGTGCGTGCATGCATGTGTTCCTATGGTGCTCTTATCAGCTTTAATGACGGGACATTTGTGTTGACAGGATGACTTTGAAACACGAGCCAAAAATATTGCATCGAAAACAGTGGAGCAAGCAGACAAGAGCCTTAAAGCTGAAGTGGTCTCTCCTCTAGAATGGGAAAGGTAACCTTGATGACTGATCCAGATCTAGACAGTAACTTTTGAGAAAATGAATGTATGCTCTTGTGTGTGTGTGGGTGCGTGGGGGTGTGTGTGTGGGAGCATATATTGATAACAAGTTCTACACCCATATTGGGCACTGATGATGTTAGTGGGGATGTTGTAGTATCTAGTCCATACTATGCATGATGGAGTTGATGGTTTATTGTCTTGTGGATGACTACCATGAGCTTATAAACTCACTTTCTTATAAGGTGAATTTGGGCATGTTACTGGATCCATCTAGGTATATCTTCATGCTGTATTAGCGGACATGCAAATTTCACATTGTGACGTTTTCGTCCAAGTTGCAGGCAGTTGATATTGTGTTAATTCTTTCTATCTTTAGTGGTGCATATGCCCTATCAACTACCTTTTTGTTGTAATAATTCTTTTTATTTGTTATGATCCTTAGTGCTAGGCTTCATTATGGCAGAGTCTGCCCTGCATCTCCGGAGCTCTGACAAAAACTCAGTACACAGACCTTTGTATGAATGTATGCTCTTATGCGTGTGTGTGTGTGCATGTGTGTGTGTGTGTGTGTGTTTGGGGGGGGGGGGGTGGGAGCATATATTGATACCAAGTTCTACACCCACTATTGGGCACTAATGATGTTAGTGGGGATGTCGTAGTATCTAGTCCATACTATGCATGATGGAGTTGATGGTTTATTGTCTTGTGGATGACTACCATGAGCTTATAAATTGCACTTTCTTATAAGGTGAATTTAGGCATGTTCCTGGATTCATCTAGGTATATATATATATATATATAAATCTATACTAACCTTTGTAAAGGGCCAAATTGGCCCGGACCCAATGTAATACGTCATAGGTTATATTACTGTGATGGAAGATGGGCAAGGCAGTACTAGAAAACATAAAAAAGAAAATGCATTTCTAAGTCCATGAGAATTTCCTGTGAGATGAGGTATTCTATCAATCATCAAGCCTGATGGGGTTACATAGCCTTCAAACAATGTCCTTTGGAAATCCAATGAGTTTAAAAAGGGCCTTGTGTGCTAGTGAGCGTGTGCAACTGTGTTCAGGATGTCCTGACTCGGTAGCTCGGAGGATGCTTTGTGGTAGTGGCTGCACTAGTAATGCTTTGGAAAAAAGATGAGAATTGTTTGACTATGGCCATGCCGTCTCTCAGTATGTCACTTGAGTTTTCATTTGTGTCTGTTTGATTTACATACAATGTAAAATCTTCTCTTCATGTGTATTGTGGTCCTTTCTCTTTTTTGAGTACCACTAAGCGGGTTGTTGCATCTTTGAATTATTCTGTGAGTGGTCTTTCTTTCGTGGTTTCTTGACCCACATGCCATGTACAAGAATAAGAGAACTTCTTGTTACTTCTATACTGAAATGTTGAAGAAACACTAGATTGGCCCCTGCCACCCCCCTCTTCCGACTCCAAACAACACAAAGCAGAAATACTTCAATTGACATAATCACAAAGGTTATCACAAAAATAAGGGGACTAAAGAAGACATGATTAAAAAAGGTCGCTTGGAATCTAGCTGAAGGAATAAGTAAGAAAAGTGCGAGGTTGGTATTAGTGAAGCTATGCTTTTGTCATATCAAATTAAGTTAATCCAAAGAATTTGCATTTCTCAAGCCGTCATACTTTTTTTGTTATACAGATGGGTTCGAGAGCAACAAGAGGAAGAAGGTGTGAAACCTGGGGCAGATGTTTACATTGTTTTGCGCTTAGATGGGCGTGTTCGAAAATCTGGAGTGGTATCAACCTAAACTTAACTTGCAAGGATGGAAATCATGAGAATTTTTTCACAGAATCATTTGTTTTGCGATTTTTCCTCAACATGTTTCGGTACTTATTTAGAATTGTTTTAGAACAAAGTGGAACAATACAATGGAGGGGTGCTCCTTTTGGGCCATGCATACCTGCACACAGGGGCCTGAGAAATTAGGACTGATCAAAAGTAGAATCGAACTTCACATGAAGTTTGCACAAATAAACAAGCCATCAGTTCACCAAACAAGTGCAAACACGTAGGCAATAACAGATGATGAAACTAATTTCAGAGAACTGACAACCGGTCAGTTTGAACAGCTTCTCAGCAACCTCAAGCATTGGAGGGTTAATTTTTATGTAACACCCAAGCAGGAAGTCACTTTTGTGGAGTTACTAGTAAATTAGGCTGGCTATAAATCAGTTTGAGTCAAGGGTGGGCACTAATTTATCCAACACTACCATCACATCAAGCTAGTGCTGTTTGCTAGAATAGGATGCACAATGCCGCTTGAAGGCGGGTGAGGCACAAGGTGCAGTACGGGGTTGGCTGTTATGGCATTCAAGGTCTTGGGCTGTAAAGGCAGGTCATTTGCCGACCTTTCCAAGGTCATGGTGTTTATGTGGAGCATTGGATTTGCTCCTTGCTGTTAATTTAGCCGGCGGCAAAAATATCCTAGTGTCTCCCTCCCACACATGCATCTTTAGAAGACTTAATGGTTTTGGCATATTCATGTGCTTGTTGATGCAAATCATACTCTCTCATTCAAGGGAGGCCGCGGCATGCATGATTCCTTTCTGCCTTCGGCCTTTTGTATTTAGAACTTGTCGCTTTGCTTCCCATGCAACCCTTGGGCAAAGCCTATGTCTACCTCTAATGATGCACCTGAAACATATTTCACAAAGCGTCAACATACATTGTACTTACTCTTTTGTATTTCAGCTTTGTTTAGAACTTGCTGCCCTGCTTTCCATGCAACCCTCGGGGAAAGCCTACTTCCACCTCTCGTGGTGCACCTAAAACATAATTGACAGTCATTGAAATTCAACAGGATAACACCCCCTCCCCCCTTCCCCACTTTCCGGGGCTTGTGTCTTTGGCCCTGATTCATATTTGCATGCCAACCTGCCAGCTAATAGATCAGTGGTCATGCCAATGGCTTCCAACCAAGTTGCATGCACAAGTTGGGATTGCCATATCACATCTTCAGAAACCTCATAGGAGTATTGTCCGTCCTGCCACTCACATAGTTGGGATTGCTATTTCACATCATGAGAAACCTCCTAGGAATATTGCCTACCCTTCCGGTCATGTAAGCATGCAAGTTGGTGATTAACATCCTGAGAAACTTTGTAGGAATATTATCCATCCTTCTGGTCACATCAGCTATTATACATGTTACGCCATGCTTTGCAGCTGGATCGGTGTTTTTTTGTTTTGCATATGGAGTGGAGGCACTATCATCTTTATCATGTCTATTTATTCATTAGAATACTTTCTTTTTCTGGAACTGTTAAATGTATATATGCCAATAGATGACACGGTATTGGCATTTTCATATTTTTCTGTTTCTACAGAGTTGGGAACTGTTTCATCATTAAATTGGAGATCTTTTGTTTGCTGTGATACAGGGCATGCCTGATTGGCCCGAGCTTATCAAGGAGCTTCCCCTATTGGATACTCTAGTAAGCAAACTTGAAAGATGAAATACAATGGTTGTGGGGTATGATGCAGTGCTTGATTGCAGAAGGATGATGTTGTGAGATGGTTGGCACACTGCTTGTAACCATGGTCTTCTTGGTTCTTGGCTTCGGTATAATGGTGAGATGGTTTGCACATCTCCTGTAATTATTGTGACTAATCTGATCTGATAAGTTCAATTGTCGCATCCTGTGTGCCTACCACTTGTGTGTACAGTCAAGAAAAAAACAATTTGTGGTATCCTGTTTGGCATGCAAGGGATATGAGAGCTGGGACAACATGGGTGGCATTCATGATGCTACATATTGTCATTGATTTTTTACCGGTAAAGAGAGAGGGGTTCGAAAAGGAAAAAATCTCTCCTGTTCGAATCTCGGAATAGATTACCCAATTAAATTAAGGTTATAGCTACAGAAATTGGTATCAAGGAGACATTTTATAGCCTTACCTAGCACCTCAGAGCAAGGAGCACCATGGTTCTGAAGATAAAGAGGTGAATTGATGCATAAAGGTTGCAGGAATTGATGGGTTAAGGAAGAAGTCCCAAGTGATGAGAACCAACAGTTTAAAAATTGGCCTTAAAAGTAGTCCCTTCTCCCAATCACGAGTTGTTGTTGAAGCATGCTTATAATTGAGTTGATATATTTTCTTAAAAAGGGGTTCAAATTTGGCTATTCTGTAAACATCTTACAAAGGACAAGACATCAAGACCACGAAAAAGTTACAAATTTGGACTAATCAGACACAATGGACAAAGGATTGCAATGATTTCCCACAGGTTCCTGATTGATATACAAATCAACATGCACCATGGCAAATTCCACGCCTGCAAGGTATTGACCCCAATCTGCTAGATTAGCCAATTGCTGTAGGACTTTCAGATTGGACTGCAGACCTGATCTCTATGCACTCGGGTATCTCCCCATCCGAAAATTTAATGGCTTTCGAGATCAGCCCTTCCAAGCAGCGCACTCGTTTGTGTCATCAGAATTGTTGGAGTTACTATAATGTTGGATAGAGGATCTATTGATACTATAATGTTGGATAGAGGATCTGTTGGATAGAGGATCTGTTGATGTAGAGGTTGGTGCTATGGAGTAACCTTTATCAAAGTAAGATCAGACCTTTGTTGTTAGTGTCTATCGGGGTGAAGAGTCATCATCAAGAGTGGTGGCTGAAAGGTTGTGCAATTGGAGATAGAAGCATGTTCCTTTGATGGAAAGGATGGAGTGGAAGGAGAGTAGACTTTAGCTGAGAGGGATTTCGATGGAGAAGGTAGGTATTCAATCAAAAGAGCTTTCGAGGAGGAAGGTATTGGCCTTTTGTGGTAAGCATCATAGAGATCATTCAATGATCCTCTTTGTTACAAAATGGTACTACTATCTCCATGTTGTGGACTTCTAGAGAGAAGTTATATGTTGGTGAAGTATGGTTTAACTTTGGTGTCAATAATCCGTTCACATCCCAAATTTAAATCTTTTTCCAACAAATAAGTAATATAAACCTATAGTTTAAGGGATTAGTTTGCATATAGATTATCCATTCAAACATGGCATATTCATATTCTTAGTGAAAGGAAGCCACTCAAGGTTAGCTTGTAGTGTGGGTTGGCTAATAAATCCCATAGTTCAATGGTTATGAGATTTTTTTCACACCATGGATAAACTGGAGCTTGTATTATTTTTATTGGCCTGACCACTTAAAATCTAGCTTCATTTTTTGGAAGCTTTAGCTCACATTCAAGTCACTAAAGGTTTTTGAGGTGTCCTCATCTTGCCAATAGCATTGTGAAAATGCCTTTAGGATTTTCTAAGGTAATACTTGCATGGGCTGTTTAATTGAGTACCACATCCACTAGATGCCACCAAAAAATGTTCTCTTTGTAAAGTGGTTCTTGAGGACTTTTGTGAGTATGATTTGCCTAAAATAGCCCAACATTCTTACCCACTAGAAGGTCTAGCCATGCCTTGAGAGGTATCTCAATGGGAAACATTGAATTTTTATCGTCCAATTCATTTTTAGGGAATTGATCCATTGTGTAAAGTTCCTCATTATGACTCTCAACATTATCAAGTGTACCCAATGTGTCTATCATGGCACTATAGGTCCACTCTCTCCTTATGGAGAGTTGTTTGGAAACTTGTGAACCTTCCAGAAGTAATCCAGAAGTAAATAGTTGGCATGCAAACACCCTTCTATATAGTCTTTTAGGGTTTTGCATAGACCATGATTACAACATAGAACTGCGAGAATGGAGACACCATCATCAACCTTACAAGATAAGAATACATCTCCCAATGTGAATCTATTGAGGAGGTGTAGGAACACCTTTGGTGACAATTTTTCTAGGTCCAGTGATGGAATATGAGAAAGGCATTATCCAAGCTCCCTAAAAATCCTTAGTTTCTCTTCTATAGCTACAACATTATATATGGATTCTTCTCGTGGCACTTTAGTAGGTAGTTTCTCTTTCGCTTCAGAGGAAATATCGTAGTACTCCTTTTGGTTTTGGTTAGCCATCGAGAATTTGACATGGCATGGTTCAATTTTCATGGATGACTTGACTTGGTCAATAATTCACACTTGTAACCATGCTCCCTCAAGGTTGTTTAATGTGTTTAGTCTAGGTATTGGCAAGAATCTTTCTTTCAATCTTGGGTGGTGCGTTGTGTTTTTATGCATGTATTTGATATTCAAATGCACTAAATGAGGTTCTAGACATTGTTTCATCACTTGATTTCCCTTGGATCACTAAGGCTCCATTGTTCTTGCCATGCAACAAGAACATACATTTTCTTTGTCACTTATAATAGGTGTCTCACATGTGGGTTCCTTGTTTTTCAAGACAACTCAGTCAATGCTTCGACATCATGTGTAGCCTTGATCTTTCTTAGGGTTGGGTCTAAAGCTTCTTTCCTTTGTCTTTGGGTTCTTTAACTTACACTAATTGTTTTGACTATAGCTCCCTTGGGATTAGGAGCTTATTTCTATCCTTAAGACATTTTTTGTTTCTATTTCAAGATGTTCTCCTCCATCCATATTGTGAAGAGTTATCTTTTGCAAGCTTTTCACTTTTGTTTGCACCTTGGCTTGCAAGCATGTGAACATTTAAAGGTACCATGGATAATTATGCACACTTAAGATATTGGGTGTTGAGCACTACGAGGTGTTTTGCATCAAAACAGCTCTCCTTGAGCAATCTATGAACATGTGATCAATTGCTCACGTAGGAATTGTAAGGTCTCGGTAGTGTGGAATCCCAATTAGGACAATTTGCTACGTTGTACAATTCGTGATAGAAGAAGAATCACTGTAATGATTGTCTAGCAATTTTTTAGGTTGATTTCCTTTTGGTTCCAGGGAACTTGATTGATCAATAGAGTCCCTTTTCCAGGGAACTTGATTGATCAATAGAGTCCCTTTCCAGGGAACTTGATTGCTACGTTGTACAATTCGTGATAGAAGAAGAATCACTGTAATGATTGTCTAGCAATTTTTTAGGTTGATTTCCTTTTGGTTCCAGGGAACTTGATTGATCAATAGAGTCCCTTTTCCAGGGAACTTGAATGATCAATAGAGTCCCTTGAATTTGAGGTGTTTAAAATGTGTGGTTCATTGATTGGGTCCTCTAGGTGCCAATTAATGGTGCAAGGGGTGATGCACCTCCTATCATTAGGGGTTGTGGTGTTATTAGCATTTGAGACAATCTTTGTGCACTTGTTACACATAGATGGGGACGCATCGTGGCTCAAATTTTTACAATGATTGCAGTATACAAATGTTGGCTTAGGTTATGGATTATATTAATTGGGTTGCTAGTGATGGCAATGCACATTTGGTCCACAATTGGAAGGGGTTGTATGTTCAAGTCTATGTAGAGAAAAAAGCTCCCGAGCTCCCAAGACGCCACCCATACTAGTATTATCCTAGTATGTGGTCTCTGAAAAATGATTTAACCCAAACTTGTGAATACTTTTTGCAAAACTTTGAGATTTAAAAACAAATTTAAAAAATAAAAGGATCCACTTCCTCCAAGCCTTTTGAGAGGAAAAACCTCTCGTCTCCCTAACTCCACTTTGAGGGAGTGGGTCAAGTCTCCACTTTTTTCCTCTCCTCACCTTCCAAGTGTGTGGAGGTTGTTTCCAATGGCTAGTCTACATCAGAACTTTTCCCTACACATGCATACCTGATATAGACTTGGAATCTGGCCTCAAGCAGCCCCTATAATCTATACCGCATATAGAGACCCTTGTCACGTTGCATTCTTTAGAGCTCTCACCCTTACAATGGACTAGCATTGCATACATGAGTGTGCCACCACGTTTCACTAAATCTATGGTAGCCTTATTCCTACCACCTATAGGTCCTTTGCATGCCACAAGTTTCATTCCAATCACTCCCTAACCCTCTTTGCCTCTCAATGAAGAAATTCTTTCCATGCAGAATTGTAGGAAGGGGGTCACACAAGAAGGATTGTTTAGTGCACTGAACCTTTCAAAGCCACTTAAAACCACCTTAGTGAAAATTTCTAATCGTATGGCTAAGCTTAGTGGAACAAGGGATTATGTGGAGTATTGGGAGAAATTTGAACACACTTGTGAAGTCTTTGGAAACCTTGATTGCCCCACAAACTTACAAGCCTTAAATCTTTTGTTTAGAGGGCAAAGCAAGTGAATGGTTTCATACATTAAGGTCCAAGATTTAGAACATTGAAATAATTACTTATTTATAGATTCTCAAGATGTGGTTTTAAATGAAGTGCAACAAGGGAACTCAAAACAATAGAGCGAAAACCTAGGAAATCATATGGGATTACATCTTGTGCATGAAACCCTAAACTCATGATGTGAAGACTAGGAGAAACTCAATGAAGCACAAATGAACAAATGTTTTCTGATAGTGTTACACAATGATCATAGTCTCAAATCTTTATTCTTTTGATTAATGTTACAAAGAAGTAATCTGCTTTGATGACAACATGTTGGAGGATAATTTAAAAATGGAACCTTCCTTGTGTAAATCAATAAAAGCAAGGAAATTTGATCTCTGCACACATAATTTAGAGTGATTAAGCAAGGAGATTTTGAGTGATTGAGCAAGGAGATTTTGGCTAGGCCTAACTTAGTGCATATACCCACGGATATCAAACGCTATATGTACTGTAAGCATTTGAGATTACATCCCTAAGAGGCTCTTGCATTACTAACATCTCAACAAAAATATGCTCTCCCTTTGAAAGATGTGCCGGGTTTGAGTTTCTAAGGGTGCTCAGATTTTCACAACGTTTCATGGTGTGAGGATGGATCTCACGACGTGAGAATTCATATTCATGGCCTAAAAATTGGATCTTATTATTTTCATGGCATGAGAATTGATCTTCATGGGGATATTTTCACTGATCTTCACAGGGTGAGAGAACTGGTTCTCAAGGCGTGAGAATTGATTTTGATTGTGTCTCCTAAATAAGTGCCCACAACGTTTTTTTCCCTGGAATATGTCTCCTAAATATGAGGATTTTGGTTTTGTCTCTCCACTCCTTTTTTTTGGATCTTTGTGCTCGTGTGCGTGGGCACTTTTTCATGCCGCCATCAATAGCCAGCAGGTTTTGAACCCAGCACCTCATGCATGGGACTTCAATACCTTACCACTAGGTTGTGTCTTCATTGGCTCTCCGCTCCTAATTTTACGACGTACTATTTTTTTGGTGTTTTATCTCTTGGCTTTCCTAATCACTTTGCTAATATGACAAAGCATAAAGTTCGTGTGGGAGACCTCTTTATAGAAATTAGTATAAATTAAGAGTTTCTTGTATTTTTTTAACTTGTTTAATCCTTCTTAATCACTTGCGAACCTACCTATCTAACCCAGTGTAAGAAAAACAACAAAAATAAATAAAAAATCTAGAATTAATCTCCTGCCCTAAAACCTCTTACATAATATTACCTAAAGTGTCTTAGATCTAAAGCTATTGCATGCAATTGTGCATTTTAAATGTATCTAACTATTCCCCTTGGCTAGTTCCTAAGATTAAAAAAACAACACACAAAAAAAGAATCTACAAAAAAAGGTTCTTTTCTCTCTTCTTCTTCCTTGCATCTACACATCTAGCCATATGTGTTTTGTGGACACACCACTATTTGGCATCGGGCTATGGAAAGATCCAAAGAGTGGTGAATCAAAGAGGCTAATTATCATCCCCAAACAATGGTACCAAAAATGTATAGGCTTAGAGATAAGGGAACCACTCTACCTCTCCAAATACAACTATCACATATGGATAGCTTTTGATGGCATCGATCTGTCACCTCAAAGTGGTTCACACACAGTGGGTAGTACACACGCTCCTCTCTCACACCTATGGTAGCTACATAAACATAAATATAGAGTAGAGAAGCAAGAGAAAGATTCAATTACACAGTGGGAGAGTGCATGTGAGAAAAGTTGGTGGACTTCAATCTACAAGGCCTTATGTTCTCACACACACTATCAGTATGGTTATCCATGCACCCATTGCTTCTATCGCTAATACAATTCTTAATCTCATAATACATCCATGAAGTACATCATTAGGGAATTCAATATAGCTTGCTACTCCGACATGCTCTTTTGGAGTGGGAATTGCCATTATTAAGTAGTATGTCATACAATCATAAACAGTAACAAGCACTCGTCTCTAAGTGATAGAAATAGACACTATCGCTTCACATCTTGATTCTTTATTATGCTTATGTGTATGTACTTACTCCATCTTGTTTTTTGCATTGGCATCTATTCACCTATAAATATGTTAACAGATGGGTTGACAAGGTTACAATATTCAATTTAAGATATCACCTAGCCTCCCTCTTGTCTGAAACTTGAAATTAAACTTTGGCTTGATTTGGGTAATTTTATTAAATTACCATCCCTCTTGTTTCAAGGGGGAGAATTAAAATTAAACATTGTTTGATTTAGGATTAGACAAACTCTCCCTTGTGTAATGTTTGATTTAGTGTTGGATAAATGGTTCTTTATTGAACAATGTTCAATTCAAACATTGTTTGAATTTAGTGTTGGACAAACACTCCCTTGTGTGACAAGGTTCCATATTGAACAATGTTCAATTCAATTTATAGACCTAGAGTCCTTGTGCCAAGAGAACCATCCCTCTTATATTTTAAGGAAGGATTCAAATCAAATTTTATTTGATTTAGTGTTGGACACACACTCCCTCATGTGTGAAGAGGTTACAATATTCAATTTAAGTAATGGATCTAGCCTCTTTCCTATGTAAAACCACATTCCACTTGTTGTAAGGAAGGATTCAAATTGAAAATTATTTTATTTATTTGATACACAATCCATTTTATGTTAAGTGGTTGCATATTTAACAATCTTCAATTTAAGTAGTAATGGACCAATCATCCCTCTTGTTTTGAGGGACGATTCAAATGAGGCATTGTTTGATTTGGTGTTGGAAACATGTTCCCTATTGTGTGAGGAGATGTACCATGTTGGGTGCTAAAAGAGAAGAGTAGCTGCTTTGTTCTGGCCAGAATTATAGAGAGAGCCACCCCCTTCCCCCCTAAAGTCTAGGACCTTAACATAGTAGCCATTTACCGAAACTACTACTAAGGCTACTAGTAGGGCTTTGTTCTGGCTAGAATTATAGAGAGAGCCACCCCCACCCCCCTCAAATCTAGGACGTTAACATAGTATCCATCGACTGAAACTATTACTACTAAGGCTTTGTTCTGGCTAGAATTACAAAGATTGCCACCCCCCACCCCCCTCAAACTTAGGACCTTAACATAGTAGCCATCTACTAAATTATAGAGAGCCACCCCCACCCCCTTAAATCTAGGACCTTAACATAGTAGCCACCCCCACCCCCCCTCAAATCTAGGACCTTAACATAGTAGCCATCCACTGAAACTACTACTAAGGCTATTAACCAAATTGTGTGAAGAGGTGGAGGCTATTAACCAAATTGTGTGAAGAGGTGGACCATGTTGGGCTTTGAAGGAGAAGAGAGTTGCTTTGTTTCAGGCAAACATTGTACACAGAGAAACCCCATGACACCCCCTAGGACCCTAACATAGTAGGGCTACTAGGCTATGAACTAAATTGTGTGAGGAGGTGGTGGACCATGTTGGGCATTGAAGGAGAAGAGTATTTGCGGCTACTACTACTATACAGAGAGCAACCCCGACACCACCCCACCCCCCATCATGGCTTTCAAACCTAGGACCATAAAACATAGTAGCCATCCACTCAAACTACTAGTAACCAAATTGTGTGAGGAGGAGGTGGACCATGTCGAGCATTGAAGGAGAAGAGTTTTTGCTAGGCTATTACCCAAATTGTGTGAGGTGGTGGACTAGTAACCAAATTGTGTGAGGAGGTTTTGGACCATGTTGGGCATTGAAGGAGAATATTAGTTTTTCTATTTTTGGCAAAAAATTATAGAAACCCCTCCTTCAAACCAACGACCCTAACATAGTAGCCATCTACTCAAACTACTAGGATATTAACCAATTTGTTACAAATTTGATGTTCTCTTACCATGTGTGCACACAAGGGCACAATTAGAAATGACCTTTGATCAATGTTGATTGTCTTATGCCACTTGTGTCTAACTTAGCTTGGTGGACATGTGAGTTAGATCACCACTTTTTGAAGTCTAAGAAAAATGCTTGATTGACTATGTTATATGTAGGAGAACCCACTTTATTAGACAACTAGCATACACACCATCATTATTGTGGCACAAAATAGAAGTAAACATGAAGGCCTCCAAACTTTAGGGCCTAGCAAGAGCTCCATGATGTTTCTAATTTCCACATGACACATCAAATATCCTCAAACCATTAACTATAGTAGTGAAGAAACATGTATATGTATATATACACACACACACACATATACATATATACCTGTGTGTGTGTGGTGTATATATATACATATATATATGGTGGCTATGTCTTTGGATTGCTAAGGAGGAAAAATCGGGTTTTTTTTTGTGTGGGAGGATGGGAATGGGGCACAGAGCAAGGGAGGGGGGAAGCACGTGAAGATGATAATGACCTAGAGAGGCTAGAACTAAAATTGACTAAGGTGTCAACCTTAGGTTGTCCAATAATAAGTGGGTTGTTCTAGTAGTGCATTCATTAAAGGGATACTAAGATAAATTCTGATTGAATAACCCATCTCTCATGAATGGTTCCATGTACAGTTAGTCTTCTCATAATATAATATTATACTCGTTTGAAATTATAAGTGGTAGAAATTGTCAAGGCTTTATTCGGCTTTCATAAAATCTATATAGTGCTATTATAAATTTAACATAAAATGCTCTTGAGCTCATCTTTCTATGGAAGGAGTAGCAACATGATTAGCCATTAAATGCACGATAGAAAATTACTCTAAAGGGGTTGAAAAAGAACCTTAAAAACCTTGTGTGCATGATAAAAATTTACTCTTAAGGGGACGCAATTTTTTCTGAGAAGATTGCAGATCTTGTCTTCACATCCAATCAAATTGGTCTAATTCCTCATAGCTCCAAGGGTTTTCAAGCATGCTCTACAAGCTGGTGAAGTCAAAAATTGATTTGATCAAGTCTACAGTGAGATCCAAGCTCTTCATCAAATCTGCAGGTGACTTTGGTAAAACAGAGATTAAGCATTCAATATTTGGTCAAATCTTGTGTTTCTTGGCTTAATCCTCTACTAGACTAATTGCTATTGATGGCCTTGAAAGGATTTGAGCTCATTTGAACTCTAAGGCCTCAGATCTGGGCTCCCCGCATACTCTGTTTTTTGCACACAAAACAGAGGATTAATTTGCTAATCAATGATTAATCAATATTAATCACTGTATTTTGGTGCAATTGAGGGTTCAAATTAATCATTAGGTATCTGATACAGATCTCTATAATTCAGATTGCAATTCGGAGTTGGTTTGATACTCCAACCATTCCGTACAAATTGGTTACCCTTGATTTAATGTAATTTCTGGTAAAATTATGCTAATAAATTTATGGTAATCATCATTTTGCATTTAACCATTGGTTAATGCCTGCAAATCACACTCAAATTCCAGATTATTCACAGCCAGAGTTGCATTTGGGAATGTGTATAAGAATGAATGCTATACGCATTATGTATTAGGCACATTGCATCAGTGAAAAAATGGGTGTGGCTCAAACCTTCCGCTGCTAAGTCACCATGGGCTTGTTGTTAGTGGTGTGGCTCAAACCTTCCACTATTGGGTCACCATGGGCTTGTTGATGAGCCGATTCACTTTTTATGTAAAAGGCTAAGGAATATTTCCTCAAATATTGTGGGGTATGTGGGGGTGGTGGGGGATAATGATAAGAGAGAATTTATGATAGGGTTTATGAGAGGGGTAAGAGGGAGAAGATCAAGAGGGGCGGAGTGTGGGGGGTTATTGGTGGGCTGAGATGGGGCAAACTCTGTGGGGGGGTAGAAGATGATGGGGATAGTGGTGATTAGATAGGATAGAAGATTAGATAGGGTAGAAGATGATAGGATAGTGGTGATTAGATAGGATAGAAGATGATGGGGTTAATGGTGATTAGATGGGGTTAATGGTGATTAGATGGGGTTAATGGTGATTAGACGAGGTTAATGGTGATTAGATGGGGTTAGTGGTGATTAGATGGGGTGTGGAAGATGATGGGGTTAGTGGTGATTAGATGGGGTGGTAGATGATGGGGTTAGTGGTGATTAGATGGGGCTGACTCTTTGAGGGCAGTAGATGAGGGCAGTAGATGAGGTAGAAGATGATGGGGTTGATGGTGATTTGATAGGGTAAAACAAGATGCTGGGATTAGTGGTGATTATATGGGGGGTAGAAGAAGATGCTAGGGTTAGTGGTGATTAGATAGGGTAAAAGAAGCTACTAGGGATAGTGGGGCAAGGTTAGGTGCTATCAATGTTGATGCTTTGTTGATGACATCTTGGCAGCATAATCTTGATCTTTAGTTAGATTCTTTTTTTATACCTTGGATGCCCTCTTCTAAGGAATAAAAGAAAAAATTGGCACTGGTCACTTCTTCTTTTGAAGAACTAATTTTAGCATCCTTTGCAGCATAATCTTCATCTTTCTTCTTATCTTGGCTACCCTCTTCTAATGAATCAAAAAAGCATCACCATTGCTGATTAATTCTTCTCCAAAGAGGTCGGTGGGGTACACCACCACATAATGTACACCATATGTCCCTAGTTTGCGTGATGTGCTTGATTTAGTCATATATAAGCTAGAATAGCATGAGGATCTCCGATCATATGATATTGTGAATGTGAGGCCTATCAAGATGAAGGACTCCTTATTGTTGGTAAGCCCTATGAAGATAGATTAGGGATGCCTCAAGCATGAGGTCATCCATGGGATAATGCTATGGAGGAGGGGGGATGAGCTTCAGGAATGCTTGAAACTTTATTAAAGAAGCACCAATCGATGAGGTTAAAGACAATGGAGTGTG
Source organism: Cibotium barometz (assembly GCF_041138505.1). Classification (NCBI taxonomy): domain Eukaryota; kingdom Viridiplantae; phylum Streptophyta; class Polypodiopsida; order Cyatheales; family Cibotiaceae; genus Cibotium; species Cibotium barometz. The sequence goes on along the minus strand of NC_141107.1, from coordinate 21,867,054 downwards.
GTGGGAGGAATTAGAGGCTACTATGGTCAATGAGAAAGAGGACTTGGGTTGTGGAAGAAGAGAGTGGCTAAGGTGGGATGGGTAGTGGTGTGAACACGAGAGAGGGAGGGTGGAGAAGGTAGCTGGGTCGAGAGGGTCAAAGAGGAAGATGTTGGATTGAAGAAGGTAAAGGGGTTGATTTTTGAAAAGGGACTCTAGGGCTTTGATGGGGCTTTGATCATGTTATAGTCCACTATGGGAAGAGAGTTGAGGTTGGTCTTGCCATGATCATGGGAATGATGAGTTTGTGTTATTTTGGGTCTTCAAAATCATGGGGATTGTTGGTTGCTTCTGTGTCCTCCTTCGGTGTCTGAATCCCTTTGTGGGAATTTGCTAGCAAATGTTTCTTTTTTTCTAAAAAATAGCATCGTAGGTTTCTTCCTTCTGTTGCCACTTGTTTTTTAATTTGATTATTCTATTTTGTATAAAAGTGGTAGTGGCCCTGTCATCCTCTTCAGTGCATGCATTGTCTTTTTCTACTTCCATCTGGAGGACTACTAGCTCTTTTTAGCCTCTTCATGGGTTTCTTTAACAGGATATTGAGTTATCGAGCTCAACTAATGCTGTAAACATTGATAACCCGACATTGATAATCTGCCTGGGTGATAGCTTTTGCACTTATGCTACTAGCATAGTTGGTAAGATTATGGTTGATATACCGGCCAATAGACACAACAAGATGTATGATAGCCATATTTGGATTACTAGAGCATGGTATAGTCATAGCATTAGCTCATATAGTCGTGTTCACCCAACCATTGTATGTTATAGTAGGAGAGTACTTTCCATTATAGTATGTACTCTTATCGCTTTAGTTGTACGGTTGTAGAGAAGAGAAGAAGATAGAAGAAAATTTAGCCATCCATCTCTCTTGTGTCTTGCTCTCTCTTATGTGTGTGTGTGTGTGCTCTCAAGGAACTTAAGCTCTCCCTCTCCCCATTGCATTCTCTTTATGGTATCAGTGCTCCGGTTCATGTGAGAGATAAAGAGAGAAGAACAATGTAAGCAAGGAAGCACTACATGGGTAAGGGTATTTCCATCTCTTTTTCCTCTTAGATTTTGGAGCAACACCTTTGGTAGCTATGAGAGCTACAGGCAAATAGGATAGTCATTATCTCATATTGAGAGCTACAGGTAGATAGGATAGTCATTATCCCATCCTCTTAGGTGAAAAAATAAGACCATATTGTGTGTGCACTTAATTGAGTTTTTGTGTATTTTAGTGTGCTTCGGCCATGTTTTGGACCTCGTTTTAGCTCTATAAGTTCCACAAGCACTTTGTGAAGGTCTTGATTTTGGTTGTGTATGTCCAATTTCTAGTTTGGTACAAAATTGCAACATAAATTTGGTTGCATGATAGTTTGTGCAAAGAATCTAAGTGTTATAGGTGTTGGGGAATGTACATTTATGTGATTGGTTCACATATAATGGCATTATAAGTATCGATGTTGAAGATTACTGATTTTGCAAGTGTAGAAGATTTTTGCAAGCACTGTTTTGTAAGTAAATGCAAGTAAAGAAGTCTAATAACTTATCGCAGATTATGAGTGAGAAGCTAGACAAGAATAACGTCCTTGTGTAGCATGTTTATATGCACACAAACATAATTCTACATCACCAACAACATTGAAAGTACAAGATCTAAGACAAGCATGGAAGTTCAAGAGGATGACCAATTTCCTTATGGAAAAAGGATATGAGTAGGGGTTCATCACACAGGTGATAAAAAGAAGCCATAGATTGGAGAAGAAAATCCCACCCCCCTTAGCAAGTGCAGGCATAAAAAGCATGGCATAAAAGAGTCAGAAAGGTGTTGTATTGTTTGCTATTAGTGTGACAGATTCTATGGTTGTAAGGAGACTTGGGAAACCTTGGTGAAGATGTATATAGCACAAACATCCAAGCTCGGAAGATGCAACTAAAGAAAGAGCTGCATAATGTAACTAGAGGAAAACTGAGTATAAATGATTACTCAGTGAAGGTTAAAGGGCTTGTAGATGCCCTTGCATCTATTGGATCACCAGTAGATGATGATGATGTGGTGTTAGTGACCTTCAATGTTGTGCGCTAGACAAGGAACGAACAAAATAAGCCCAAGATCTTGTGAGAAATGTGCAAGCTATACACTAGAGCTTGTTTGTGAGCAAGTGGTTGAGTACATGTGTGTAAGCTGCACACTAGAGCTTATTGTTGTGAGAAAGTGGTCATGCACAAAAACACTGACCCCACCTAAGTGTATCATCACTGACCCTATTTTAGAGCCAGTCTCATAGATCCTGTGAGGGAGCCTCAGAGCTTACTAAGGGCCATAATCAAACCAATGACCATTCACAAGAGTTCATAAGAGAGCCATGTCTAGAGTGTTTGCCCTACATTGCAACATGTAGTGAGAGAGGACTCAATGGAAAGTTGACCTTCTATTTTGAGATGTAGTGAGGAAGGACGTAGTAAAAAGTCATCATCACAACAACATTTTCTCTGAGGTGATTGGCGATGACTTCATATCATCCCCTTCAAACTCACCACCTCCTAGGAAAGATTTAGTGCACATCTTGTACATGTTGGCACATCCAGTCTTGCCTCATAGTAAGTACAAACCAAGTGAGTGTAAATATTACCCATAGACACAACATGCTTTATAGCATGCCTCACAGCCTTCTTATCCTCGTAGGTCTGAGTCTTGAAAATTTCTCTTTTACAAGGAAATTCTTAGCTTTGGAGAGACTTATCCAACTAGATGACAAGAGCCCATGTAATGCATGATGCATGGCACATGACCTTTATTAACCTTTGTTAACATGTAAGCACAATTGATAAAAGGTCAACAAAGGTCAACATGTAAGCACAGTTGATAAAAGGTCAACATGTGAGCACAATTGATAAATGCCAATTGAGAACATGTGACCTCAATGGTTCAAGACGATGGAGCTCGAAGGTCAAGAGATATGCCAATTTTTCTAAATACCCCTTATGAAGGTTATTTAAGACAATGAGAGCGAGATCTTTCTATGGCAATCTATGGCTCTATGTGTGGTAATAAAGGTGAGGCCTTTTTATGCCTTGCAAAACAAGTGTCTCATTGGTATTGATATCCATGCTCTTTGGTTATTTTGATTACCATGTTTCAACCCTTTCTGTACTTCTGTTGTATCATCGATAGACTTGAAGCAATCCTGACATGTCTTCATTTAATGTGATGGTTGTGGTTTACCTCACCCATGTCTGTGCTATGTGCTAACATAGTGCGGCACAAGCAGGAAGTCCAGACCCTATTAAGGCACCCCATTAAACAAGTGCTCATTTCTAGAGATGTGGTGTTTGATGAGTTGGCAAGTTGGTACAAAAACAAAGATGATGTTATGGTGGATGACATAGATGCAAATGAGCATGTGAACTTGCCAAAAGAGAGAACTACTTCATTATTTGGGCTAGGTGAAACATCAACTAGAAGTGATAATGTAAGTCCATGGTCAGGAAGGTTGATACATGGTAGTGTGAGCACAAGTGGAAGTGTTGTTGATAGAGGCAAAAAGAAGGTTGAAAGAATTGGCATAACAAGTTATGAGTCATCTAGCTTGGAAAGCTTAGATGAAGAACTTGGCATCCCAGCCTTACGTACTCTAGGTGTAATGCGAGAGAGATATATTCCTCCACATGATAGAGCTCTCTTAAACCTTTGAGCCTGATGATGGAATCAAGATATGGGACACCATTAAGGGATTGTAGTACATCAAAGCACTTTGCTATGTGCTATGACACTTCACTTGTAGTGCCACACTTTGGCTTGTGCTTCAGCCCTTTGTGTACTTATGCTATATCATTGGTAGACATAAAGTAGCTTGACATGTTAGCAGTTGTTGCTGGAGTGGCTCAGTTCATCATGACCCACTCGTGGGTTTGAGCCCTGACACTATAGGGTTATGTGTGGTGTAACCTCTAGCTCGGTTACATCCCCTTGAAAGGGGGGATTTTTTTTGAGGGGATTTCGAAGAAAAAAAAAAGGAAGCTTGACATTATCGTCATCTAATGTATAGTCTTGGTGGTCCCACCCACCACAGTGCAACTTTACTTCACATGCCTTCATGTGGTTGTTGATGTAATGCAACACAAGTAGGAGGTGTGGACCCTATTCAGGCAACTCTCACTAGCCTTTGAGCCCAATGGAATCAATATATGGGGCAACATTAGGGGCTTATGGTGTATCTCTATTGTATGCTATTACACTCTAAAAACTTACTTTGTGTTGGCCTACACTGAAAAGCTGATGACGATGTCACCAGAGAGCAGGTGCAGCAACTCCGGCGTTAGTCGGGAGTTATCTTCCTTCACAAAGACGTCCATGCATGGATTAAACCTTAAGTTTTTTTGGTTAGTGCACACTTGATTTAGGCAGTAAAAGATACCTAAAACTAATCTAATCTATGGATTTTCCAACTACCCACCTCATGTGATTTTTCATGCTCTTATTCCAGATTAGCTAATTCTAAGTTTTATTCATGATATTAAACATAAGGTAGTACATGCATAAAAAGCTGATGAAGGTCAATATTGTAGAAAGGCAAGCAACATCTCTAATAACATAGAGAAGGGAGAAGTGTAGGAGCTCAAGGCATGTGTACAAGGCTAGAACATGGTCAATCCTAGTGTCACTAAGTGTGATTGTTCCATGAGAGTATGCCCGTGCGTCAACTTAAAGCTAATGAGATGAGAGTGCCTTAAAGCCAACTACTCAAATGCATGTTCATTGAATCCAATTGTTTAGATGCATGTTCATTGAAGCATTGGTAAAATTTCTTTGATGTTTGATGAATGTCGAGCTCCTCCAAGTAAGCATAAAGGCTTGTCTTCATGACTATGTTGAAGAGGAGTGGCCAGGTTGTATATCGCGAATCAAAGCGAGCACTTTGAACTATCAAAACTCTTTGGTTAAGACCTCGTGAATCAAAGCGAGCACTTTGAACTATCAAAACTCTTTGGTTAAGACCTTTGGGAGGATTCTTTTTTTTTTTATAAATTGCTTGTCACTATGGAATGTCTCACAATTGCTAGCATTCACTTTTTCCATTAGTCACATTGAGAACTTTGGGATAAGGTAGGTTGGCAACCAACATCTCTATCTCCACCTCACCTAAGCCATGATGGCATGACCCTTTTTCTTCCCACAAGAAGTACTTGTCTAGCCTTTCCATGTAGAAATTGAGATGTGTGAGATAAGAACAAGCATGCACAAGAGGTGGTAGATGCCATCCCGATGCCATGCACTTATTGAAAAAGTAGTTGTAGTTGAGGATAAGTTCATGAAGGCTCTTTAGCTTGTCAAGACCTCGAAATGATCAAGTCCTAACATAATTGGCCACGTCTTAAGTCCTACTTTCTCTCTTCCTCTACCATCTCTACACATCTAGTGGGGACAAGGGAATCCTCCCAAAGGCCTTATCCAATGAGTTTTAATAGCTATATGCTTGCCTTACTTGATACAACCTGATCCCTCCTCTCCAATCAAGTCATGAAGATGGTCCTTTACGCCTTCTTGGAGGAGTTTTACATTCACCACACATCAAATAAATCAAATAGATTCTCCAATGACCATGCATTTGAATAAGGTGGCACATCAAGGTGGCACATCAAGGTGGACTTTGTCTGCATTTGTGATGCCCCATAGACCACCTGGAAAAAACGCGATTTCCTCCTGAATGCACCAGTGGTTTGATGATATTTTTGCATGGGCTGGAGCCCAATGGTTATGACTAGCTAGGGCTAAAAGGTTTTGAGCTAATGTTGTGCCTAGAGTGAGAGGGAGCTCCTCCACTGGCTGGGGGTGTAGAGACTAGTTGAAAAAGAGGTAAAAATATTAATTTTCTACTAATCCTAATTAGCAAAGTGATTAGCAAGATAATGGTTGCAGTAGAAATACTCCATGTGATGTCTTAATGACCTTGTAGCTCATTGTCATAGAAGCTCCTTTTTCATAGAGCTATCAATGTCCATCGATCTTCAACGATGACAGTTTGAAGCACCTCGAATGAAACTCCAATCACATTATATTGTCCACAACACTTCAAATCGACATTCCCATGTCTCCCCATTAATTTATTTGATGCAATCACCTTGGATATATTCCATGGCTATATGAATGTTACTATTGACATAACTAAGATAATTAAACCCACTTTCATGATGTTGGGCAAAATTTTGTTCTTTGCTAGAGAGCATCATGTTGCATGCTAGACAAGTTGATGATATCCCTTGTGCTAATCTTTCAATACGATCATATTTAAGATAGAAGCATGCATGCGATTTGTTTTTCCTTCATGTTTTTTTTAAATGGATTATGTAAGTCATGCTTGCTACACTGAATACCCAAGATCGTGTACTCAGGCTAATTGTTGTTCAAAAGCATTGCACTAATCACTACTTAAGCATCAAAAGGAACATCACATTTCTGGATTTCATTTATTTTAGAGAGAAAGAGCACCAACAATCCATCACTATATGTATTCTTGAATGTAAACCAATAATTGATTGAAAGTGCACATGGGCCTTATTTTAGAGAGGAAGTGCACCAACTCTCCGTCAATGGTCACTATATATATTCTTGTATGTAAACCAATAATCGATTGAAAGTGCACATGGGCCTTATCTATCTTCTCTATATCAATTCAATATTTTTAGACACTTTATTTCTAATTACTAGATTTATTGTGTACACATACTTAATGATACGTAGAATTGTATTCAAGGGAAAAAAAACAAGAAGAATAATGTTCATAAGTATTTACTACTTCTTTGAATGGTATTTTTTATTTTTAACAATCATACACAACACCCTTACTCTCTTTTTTTTGTATTGTTGGGTTATCTTTTAGAGACGGAATTCGACAGACTGCATGCCATTATAATGGCATGTTATGGATTATGAAAATTACTGAATTATTTTTGTGGTATATTCTTATGAACATTTTTTATTATTTGCCACATGGTCAGTGACTTACCGCTAGGTATTGGTCGCATCATGTTAGGTAGATAGTCACTGGATATAATCTTGTGCATGTGTTTTTGATAGCAGATCAGTGGCAGGGCTAGTGCGGGCGGCATGATGATGGTTACACATTTTTGGCATGCATATTGGATGCACATTTTGGCTCACTATGTTCATGGAGAAATTATATTTTTGGTGACATTATATTTATGCGAATTTTTTTTGTAGTGGCTTGTTGGTTGTCATTATCTTGTACATAAAATGGTGGCACACATATTTATTATGCACATTTGTTTTATAGGGACATATTTATTCAAATGGTTTGTTTACCCTTAGTAGATGGCCCATATTAATTCATGCATAATGCTTTGCTAAAGTCAAGACACAAGGATGGTTCACATTACTTCATGCATAATATTTTCCTAAAGTTTAGGGGACAAGGCCCAAAGTGGAGTTGGCTCACAAAATAATATATCTAAGTACACTTGCTTGAAAGCATGAGACATCAAGCAAGTGGGGGGAGATTATACCCAATGTGTGTGTCGTGCATCTTCTCTTCTTTCATGTTCATGCATGTTTATTTTTCAATAAGCTATGGTATTTTGAGAGAGGTAGAGTGAGCCTTGTCTATTATTATATTGAATTTGTGCATGAGAACCACAACCCTCCTGCAACAACAGTGGCCCAAAATGGAGTGTAAAAGTCATTTTTGGCTCACAAAATAATATATCTAAATACACTTTCTTGAAAGCGTGAGCCGTCAAGCAAGTGGGGGAGATTGTACCCAATGTGTGTGTCGTGCATCTTCTCTTCTTTCATTTTCATGCAAGTTTATTTTTCAATAAGCTATGGTGTTTTGAGAGAGGTAGAGTGAGCTTTGTCCATTATTATATTGAATTTGTGCACGAGGACCACAACCCTCCTGCAAAACAGTGAACCAAAGTGGAGTGTAAAAGTCATTTTTGGCTCACTAAATAATGTATCTAAATACACTTGCTTAAAAGTGTGAGCCATCAAGCAAGTGGGGGGAGATTGTACCCAATGTGTGTGTCATGCATTTTCTCTTCTTTCATGTTCACGCAAGTTTATTTTTCAATAACCTATGGTGTTTTAAGAGAGGTAGAGTGAGATTTGTCCATTATTATATTGAATTTATGTATGAGGACCACAATCCTCCTGCTACAGTGGTACCAGAGCCAGATCTACATCTAGTAGTGCTACAGCGAATAGTCCTCGGGAAGCGTGCGACCCGTCAAGGAAAAAAACAGCCCTCAAGAAGCGTTCCCCTATTGTGCATAGAGAAGCATCCCAGAGACATGCTGCGCGAATGCGGTGGGTGCTAGTTCCGGAATTGGGAACACCCAATGACCTGCACGTACATCCTAGCACAAGCCACAAACGGCCCAAGGCCCTATAAAGGATCAAGGCCATTAGTAGGAAGTAAAGCCCATAAGCTCTCTCTCTTCTCTTTTACCTCTTGGATACATTCAAATGAAACCAACACAATATATATACCCCTCTTCCCACTCCCCATGAAACCATTAGTAGGAAGTAAAGCCCATAAGCTCTCTCTCTTCTCTTTTACCTCTTGGATACATTCAAATGAAACCAACACAATATATATACCCCTCTTCACACTCCCCATGTTTTGGCTTATGGGATTTGTCTTTTTCCTTCTCCCCTCTCCTCATTCACCCTGCCACTTTTTCATAAACCCACCTCCCCCAAAAATTTCTCCCCAAATTATACTATTTTGCTTCTAAAATCCACATCGCACCTCCAAATTCACCTCTATAAACTCCCCCCCTCTTTACCTCATCAACCCCATTGTTTTGAGCTCTACTACACCCCTATTTTATTTTACATAGAGAAAAAAAATCATTGTTAATTCATGTGCAAAGTGATTTGCAAGCTTCATAAGCAATGTGCTTGTGAATACTGGGCTCTTCTCCATCAATAATTTCACTCTCAAATCAACCCTTCTGCTTCATCATCAACAACGCCTTCAAATCTTTATTTTGCGGTGCAAAAGAAACAAATTGAAGCAGATTGGTCATGGAAGTATTACCTCTCGTTCTTGATCTATTCAAAGCAAGGTGATCCTCTCCCCACATTCAACACTCATCATCTCTTTTCTCAACCCGATCGTGATTTGCATTGTGCAAACGAGGTAATCAATTTTTAAAATTCAAAATGAATTCTTCTTCAAGTGATGATTTGCATATGGACAATGCTCATAGCTTCACCAATTCTTCACTTCTTGAGCCCACACTCGATTAAAGACTTTCTTTGATCCAAGCTCAACTCCAAGAAGAGCAACAATGCCGCATGCACACGAAATTGTTATTGGAGCATGAGAAGCATGCGACGGGCCAATGATTCTCTAAAAGATAAAGAAATTTGTTTTTTGTTGGGGTGATTATCAACAAAAGTCCTTTGACCGTCTCAAATATCTCTTAACTCATGCCCTAGGCCTACACACCTGACTTTACTAGACCATTTTTCCTAGTTGTCATTGACACTAGTGGATCTAGTATAGGAGATGTTTTGATTTAAGATGACCATCCCTTAGCATTTGAAAGTCATAAAGTAAAACCCTCTGAACTCAACTATAGCCCCTATGATAAGGAACCTTTGGCCGTAGTACATGCTCTTCGCATCTGGAAACACTACCTCATGGGCTCAAAATTCTTGATTAAGACTAACCAACAAAGCATTAGGCACTTACTTAGTCAGCCCCCTTGATCTCCAACCATCATATTCAATGGGCTTCCTTCATTCAAAGTTTTCATCCCATGATCCAATATCAACCGGGTCGTTCTAATGTTGTTGTAGATGCTTTGAGCCACAAACCATCAATTAATAACATTTTTTATGTTCATATTGAATCTTTTGATGCTATTCGTGTGACAGTTATGTCCATGATGTTGATTTTTCAAATGATTAGAATACACTTGTTCATAATAACTATTTGCCTCTCAATAGTTACTCATATGATGCTGATGGTTTCCTATTCTTTGAGAAAAGATTATGCATTACTGCACCATTTAGGCATTTTGTTTTGCAAGAAATGCATAAACCACGGTGTTATGTTGGGCATCGTGGCATACTTTCTACTTTGACATCATGTGAAAAACTTTTTTATTGGCCTAACATGAAAAAAGATATTTCACAATATGTCTCTAATCGCATTTTTTGTCAATGTGTCAAGCGTCATCATGGAAAACCATATAGACTATTGATGCCTTTGTCAATTATGAATGGTCCATAGGAAGAAATTTCAATGGATTTAATTATGGGATTACCTACTACTTCCTCGCATAATGACATGATTTGGACCATAGTAGATAGGTTTAGCAAACAAGCATACTTTGTGGCATGCAAGAAGACATTGACTGCTACACTTGCTGCAAAGATATTTATTAAATTTTTTTTCACTAATCATCGTTTTCCTATACTAATTGTTTCTGATAGAGACTCTTGCTTTTGCAATCATTTTTGGATAGCTTTGTTTTCAAATTTAAGCTCTAAGATGGACTTTAGTTTTGCTTTCCACCTAGAAAGGAATGGCAAGACCGAAGCTACTAATACCACTAGCATGGACCTTTTGAGAGCCTATACCATTGACAAACTGTCTAATTGGGATGAGCATTTGCACATTTTACAATTTTCTTATAACAATACTACCCACTCTGCAGGAAAGGTACCCTTTGAAGTTGTCTATGGTAAGAAGTTACCTACTCCGACTTCTGGAATCGGAACACAAGTTCCAATCGCATACCATTTTGCGCATGACCATACCCAGATTTTGACTGACTGAAGTGACTCAATCTATTCAGAGAACTCAAAAAAGGTATACAAAACAAGTAAACAGGAAGCGAAGACCTATGCAATTTCAAGAGAAGGACATCATTTGGTTAAGAATCGAAAAACATAGAATTAAGAGCATTGAAAAGCACCCCAAGCTTAAACTCGCTCCACGGTTTTATGGGCCTTTTAAGATTCTCAAGAAAATCAATGGTAATGCTTTTAGATTTGGCATCCCACCTCATTGGCGTATACACAACTCCTTCCATATCAACTTGTTATGCCCATTTAAGAGAACTCTTCCACTTTATCATGTTCTAGATGACCCACCTCTTTTACAAGAAGACTCAAAAATTTTAGTCCCATAATCTATCCTTGACCATGACCACACCACCACTTGTACAGGTACTATTTATCATCGATACTTGATTAAATACAAGAATCACTCTATTGAGAAGGCACAGTGGATACCTGAATCATCATTGTCCGCCTAACGTGCCCTGATTACTGCCTATCATTCACACTCGCCTTGATTCCAACTTTGTGTGTACAGACTCGCACTAATTGACGTAGTACACTATGTGCAAACTCGCCAATTAAGGCAGCACACTCTTTATATGCAGACTCGCCGATTGAGGAAGCATGATTTTGTGTAGACTTGCCAACTTAGGCAACACGAGTAGAGGAAGAAGACTCGCTGATTGAGGCATCTTCCTAGCTTTATGACTTTCCAACCTCGAGGCATGTTATGGATTATGAAAATTATTGAAATATTTTTGTGGTATATTTTAATGGATATTTTTTATTATTTTCCACATTGTCAGTGACTTACCGCTAGGTATTGGTCGTACCATGTTAGGTAGATAGTCACTAGATATAATCTTGTGCATGTGTTTTTGATAGTAGATCAGTGGGGCAAGGATATTCTTATGGATATTTTTGATTATTTGCCACATGGTCAGTGACTTCCACTAGGTATTGGTCGCACCATGTTAGTTAGATAGTCACTGGATATAATCTTGTGCATGTGTTTTTAATAGCATATTAGGGGGGGAGGGTATTTGGGGTGTGACGACAGGGCACGACAGGGGGGGCTACGGAGTGTGAGGGCAGGGCTAGTGCGGTCAGCATGATAATGGTTACACATTTTTGGCTTGCATATTGAATATACATTTTAGCATCACTATGTTCATGGAGATATTATATTTTTGGTAACATTATATTTATGAGACATTTTTTTGTAGAGTGGCTTGTTGGTCGTCATAATCTTGTACATAAAATGGCAGGACACATATTTATTATGCACATTTGTTTATAGGGACATATTTATTCAAATGATTTGTTTACCCTTAGTAGATGGCCCATATTAATTTATGCATGACACTTTGCTAAAGTCAAAGTCATTTTTGGCTCACAAAATAATATATCTAAATACACCTTCTTGAAGGCGTGAACCATCAAGCAAGTGGGGGGAGATTATACCCAATGTGTGTGTCGTGCATCTTCGCTTCTTTCATGTTCATGCAAGTTTATTTTTCAATTATGGTGTTTTGAGAGAGGTAGAGTGAGCTTTGTCCATTATTATATTGAATTTGTGCATGAGAACCACAACCCTCCTGCAACATGGCATGTGGAAGAAGGGGGCGGGTATTGAACCTTGGCTATCTCACGGTGTAGCACAAGAGCCTTTATCGCTAGGCTATCTCCCACGTCAACACCCTTACTTCAAAATCTAAATGTACAAACTCGTACTTTATTATAATTAGCCAATTTTGAAAAGAAACCCATGTAAACTTATCCTCCACCCTCCTCTTTTCTTGGGTGATTTTTTCTTGAAACCTAATTTTTAAAGGTGTGTTTCTTATGAAGGTTAGAGTGGGCTTTGAAGCCCATTGCACCCTTCAAATTTCAAGGGGGCATTTGAGCTCTAGTAAAAACAAATGGGGAGGACTCCTTGTGCATAACCATTAATGAGGAAGATCTCCCAAAATTTTCTGGGGAATCAACAAAAAACAGGGTGAGCGAGAGATATGCAAACCCTCATATTCTACGCGCAAGGTGGAAGTTAATTTTGCCACACCGCGTCATGGTGGCCACATCAAAAAACTTGCTACCACAAGGTGGAAGTTATCTTGTCACCAAAAAAATGGCAATCAAACATGTCTATATACCAAATCTAAAATTTTGAAAAATACAAATTACAGAATAAACCTCCACCCTTGCTTTGCTTTTGATAATCGACTTCTTATTGATGTGAACAATAACTATATTTACACAAATATATTTTACACCAAATGTAAAGTAGAAAATGCTAATAAAAATCAGATCTTTAAATTATCAAATATTTCTTAGCGGAAAAAAGTTTAAAATCCTAGACCGTTAGATCAGATTACTGACCAACAAGAGCTTTGTGAAAAAAAAAAAGCGCACACACAGAGCCCCACACGCACGGAGCGTATATCGCTCAAGCAAGTGAATTTCTGAATTCGTTCTCTCGTAGTTGGGCAACTCATCATGAACGTCTTGCTGCGACCAGCTTGCCGCTCTGCTGTGGAGCCCATATGCTTCTCAAAGGCACTTTGCTCAGAGGCAAGGTTGTGGGGTCTCTATCATCATCACGTTCGTCGTCGTCATCATCATCATCCTCATCCACACACGTACAGTGGGCACAGTTGGAAGAAGGGCAGCGGCTGGAGAAGAATCCATGGAAGGAAACCTTGGAGGGACTTGGGCATCCTTGCATCTATCCAAATTCTTCTACTTTTGCCCGCCTCTTGCAGTGGTGTGGGGACAACAAGGCCTTGGCACATGGCAGATGTGTCCATGAACTCATCATTACATGTGGGCTTAACCAAAATTCTTTCCTGGATTGCGTCCTTTTACAGATGTACGGCAACTGTGCAGCTATGGAGGACGCCCTAAAGCTGTTTTCCAACATGGATCAGAAGGATTTGGCATCCTGGAATGTCATCATTGGATTCCTTGCCAGGCAAGGTCAAGAACAAGAGGTCCTCCAGCAATATGCCCGAATGCGGCAGGAAGGCATCTTTCCAAACAGAAACACATTCATGAGCATACTTTCTGTGTGTGGTAGCCATGCAGCCATATCGGAAGGCAAGCAGATCCATGTCTTCATTATGGAAATTGAGTGTAAAGATGTAGTTGTAGGTACTGCACTAGTTAATATGTATGGCAAATGTGGTGGCTTGCCAGAAGCAAGGGCAATTTTTAACATGATGCCCTTGCGAAATGTGGTTACATGGACCGCCATGATCTCTGTCTGTGCCCAGCATTGTCAGGGCAATGAGGCCCTTCGCCTTTTTGAAGAGATGCTACAGGAAAGAGTTGAACCTGACAGAGTCACATTCGTGAATGTTCTTGCTGCATGTTCCAGCCAAGTGATGCTTGCAGAAGGGCAACAAATGCATGCATGGGTGATCATTCATGGGTTAGAGCAAGATATTAGCATTGTTAATGCTCTCATCAACCTGTATGGTAAATGCGGGACTTTGGGAGATGCACAAAAAGTGTTCAATTCAACTCAAGTGTGGGATATAATCTCATGGACTTCCTTGATTACTGCATATGCTGAGCATGGGAACAGCAATGAGGCCTCAAGTCTCTTTGACCGTATGCAGAGAGAAGGGTTTTCGCCTAACAAAGTCACCTTTGTGAGTGTGCTTGCGGTATTTGCTTGCCAGGAAGCCTTGACAGCTGGGGAGCAAGTCCACAACTGCATCATAGAAAAAGGCTTTGACAGAGATGTAATTATTTCTAATTCACTTATCAACATGTATGATAAGTGTGGCAGTATGGAAAATGCAAGGAGGACCTTTGATAAAATGCTGGATCGGAATGTCATATCATGGACTTCTATAATAGGAATGCATGCACAGCGAGGGCAGGGCAAGGAGGCCTTAGAAGCATTTGAGGATATGCAGAGGGAAGGACTTGTGCCAAATAGGGTCACCTTTACCAGCATGCTCGAGGCATGTGCTAACCAGGCTGCACTAGCTGAAGGGAAATTTGTGCATGCCTGCATCATTGGCAGGAGATTTGAATGCGACCTTGTGGTAGGAACTGCTCTTGTCAAAATGTATGGCTTGTGTGGTGGTGTGAAGGATGCTCAAAGTGTGTTTGACCGAATGGTTGAGCGGGATGTGCTTTCTTGGAATACCATCCTTGCAGCATATGCTGACCATGGACACGGCAACATAACTCTTCAACTTTTTGACTTGATGCAGGGGGAGGGAATTTTACCCAATGAGGCCACATATGGCTTTCTTCTAGCTGCGTGTGCTAACCAGGCATCCATAACTCACGGTAAGCAGATGCATGCTCGTGCTCAGGGCAGTGAGTTTGAGCTTAATGTCATTACGGCTACCAACATAGTCAACATGTACAGCAAGTGTGGAAGCCTAGAAAAATCCCGCAGATTGTTTGACAATATGGTGGTGAAGAATATTGTCTCTTGGACTGTGATGATTGCTGCGTATGCTGAGAACGCGCAGGGTAAAAGGGCTTTTCAACTGTTTGCACAAATACTGCAAGAATGTATACTGCCAAATAAAGTCACTTTGATTAGCCTCATCACAGCTTGTGCTAATCAATCAGCCATGACTGAAGGCAAGAGGATTCATGCTTACATTCTTCACAACGGATTTAGATCAGAGACAGCACTGGGTAATGCCCTCATGAGCATGTACGGCAAGTGTGGCAGCTTGAAAGATGCACAACAGACATTTGACAGCATGCGTGAGAAAAATGTAGTTTCTTGGAGCGGAATGATTGCTGTGTATGCCCAACATAGCCAGGGCATGGCAGCTCTGCAACTCTTTGAACAAATGCAGCTGAAAGGAGTTTCCCCAAATGAAATTACTTTTGTCAGTGTCCTTGATGCATGTGCCAGCCAGACATGCTTAGTCAAAGGGGAGCAAATGCAAACCTTCATACGGGACAACAGGTTAGAGTTGAGTGTTCTTGTGGGGAATTCTATGGTGAACATGTATGGTAAGTGTGGGAACCTCGGTGATGCTTGGAGGATGTTTGAGAGTATGGTGGAAAAGGACATAACAACATGGAATGTGATGATTGGAGCATATGCTGAGCATGGGCAGGGTAAAGAGGGTCTCCAGCTTGTTGAGCAGATGATGGGGGAGGGGCTTACGCCAGATCAAGCCACATTTGTCAACCTCTTGTCTGCATGTAGCCATTCTGGTCTAGTTGATGATGGTCGGCACTGTTTTACCTCCATGATTCAAGAACATCTCACCCCAGATCATTGTGCCTGCCTGATAGACCTCTTTGGGAGGGCTGGACTCTTGGAGGAGGCAGAGATATTGATTAACCACATTCCATTCCAACCGACAATCATGTCCTTTATGGCGTTGCTTGGTTCTTGTCGATACCAAGCTGATATTATTCGGGGAGAACACGCGGCTAAACATGTCCTTGAGTTGGATGCGAAAAGTACTGCTCCTCTTTACATGTTAAAGCATATCTACACTGTTGTTGGCAGCGTACATGAAGCAGCTAAGGTAGGCAGTAGATTCATGTTCTATGAGGCAGGTCACATAAGGCCATTTGAATTTTTGGATTCAACACAATGATTATACAAGAAAAACAAGGAACCTCCAGAGCTTCCAATGAAGGAAATCTCTCACAAAAAGCAGGCACTAGGCACACCAAGTCATGCACAAGCTAACCTACAAAAGGATAAGTAAAATAATATTAACTTCCAAGCCACCTCATTGTAAGCTAGAATTTCCTCAAAAATACCACATTACAATGTGACTAACTTTAGAATATATTGGGGCCATTCACAATCTCTTATAAACATGGACCTCCCTTGTGGTTACCCCACTCATACAACTATGAGTGCTTACATTAATGTAGTCAACAACTATCTAACTATCAAAACAAACTTATATTTTAGAACTAAACCCAAGGTTTGTAGATTTTATGTAGCCCCTATAGGTATAATGAATGAATACATCATGTTGTATAGCCTTGTTGTATAGAACTAAACCCATGATTTGTAGATTTTATGTAGCCCCTATAGGTGCGATGATGCAATAATACATCTTCTTTTATAGATTTATTAATACAAGTTGTTCAAGGACTTACCTCTTAGCCAGTAACTCTCAACCTTCAAGTGGTAAAAGATACTCATGCTTATATTGAACTACTTGATTGTCACTCCATTTCAATCCTCAATTTATTGGGTGTTAGGAGGATAAGTTTGTGGGTGTTAACTCTCTCACGACATTGTTAATCTTGTTCACTCATGCAATAGAGGCGGCATAATCCGGGGTCTGGACAACCTCTGTTGATCTTCGAATCCACTCCATGTACCTCACCAACTACATATTTGAGCTTTCTTGTGATCGTAGTTGCTAGAAAGACCACATTCGCCAGGCCAGGGACACCATTACTGGTCTTCAAACTTAGGTATCCACTCTGGAGCAGCACCTATAGGAAGCAAAATCAAATCTCACTCATGTTTGCACCTCATCTTCCCACATCACAGAGGAGGTGCTCGAGTTATGTGACCAGGTGACATAGCTGACCAAGGAGCTCATCCCTTTACAAGCCCAAGCATTCTTACAGTAATGCAAGTATTGCTTACAGTATTCTTGTCATGGTGCTATGCTCTATTCTAATATGTCTATTCATGTGTGTAGTGTGTTCTGAGCATTGAGGCCTCTGGACATACTATCCAAAGGAGAACCCCCACTTTAGTGTGTTGGGCGACCAACCCTACTACAACACCTCAAGGAGGACACCCACATCTATTCCCACGATGGTTTGGTGTTTGCCGTAAGAATTATACAAGTACAGAGTGTCCATTGTTGAGGCCTAGACAACAACAATATTGTCTTCATTGCTAGCGCCACGAGAATCATGACACAGCTCATTGTTGGTACTAGGGAAACCTGGCACCACAACCTATGCTCCTGGCACCAAAGCAACCATTGGCCTTACGAGCCCCACTCGTCACTCCTCAATAAACACAAGCTCCTTAGTAAAAACAAGCACTAGGGCCTACAAATCAAAACCCCATACTGCAAGGAATGTACAAACCACCACTAATGCCATACCCACCTCCGGTATTACCACCACCCCAACAAGTTTCTCCTGGAACCGCACTAGTACAGCAGTACTCGGGGACTTTGCCAATGGACTCAAAGAGTCCAAAACAGGAGAGCTATAAGTTATATGAGCAATATGATTGATATGGATATCTAGTACAACCCCCAACACTGACTATACCTCTTTGTTGGAAGCCATGGTGCAACAAAGAGCGAGGGACCTCAACAATATGACATGCATACCACCTCTTTTCATTGCAAGGGTGTACACTGTGTTGTTGAGTGTCCTCATAGATGCCCCAACTCCCATCATCTAATCTAGTGCCAAACCCTAATGTCATTCTATATAGAGGCACATGTTACAAGTGTGGATTCGAACATGCCTTCAAGGATTGTCCCAACAGAATGAAAGTCACCCCAATGGTGGCAGGTGCATCACCCATTTCAACGAGCCTTAACTTGTTAAGTGTACAAGGAGGACTTATTCATAATGCTATCACAAGACTCTAAACCAAGCCAAGGAGATATCCAAGGCAACATGATACATCAACCGGTACAAAAGGTACATATGGGTAACCTCCACTCCTCACATGGCCATGTCGATGATGAAAGCCATGAGAAGGATGCTTTTAACAATAAAACTAATATAACAACCTGTTTTTTTGATTTGAGGACAATCGAATCTTCTAGAAAGTAGTATTAGGATCTTTGTCCAGTTTTAGGGATTGCATTTGCGCCTAGTTCGTACAACAATCTGTGTATGTCTACACAACTTGCCTTGTTATGTGAGATCTCGTACATTGGGCTGGTATGTTAGTTGCTATTCAAAGGCAAGCAAGGACACCCTGGGGTCCTTCCCATTGTCTTCATTGGCTTCTTCCCAAGTAGTTGGGGGTGGTGCCTCATTGTTATACTTCAAAAAACATATTCATATTCACCTCTAGAATGCCATTTCTAGGCCTCACATTCCCCTGTCCTTCCTCACTCCCACCC